>NW_027590282.1:0-300000 GCF_964213995.1 Mustelus asterias | reverse complement strand
CCCTTCTTCTCCCTGTACTCCGACCGCAGGGTCGTGTCCGCGTCGGGCTGACTGAGATGTGCCTCCAGGTTGAGCACTCCCTTCTCCAACTTCTCGAGCCTGGATTTCCGCCTCTTTGTCGACCCCCTCGCATACTCCTGACAGAAGGTACGGACGTGAGTCTTGCCCACATCCCACCAGAGCCTCAATGAGGGCAAGCCTCCCCGCTTCCTTCTCCAGCCGGCCCAGAATCGACGGAACGAGTCCAGGAAGGGCTCGTCCTCCAGCAGCGTGTTGTTAAAGTGCCAGTAGGTGGACCCCCACCAGACACAAGACGGCACAAACTCCGCCGACACCAGGCTGTGGTCCGTGCACGACACCAGCCACATGGAGGCCGAAGGCACGCCGGACACGTTCGCCCTCAAAATGTAAAGGCGGTCGATTCTGGACGCTCCGGCTCCAGGCTTCACGTAAGTTAAAGCTCTGGAGCCAGGATGGAGATGTCTCCAGACGTCCACCAAGTCGTGGGTCCCGAGCAGGTCCCGCAACTTCAGCATCGCCGAGGTACGCTGCCAGAGGCCGGTGCGGTCTCGTGCCTCAAGGGTACAGTTGAAATCCCCCCCCCCCCCCCCCGAGGATAATGTATTCGCCCCCCGCGATGGTGTCAAGATGAGCGGACACTTTCTAATAGAAAGTTGTTTGCTGCGGTCCGACGTTTGGGGCGTAGACGTTCAGCAAGTGAATGACCACGCCCCCCTCATGGACCGTCAAGTGCAGCAACCGGCCTGGCACCGGCTCCTTCATCCCCAAGATCTCCGGCTGCTAATGCGGGGCCAACAAGATAGCCATCCCGCTAGAAGCGAGTGTGAGGTGGCTCATGTAGACCCCCTTCGCCACTCCAGGAGCCATTGGGCTTCATCTCCCGGAACGGTGTGGTTTTCCTGCAGGAAACACACCGCATACTTCCCATCACGGAGGACCGAGAAGTTCTGGAACCTGCGGTGTGGCTCACTGCTGCCGTTGATGTTGAGGCTGGCTGTAGTCACCTTCATGTCAGCAGCTTTGTGCCACCGTCACCACTTATCTCAATGTTTGGGGGAGAGCTGGCGCAATACACGCCAGTCCGCTCCCCCCCCCCCCCCGCCTTTGAGCCCGTGGTGGAACTGCAGTACCCAACGCCACTCTGTTCTCACCAGGCCCAACGCGGCATGGGAGAATGCCCGCATGGATCGCATGAGCAGCGCTATGTCCGGCCAGCGGCCGAGGGCTCGCCGGATGATGTCAGGGCGACCGGAATGTCTTTTGAGAAAGGCCTTGAGTTCCCTGGAGAAATGAGGGACGACTCGCTGGGGGGCACGAGGGAGTCCCCCGTCTCGCTCTGGGCAGACTCCGAAAGTGCCTCCGTGCCCAACACCGAGCCGCTAACCTCCTCAGGGGAGTCGCCCCTCGACTCCGAATCCCCCACCGCAGGACGTACGGCGGGCGGCACGGAGCCGCCAACTAGCCCCAACTCCTCCCCGATCCCACCACCAGGATCGGCGGAGAACGGGTTCCCCCGGGCTCAACTTCCCCGGTTTGTAGGTCCCCGTGCGACGGCGACTCACCCACCCCCCTCCCGCCCCGCCCCCTCTGCCCCAGACGCCTGGACACCAAGTCCGGCAAAACCTCCTGATCAAGGTTGGGGACGCCAGCATCCAAGGCCGGGACGGAGAGGACGAGTGGACCATTTGCTCGCCACCGCCGCACGGGGACACGAACATTGGGGTGCTGCCCCAGTCCTCCGGCATAGCAAAAAAGAACTCTGGGTTGAAATTGGCCGGGTGGAACAGAGCCACCGGGGCCCCGCTGCCACCCGGCCTCGGGGAGTCCTTGCCGGAGGACTGAGGCAGCACTTCTTTTCGCTTACACAGCGCCTTGCCCCCCTTCTGGGGTCAAGGCACAAAGACGGGTCAGGGCACGGCAGGAGATGACTCACAAGGGGGGAGAGGCACGCAGACCACAAACTTCAGGGCACACGAGGGGCCGCGCCTCTTTTGGTTGTCGTGCCCTCGGGCAGGGGAGGCTCCACCCCTTTTCGCCTTGCCACGTCCCCCCTGCCTCCCCGTCACGTCCCCCTGAGGTGTCGGTGTTGCCAGCTGTGCCAGCTCGGGGACGCCAACGCCCCCATGCCCGGACCCGGGATCCCGAGCATCCATGGCACCGGGCCCAGCTCTATGCCCCGGATAGCACACGGGCCCGACAGATGGTGGTGGAGGGGGGTGGGGGGCGGGGTGCGCAGGTGGAATCAGAAGCAATACCCGAGCCAGCTGCCGGGGTGACTAGGGTAGTGGGGGCCGGGGTTCCGGTAACCCCCCTTTTTCTTTTTGAACTGCTCGTACTCAGGGTTGTCTGGTCACGCGGAGGATCCGCTCTCCCCCCGCCGGCAGCTGAGGTGGCAGTTGCTGCCGGCGCGGCCTCCCCTCGCGGGGAGGGGGGGGGGGATAGGTGGTAGTCTGTTTGGGGGAGAGGAGGCTGCGGTGCCAGCTGCGGCCGCCTTGGGTTGGTGGTCGGCGGCTTTGGGAGATGGGGCAGTTCTTCCCAATGTGCCCTGCCTCCTTACAGGCATGGCACCGCACACCGTCTGCGGACCAAAAGACCCGGTACGTGGTCACCTCGGGAGGGATACTAAACCCTACCTCCAGGACCTCTTTCCGCGCCAGGCGGACAAATACCTGGCACCGGAAGGAGTAGATATGGCGGAGGGAGGGGTCCCGAAGGCCGAGCGGGATCGGCTGCAACCTGGACCTGACCTCCCCCAGTTGATGGAGGTGGGGGAGGAAGGGCAAACCGGGTAGGAAAGGCGGGATTTTCGATAACTTGATGACAGAAGGCAGAGGGTGGTTGTAGAGGGTTGTTTTTTTGGTCAAACTGGAGGCGCTCTGCCTCAGGGATCGGTGCTGGGTCCACTGTTATTTGTCATTTATATTAATGATTTGGATGAGAATTTAGGAGGCGCTGTTAGTAAGTTTGCAGATGACAACCAAGATTTGTGGAATAGTGGACAGTGAAGAAGGATATCTAGGGTTGCAATGGGATCTTGATCATTTGGGCCAGTGGGCTGATGAATGGCAGATGGAGTTCAATTTAGATAAATATGAGATGATGCATTTTGGTAGATCGAACCAACACAGGACTTACTCAGTTAATGGTAGGGCGTTGTTGAGAGTTGCAGAACAAAGAGTTCTCGGCGTACAGATTCATAGCTCCTTGAAAGTGGAGTCACTGGTGGATAGAGTGGTGAAGAAGGCATTCCACATGTTTGGTTTCATTGGTCAGAACGTTGAATACAGGAGTTGGGACGTCTTGTTGAAGTTATACAAAACATTGCTAAGATCACATTTGGAATACTCTGTATTGTTCTGGTCACCCTGAAGAAGGGAAAGGGTTAATGTTTTTTGTACTCAATGTATTTTGTCCCAAAAAGGTTGAACTTTGTACCTGGAATTTATCACAAACATAACGTTTCCTTGTGGCGAGTCACCCCTTTGTTTATATTGCTCCTGGTAGTAGCATAAGCCATTTGTTCATGTCTTTCATCTTTTACTTTTAGTTGTATAAGCCATTTGTTCTTGGTTTCATCTTTTACTTTTAGTATAAGCCATTTGTTCATGGTTCCCTCGCTTGTTTATATCATTCTGATAAAACAGACAGTTGAATATAGATGTTAGTCTTTCTTTCCCGGAGGCTTGTCTGTAATTTAAGCAGAGGAAGCAGCGACCAAATGGTAGAGTGCGAGAATGGCCGTTTGAAGGAGGACTCTCACTGGGACAGTTGCACTCAGTCACTTCAAAGGAAATGCTGCGGGAAGAGCAGGGGACCAGAGGTGACACCTTGACTGCAACGACCAGGAGAATTGTGCTTTATGACCCACGGATACCTGATTGTCTCTAACCATGATCCAGAGACTATCAGCAGCTGTTAAAGGAACTATAATTTACGAGCAAAGACTGTTAACTGGACTTTGCTTTATGGCTTGTATTGGGAACCCTGATGTATAAATATCCACGCTTCTTGTGTTCAGAGAGAACTTTGGCTTCCACTTTCAAGGGGTCAAGTTCTCCCATAAGCTTGTGAGAATAAAGCCTGACTGTATTTTGATTCATACCAGCCTATAGAGGTATATTTTCCGTCTTCATTTTGGCGCTGAATCCCGGGAAAAATCCCGGATCTGTTTGCGGGACTCTGTTTGCAGGCCCAGGTTGAATGGCCACAACCTGTGTACTGGAATAGAGTTCTTAACCTAATAGGGTGAGTCAAACTACAGTGGGCTGAGCATATGTGATGAGAGTGTGTGAGTGAGAAAGAAACTGTCTGAGTGATCACCGGAGTAGAAGTAAGCTTCATAGTGTAAACGGTGGTACGGAGGGATTTGATCACCCCTGACAGGTAACACCGGACTCTGATAAGAGCGACCTAGGAGTGGGAGAGCGAGAAGGGAGAATAGAAGGCTCCAAGTGGTGAGTATAAAACTTATCTGTATTATGGTGGGATCACAAGCACAAAGACAGTGGGGACTTCCGGAATCCCTGAAAAATGAGTGTATGACTGAGAGGAACAAATTCATTAAACAGATGAGAAAAGGGGGGTGCGTAGTTAACTGTATAATCTACAACCTAAACCCATACAGACATCGGGAAAATTGTGGACAGAGGTATTGCCCACTATACTGATGAGATTAAGAATTACCACAAACCGGACAACCAGATTAACCCCTTATGAATTAATGACAGAATGGGTGATGATGTAGGTTCACTAATAGATGAATTCAGAAGATATGTTTTGGAACGAAGCACCCAACTTAAAGGGATGCGCAAATTGGAAAAAGACAATTCGGAACAAAGAGACACACAGAGAGAGAGAGCTTGAAATGCTCCCTGACGGGCGGGAAGTTGCGTCCAAGTAAAAGCACTACTTGACAAACCTGGGTTCGCCCCTAAATGGGAGGGCCCCTATAAAGTTAAAATTGTGTAGTGTGCTTAATTCACAGATATGCGAGACGGTTGACCTCCAAGCAAACTGAACGGGTTCGCGGGCAGTGGCGTGCGGGCGGTATAGCCTTTGGACCAATGTATAACGGTTGCGCGGGTTATTAGTTAAGTGATAGGATGTATTTCTTGGTGCTTCTCACGACCTTTGCCCTGCTAGTTACGGAGGGGAAGTATAGATGGAATTGTGTAGACTTGAGGATAGAGCATCGCAAGCATGTAACGATGGCTCTGTCTATTGTAACCTTCCGACACATGGAAAAAGTCCCTGGGAGGTAACCCGTAGGGACCATGTTGCTAGCTCTGTTGGAGGGGCGAGGTGATTGGGATCTCCCATGCATGTAATGTGGTGTAACTGGAATTTTTGGTGTTTAGCTGAGGGACCGGGATGGATCTGTACCCGGCAACAGCAGAGAGCTCGGGAGGATATGTACATCAACACGAGATTTGGTCGATCCAAGCAATCATTGTACCAATCCTCTAAAATCAGGCCCCATCCTGTGAACACTTTCATTTATATGTCTCACTTGTATGTATTGCAGTCAAAATTTTGAGCAAGTGCTGGGTCTGCTGACATATTCCCATGCACGAAGAAAAGGGGGGAAAGTCCTTTACTCCCTGTCCCTTTGTCATCTCCGGGAATAGTAGAGGGGATTTCGAATCAGAATGGAACCCAAGATGGGACAAGGAAAGTGACATTTAAAAACCCCATCAGGCATGTTGTGAAAAACCAACAAGGGGGGAGCTGTCTGCTTGGTAAGAAACGGAACCATACTTATTGGCCGTAGCTACTGTACCCAGCAGGTTAATGTCACCAGTGGTGCCTGGGCTTTGGTGGAACAGATTACAATCCATTGCCCCACTGCTGATGTCCTGGTCAGCCTCTCCTCTACTTATATGAGCAGCATGGCTGCATATAACGGTACCTGTTGTGTCTGTGGAAACAATGCCAACCCATGGCTTCCTTGGGATTGAGTAGGATCGTGTTATTTAGCATATGTGGTACCCGATATTCACCATTACACCGACTTACGGGGCCACCCCGAGATCATAGAAATCATAGAAACCCTACAGTGCGGAAGGAGGCCATTCGGCCCATCGAGTCTGCACCGACCACAATCCCACCCAGGCCCTATCCCCACATATTTACTTGCTAATCCCTCTAACCTACGCATCCCAGGACTCTAAGGGGCAATTTTTTTTTTAATCTGGCCAATCAACCTAACCCGCACATCTTTGGACTGTGGGAGGAAACCGGAGCACCCGGAGGAAACCCACGCAGACACGAGGAGAATGTGCAAACTCCACACAGACAGTGACCCGAGCCGGGAATCGAACCCGGGACCCTGGAGCTGTGAAGCAGCAGTGCTAACCACTGTGCTACCGTGCCGCCCCTGCTTAGGACTAAGCGAGCCATTACTGAGACAGAACGGTTCTTCATGATAGCTTTCCCACTTTACGGGACAGCAAAAGCAGCTGAGGAACTTATACATATGGCCTCGACCTTAGAGAGAGTTGCGAATGAAACTAGAGACGGGTTTGAGGAGCTGAGCACAGCCATCTCTGAAGTATCAGCCGAAGTTGTAGCTATCCGGACTGTGGCTTTATAGAACCGATTAACACTTGATTATGTGTTGGCTTTCCAGGGAGGGACGTGCGCTATAATTGGATCTGAATGCTGCACATATATCACAGATGTTTCGGAAAATATAACTCGTTTGGCAGATCATATCAAACGAGTGGCTATGACAATACAAGGTGAAGGGAGCCAATATCAGAATTATAACACTCCGGGATGGCTGGGGCAATGGTTTGGGTTGTGGGGATCATACTTGATGCATGGGTTAATTGTATTAATTGTCATTCTTATTGCATGTTGCATTTATATGACATTATTGAACAAACAGCCTGAATTATGCCGAGTGCAAGTGTACAGGCAGAAGGGGCAGACTTCCTGATGAAGGAGGTAAGCCCATATGTATTGGTAACATTTGGCTCTGAGTTGGTCATGGGGCCATGTTTGCACTTGGCCTCTGACCAAAAGGGGGGATTGAAGAAGGGAAAGGGTTAATGATTTTTGCACTCAATGTATTTTGTACCAAAAAGGTTGAACTTTGTACCTGGAATTTATCACAAACATAACGTTTCCTTGTGGCGAGTCACCCCTTTGTTTATATTGCTCCTGGTAGTAGCATAAGCCATTTGTTCATGTCTTTCATCTTTTACTTTTAGTTGTATAAGCCATTTGTTCTTGGTTTCATCTTTTACTTTTAGTATAAGCCATTTGTTCATGGTTCCCTCGCTTGATTATATCATTCTGATAAAACAGACAGTTGAATATAGATGTTAGTCTTTCTTTCCCGGAGGCTTGTCTGTGATTTAAGCAGAGGAAGCAGCGACCAAATGGTAGAGTGCGAGAATGGCCGTTTGAAGGAGGACTCCCACTGGGACAGTTGCACTCAGTCACTCAGTCACTTCAAAGGAAACGCTGCGGGAAGAGCAGGGGACCAGAGGTGACACCTTGACTGCAACGACCAGTGGAATTGTGCGTTATGACCCAAGGATACCTGATGGTCTCTAACCATGATCCAGAGACTATCAGAAGCTGTTAAAGGAACTATAATTTACGATCAAGGACTGTTAACTGGACTTTGCTTTATGGCTTGTATTGGGAACCTTGATGTATAAATATCCACGCTTCTTGTGTTCAGAGAGAACTTTGGCTTCCGCTTTCAAGGGGTCAAGTTCTCCCATAAGCTTGTGAGAGTAAAGCCTGACTGTATTTTGACTCATACTAGCCTATAGAGGTATATTTTCCGACTTCAACCCGATTATAGAAAGGATATTATTAAACTAGAAAGTGCGCAGAAAATAATTACTGGGATGCTACAGGGTCTTGATGGTTTGTGTTATAATGAGAGGGTGGATAGTGTGGGACTTTTGTCCCTTGAGTTGGCTTAGGGGTGGTCTTATAGAGGTCTATAAAATAATGAGGGCATGAATTTAGCAGCGTATAGAATCTTAGTTAGGCCGCAGTTAGAATATAGTGTTCAGTTCTGATCGACACACTACCAGAAAGATGTGGAGGCTTTGGAAAAGTTTCAGAATATATTTACCAGGATGTTGCCTGGTATGGAGGGTATTAGCTATGAGGAGAGGTTGGAGAAACATGGTTTGTTCTCACGGGAACGACGGAGGTTAAGTGACGACCTGATAGAAGACTACAAAATTATGAGGGGCATGGACAGAGCGGATAGTCAGAAGCTTTTTCCCAGTGTGGAAGAGTCAATTACTAGGGGGCACAGGTTTGAGGTGCGAGGGGCAAGGTTTAAAGGAGATGTATGAGGCAAGTTTTTTACACAGAGGGTGGTGGGTGCCTGGAACTAACTGCCGGGGGAGGTAGTGGAAGCAGATACGATAGTGAGTTTTATGGAGCGTCTGGACAAATACATGAATAGGATGGGAACAGAGGGAAATGGTCCCCGGAAGGGTAGGCGGTTTTAGTTCAGTCGGGCAGAATGGTCGGTGCACGCTTGGAGGGCCGAAGGGTGTTCCTGTGCTGTAATTTTCTTTGTTCTTTGATATGCTAATCAACATCTTTTCCAAAAGGGAGGGGAGTCTAAAACTAGAGGACATAGACTTAAGGTGAGATGAGAGAGGGTCCAGAGGCAATTCTTTTCACACAGAGGGTGGTGAGGAATTGGAACAAGCTGCCAGAGGTCGTAGTCGTGGCGGGTACAATTTAAACATTTATATTGGTAAGATTTGTATAGAGCGATGTGGGCCAAACGCAGACAATTGGTACTCGCTTAATGGTAAAATCTGGGCATCATGTACAAATTGGGCCAAAGGGCCTGTTTCCATGCTGTAAACCTCTATGACTCTACCCTGCTGAGTACTGTCAGAACTGTCTGAGTTTGAATTAGATCACTTCTCATTCTTCCAAAGTGCACAAAATAAAAGCCCAGTTTATTTAATCTTTCCTCAGGGGACACTCCCTCCATCCCAAGAATTAATGCAGTGAAACGTCATTGAAGTCTCTCGATGAAAATAATATTTTTCGTTATGTCAGAGGATAAAACTGTACAGAACACTCCGTGTGTGGTTTCACCACTAATTCAGCCTCTCCACATCCCCTTGAAAAGTCTACATCCTCCTCACAACTCACACGTCCACCTGCTTTGAAGTCATGTCCAAAATGGGAAATATTGCATTTAATCCCAAACGTCCAAATCAATGATATGGATTGAGAATAGCTGGGCTCCCGCGGACTGATCCTTGTGATAAGCCGCTAGTCACAGCCTGCCACCCTGAAAATGACCCATTTGTACCTAAGCTCTGTTTTCTGTCCGTCAACCATTTCTCAATCCATGCCAGTATATTCCAAAGCTGTGTAGGTTAGGTGGTTTAAGGTAAATGCATGGGGTTACGGGGATAGGGCTGGGGCAAGGGCCTTGGTAAGATACTGTGTCAGAGAGTCAGTGGGACTCGATGGGCCGAATGGTCTCCTTCTGCTCTGCAAGGATTCAGTGACTCTACTATTAAGATCCCCTGGTCATTTCAAGCTTCCAGCTAAAATGCTGACAATGCTGCCTATTTCTGTGCACTTTGGCAAACGTTCTGTCTCATCACCGGACGACACGGTGGCACAGTGTTTAGCACTGCTGACTCACAGCGCCAGGGACCTGGGTTCGATACCCGGCCTTGAGTGATTCTGTGTGGAGCTTGCGTGTTGGCTAAATTGCCCCTTAGTGTCAGGGGGATTCGGGCGTGGGTGGGATTCTTGTCGGGGCAGGCATGTTGGGCTGAATGGCCTCATTCTGCAGTGTAGGAATTCTATGACTCTTGGATCTTAAATGGTTGATAAATAGTGAAACTGAGACACAAACTGGGGCTTTGCAGCAGCAGACAGAATGGGCATCATTGCATCCTGCAGGGATTTTTATTACAGAATCAATTTCAGAAAATTTACAACTCAAAATTCACAACAGCAAAGTGTGGGATTGCAAACTTGGAATGATTAGCCCAGGACGAAAGTTTAAAAGCTACAGATTGACATTCAGAAACAAGAGATGGCCTCACGTCTTCAATTCTGCGATTGTCTGGCATCTCCTGCTCTGAATATTACAACGTCTTTGCCCCCTTCATGCGTCTGGAGACTTTGAAAGTTACTCAGACATTGTTAAAACGTTCCGTTATCTCGGGGCATTTCCTGTGAAATACTCACCTTCTGCAAAGAAACACAATCTAATTGACGCTTTCTGACACAATCTGAATCTCCTTTCAAACAACCTCCCAACCCCACTGTGCAGGATGCAGGAGTGTCACCTTTTGTCACATTCCCCAACACAACTGTTGACACATTTTCGGGACAGGAAAAGTAGATTCAACTGACAGATTCTGTGCCCCAGGTTGAATCTTTAAGATGTAAAAAATGAACTGAAAGCCCAGGTCTCTCTCTGTTCCTGCAACTATTTTAGCATTGACACATTGATTTTAAATTGCTTCTCATGTGTGTAAAATATCATCTATCAACTTCAGGTTTGAACCTTAATATGCGACTGAGCATCAACTGTGAAATATAGAAGGGAGTTCCAATCTAATATCACACCTGATGTGGCCAAATGTTCCTGAATTTCACTCCAAAAAGTCTAAAACCCTAAACATTGTCTAAAATCCAATGTCCCCCAAGTCCTGAGGTCGCCAACCAGCAGGAAAAGTTGTTCTTTATCAGTCCTCTCCATTTCCCTTATTGTAGAATCATAGAATTATCTTGAAATGTTTGTTCAATTCATTCCGTAGCCTAAATTCCAGCGTCTGAGTAAAACTTCAACGGCACTTTTCAAGAAACAATCCCAAACCAAATACAGAATGGGTTCAATATTGAGAAAAGTTCCCTCTGCTGTGTCCAGGGAATTTTAAATTGAAGATTTTCATTTCTGGGAAAACAGAACTCACGTAAAACAGCATCCCAGTGTGGAATTTAAACTCTTGTTAATTTCAGTCATGGGGAGAGAGATGGAGCGAGAGGGAGAGATACAGATAGAGAGGCAGAGAGACACAGAAACAGGATGGGATAGTGCTGTACATGTTTCAGAGCTGACACTGAGACACACACGAGATGTACAGTCACAGACCAGAGTGAATCATTCTCTGTTACCTGCAGTGTCCGGGACATGGACAGAAGATGAGAGGCAAACACATACAACAAAGAAGAAGGGAAAGGGTTAATGTTTGTGTACTCAATGTATTTTGTACCTGGAATGTATCACAAACATATCCCTTCCTTATAGCTAATCTCCCCTTTCTTTATATTGCTCCTGGTAGTAGTATAAGCATTTTTTCATAGTTTCATCTTTAACTTTTAAAAGTATAAGCCGTTTCTTCATGGTTCCCACGCTTGTTTATGTCATTCTGATCAAAACAGACAGTTAAATGTAAATGTTGGGTTGTAAGTCTTACTTTTCCCGTAGGCTTGCGTGTGATTTAAACAAAGGAAGCAGTTACCAAATGGTAGAGTGCGAGAATGGCCGCTTGAAGGAGGACTCCCACTGGGACATCTGTGATCGCACACAGTCACTTCAAAAGAAAAGCCCGAGAAGAGCAGTGGACCGGAGGTTGCATCTTGACTCCAACTACCAGGATAATTGTGCTTTCTGACCCAAGGATACCAGATACACTCTGGTTTATTGTTAGAAACAATCAGAAGCTGTTAAAGGAAGTAAAATGTATGATCAAGGACTGTTAACTGGTCTTTGCTTCACGACTTGTATTGGGAACCCTGATGCATAAATGTCCATGCTTCTTGGGTTCAAGGAGAGCTCTGGCGGTCCGCTTTCAGGAGTCAGATTCTCCCACAAGCTTGTGAGAAAAAAGCCTTGCTGTGTTTTGACTCAAACTAAGTCTCAGAGGTAATTTCTTTTACCTACAACAAATTGGTGCCGAAACCCGGGAAGAGTACCCGGGAGTTGTTTGCAGGCTCAGGTTGATTGGCCACAATTTGGGTAATGTAATAGGATTATGAGTCTGATGGGATGAGTCAAACTACAGTAGGTGATGAGAGTCTGTGATGAGAGTTTGTGATGAGAGTCTGTGAGAGTGAAAGACATGTAAACTGAACACATACGGACAAGGAGGCATCTGTCTCTATACCCTGCCTTAGACTGAATGTTAAGAGGGGAAATCCCCCACGCTGAAGTCAGGATTTTGAAGTGGGTATAGAGACTGGAAAGATGCCTGTGGGGTGATGTTCAGATGTGAGTAAGAGAGAGAGAGGCTGTCTGAGTGATCACCGGAGTAGAAGCCGGCTTAATGGTGTAAGCTTCATAATGTAAGTGGTGGTATGGAGGAATGTGATCACCCCTGACAGGTAACAGCGGACTCTGAGAAGAGCGACCTAGGAGTGGGAGAGCGAGAAGGGGAAATAGAAGGCTCCAGGTGGTGAGTGTAAAAATTATCTGTGTTATGGCGGGATCACAAGGACAGTGGGGACCCCCAGGATCTCTGATGAATGAATATATGACTGAGAGGGATAAACGTATTAAACAGATGATAAAAGTGGGTTGAAACTTATCCTACCCTCTCGGCCAACAGCATAAGTGGTTGGATAAAGAAAAGTGAAACAAGACAAAGAAAATAGGAGTATTGTTAATACGTCAGTTAGCTGGACGAATTGAGCAAGTCGTCACCTCTACTAAGAAGTGGAGTGAGGATAAAGAAAGGATTATGGAGTTAGAATCCAGAGTAAGGGAACTGGAGAAACAAAACCAAGTATTCGGAGAAAAGCAATGCAGAGGGGAAACCGTTCCTCTACCTCCTTATGAGTCCACACAACAGGAACTATACGCTCTTCCAGAGGAGTGGGAAGCGCTAGAACATAACTTAGCGCCCGTAGCCTGAGGGGGAACAGATGCGCAGCAAAAGTAAATCAGAAACCATTCACCCCAGGTGAGAGACTGCAGATAATGGCTTCCCTGGGTAAATGGCAACCTAGAAGCGCAAACACTAAATTCTGGGAAGAATTAGACACAATCTGGGTAGGACACCTATTCCACCTGAGAGACGTACACCAGCTGGTAAGGGCACCTTGTCCAGCGGGTAAGTGGAGACAGGTAGCAGGTGGACCCGCCGCTCCTCCAGCACAGAGAGTGGTCGGGAATGCTCCTATTAACTGGAGCAGAATAACCAGAACGAAACAGCTAAAAGGGGAAGGAGCTTCTGAATATGGGGGATGGTTGTTCCAGGTATATCAGGAGTGCTCCGGACAAGGAAACCCAGGTCGAGGAGATCAATTGTTCAGCCAGGCTTTTAAGGATGAATTCTTTAGCGTTCACCAAAGAATCCTTCAAATGGGAATTCTCAGTACCCCGAACTATGATGAGTTGGTAGAATGGGAGGTGGAGGTGGATAGGAGAAATCTTAGTTTTTGTATTTCAGTGTGTTTGTGTGATCTGGTTGCTAGTCGAATTTAGGTGGTTGTTGTTATATTAGATTGAGTGCAGGAATTGTTGAAGCCTTTGTTTAACATAGAACATAGAACAGTACAGCATAGAACAGGCCCTTCGGCCCACGATGTTGTGCCAAGCTTTGTCTGAAACCCAGATCAAGCTATTTCCTACCAATCATCCTGAAGTGCTCCATGTGCCGATCCAATAGCTTCTTAAATGTTCCGAAAGTTTCTGACTCCACTATCCCTGCAGGCAGTCCATTCCACACCCCAACCACTCTCTGAGTAAAAAACCTACCTCGGAAATCCTTCGTATATCTCCCACCATGAACCCTATAGTTATGCCCCCTAGTTACCACTCCAATCACCCGAGGAAATAGTCTCTGAACGTTCACTCTATCTATCCCCCTCATCATCTTATAAACCTCTATCAAGTCTCCTCTCAACCTCCTCCGCTCCAAAGAGAAAAGCCCAACTTCCCTCAAACTTTCCTCATAAGACCTACTGTTCAAACCAGGCAGCATCCTGGTAAATCTCCTTTGCACTCTTTCCATTGACTCCACATCCTTCTCATAGTGAAGTGACCAGAACCTCACGCAATATTCAAAATGTGGTCTCACCAAGGTCCTATACAATTGCAGCATAACCCCACGGCTCTTAAACTCAAACCCCCGTTAATGAACGCCAACACACTACAGGCCTTCTGCAAGGCTCTATCCACTTGACTGGCAACCTTCAGAGAACTGTGGATATGAACCCCAAGATTTCTCTGTTCCTCCACATTCTTCAGGACCCTACCTTTGACCCTGTAATCCACATTCAAATTTGTCCTATCAAAATGAATCACTTCGCATTCATCAGGGTTCAACTCCATTTGCCATTTTACAGCCCAGCTCTGCATTGTATCTATATCTCTTTGCAGCCTAAAACAACCCTCCATCTCATCCACTACTCCTCTAATTTTGGTGTCCTCAGCAAATGTACTGATCCACGCTTCAGCCCCCTCCTCCATGTCATTTATAGAAATTACAAAGAGAAGAGGACCAAACACTGATCCCTCTGGTACTCCGCTGGTAACCGGTTTCCAGTCTGAAAATTTTCCATCCACCACCACCTTCTGTCGTCTGTTAGATAGCCAGTTATATGCAATCGGACACACTTCCCTCTATCGCACACGTCCTTACTTTCTTCATAAGGCGACCATGGGGGACTTTATCAAACGCCTTACTAAAATCTATGTATATGACATCAACTGCACTGCCTTCATCAACACACTTAGTTACCTCCTCAAAGACTTCTATCAAATTGAGAGGCAAGACTTGCCCTTCACGAATCCGTGCTGACTATCCCGGATTAAGCTGCATCTTTCTAAATGGTCGTAAATCCTATCCCTAAGGACCTTTTCCATCAACTTACCGAACACCGAAGTAAGACTAACCGGCCTATAACTAGCAGGGTCATTTCTATTCCCTTTATGAAACAGAGGAACAACATTCGCCACTCTCCAGTCCTCTGGCACCATCCCCGTGGACAGTGAGGACCCAAAGACCAATGCCAAAGGCTCTGCTATCTCATCCCTTGCCTCCCAAAGAATCCTAGGGTATAATTCATCAGGCACAGGGGACTTATCAACCTACAGTTTATTCAAAATTGCTAGTACATCGTCCCTCTGAACATCTACTTCCTCCAGCCTATAAGCCTGTGACACCCTCTCTTGCTCAAAAACATGACCCCTCTCCTTGGTGAACAACGAAGAAAAGTATTCATTCATCACCTCTCCTGTCTTTTCTGACTCCATGCACAGATACCCACTGCCGTCCTTGACCGGCCCCAACCTCACCCTGGCCATTCTTTTATTCCTCACATAAGAATAAACAGCCTTCGGGTTTTCCTTGATCCGACCCGCCAAGGACTTCTCATGCCCCCTCCTAACTCTCCTAAGCCCCTTTTTCAGCTCATTTCTTGCTAACTTGTAACCCTCCATCGAGCCAACTGAACCTTGTTTTCTCAACCTTACATACGCTTCCTTCTTCCTCTTGACAAGTCATCCAATCTCTTTTGTGAACCATGGTTCCCTCACTTGGCCAATTCCTTCCTGCCTGACAGGGTCATACCTATCAAGGACACGCAGTATTTGTTCCTTGAAAAAGTTCCATTTATCATTAGTGCCTTTCCCTGACAATTTCTGTTACCATCCTATGCTTCCTACTTCCTGTCTAATCGCATCATAATTACCTCTCCCCCAATTGTAAGCTATGCCCCTGTCGGATGGCCCTATCCCTCTCCATTGCAATAATGAAAGAAACCAAATTGTGGTCACTATCTCCAAAGTGCTCTCCCACAACCAAATCCAACACTTGGCCCGAATCATTTCCCATTACCAAATCCAATGTGGCCCCACCTCTTGTCGGAAACCGTCTTGCACAAAGTGCGCAAAAACAGCCCCATCCGAACTATTCGACTTATGAAGGTTCCAATCAATATTCGGAAAGTTAAAGTCCCCCATGACAACTACCTTGTGACCTCCACACCTATCCAAAATCTGCTTCGCAATTTCTTCCTCCACATTTCGATTACTATTTGGAGGCCTATAGTAAACTCCTAACAACGTGACCGCTCCTTTCCTATTCCTAACCTCAGCCCATATTACCTCTGTCGGCAGATCCCCTTCAAAATGCCTTGCTGCAGCCGTTAAACTCTCCTTGATTAACAATGCCACTTCTCCACCTCTTTTACCACCTTCCCTACACTTACTGAAACGTTTATACCCCGGAACTTCCAACAATCATTCCTGTCCTTATTCGACCCATGTCTCCGTAATGGCCACAGCATCATAGTCCCAAGTGCCAATCCACACCCCAAGTTCACCTACCTTATTGCAGATGCTCCTTGCATTGAAGTAGACTCACTTCAACCCACCTTCTTGTCTGCTGGTACCCACCTTTGACCTTGATACCCTTCCCAGTACCTCACTACACCCACTGACCTCCTGACTACAACTCCTTTTCCCATCCCCCTGAGAAATTATTTTAAACCACGCCCTCGCACCCCCCCCCCCCCCCACACACCCGGAGAGCCGGAGCACATTTCCCTTCCAGGATATTGGTGTCCCTGTGGTTCAGGTGCAACCCGTCCTGTTGGTATAGGTCCCACCTTCCCCAGAAAGTGTTCCAATTATCCACATATCTGAAACCCTCCCTCCTACACCATCCCTGCAACCACATGTTTAACTGCACTCTCTCCCTGTTCCTCAACTCGCTATCAAGTGGCACAGGCAACATACCAGAGATGACAACATGGTTTGTCTTGGCTCTCAGCTTCCACCCTAGCTCCCTAAATTCCTGTTTTAAATCCCCGTCTCTTCTCTTGCCTATGTCTTTGGTGCCGATGTGCACCACGACTTGTGACTGTTCACCTTCCCCCTTTAGAATCCTGAAGACACGGTCCGAGATGTCATGGACCCTGCCATCCGGGAGGCAATATACCATCCGTGAGTCTCTCGTGTTGCCACAGAACCTCCTATCTGTCCCTCGAACAAATGAGTCCCCAATAACTGTAGCTCTACCGCTCTCCCCCTTACCCTTCTCAGCCACAGGGACGGACTCAGTGCTGGGGATCTGGTCACTGTGGCTTAACATTGGTAGGTCGTCTCCCTCACCTGTATCCAAAGCAGAATACTTGTTGCTAAGGGAAACGACCACAGGTGATCCCCGCACCAACTGCTTCCTCCCAGCCCCTCTCACTGTCACCCATCTATTTTCATTCCCTGGAGTAACTATATCCCTGAAGCTTGTGTCTATGGCCTTCGCTGCCTCCCTAATGATCCCAACCTCATCCAACTCCAACTCCAGTTCCCTAACTCAGTCTTGGAGGAGCTGCAAATGGGTGCACTTCCCACAGGAGTAATGAGCAGGGACACTGACGGCGTCCCTCCCCTCAAACATTCTGCAGGAGGAACATTGCACTGCCTTCACTTCCATCCCCTCCATACAACATACTGCTACAAAGAAGAAAAATAATTGCTCCAATGGCACACTGAACTTTTTTCCCCCTTCCTCAGAATCCAGTGGGAATGAACTAAGATGTGAAATTGAAGGGTAACAGAATGAATTTAACCTGTCCTGTCTCGCCCGTTTCCGCCTAAGCCCGAGGAGCCAAGACCCTGACAGCTGTCACTCTGTTCCCGCTCACTCCACTGCCCGCTAACGACGCTCCCCGCTGGATACTGCGGCCTGTTTTTTAAACCTCCCGTGCACTTAAAAAAAACTACACGCCTTCCCAGATTGCCCCGCGGGCGGCCTACTTCCGCTTTTCTAA
The DNA here is from genome assembly GCF_964213995.1 of Mustelus asterias. Lineage (NCBI taxonomy): Eukaryota > Metazoa > Chordata > Chondrichthyes > Carcharhiniformes > Triakidae > Mustelus > Mustelus asterias. The sequence goes on along the minus strand of NW_027590282.1, from coordinate 282,234 downwards.
AACGAGCCTAAACTTCTAAAAACCTGAACACTTGAAAACCTGCGAAAAAGTAAGTAAAATATTCACTGTCTTACCCTCTTTAGCTGTACTCGCAAAACGCTCCTCTCTCCCTTGCTCCGGTGGAACAAAGAGTTCGTTTGTTCTTGTGGAGTGTTTATTGCGGGTAATAAATGACCTTAGTTTAGCCTCAGGAGAGCTGGGGAGGTGTGAAGACTATTAAAGAATTAAAGTGATAAGATTTCTTGAATTTACTTCTGTTTTGAGTTTAATTTCTGTTTGGAAGAAAGAAGAATAAAAGTGACTGTCTTAATCCAAGTTCCGTATTCTTTTAAATGTTTTACTTCCATCTCAGTTTAAGATGTTAAGTTTGAATGAGTGTTGGAAGCTTCCATGTGTGTCTATGCGTGTGTTTAACACAGTTGTTTGCTTTGATGTTTTGATGTTCTTCCCTGCTGTGATTTTACAGCAGTGGGTTTGATACAGAGTTTAAATAAGGATTCGAACGTAAATTGAAATTTCAAAATCGAAGTACATAAATTGAAGTTGGAAATAGCCAATTTGAATTTTGATTAAACCTGTGTTTGAATTATGTTAAGAAAGGATTTGAATCTTGGAGGGAACCATGTGCTCTCTCCTTTGTCTTAAATTGAAGATTATGAGAGAGTTAGTTGAGAAATTGGCAGAAGATATTCAGTAATTTTATGGAAAAGTAGATAAGCAAGAACAAAAGAATGAGGTAAATGTACTGTCTATGTGTTAGTTTAAAATATATTAAGTTAGTGAATTTATTTGTAATTCTGCTTATTTCAAGTTCCAGCAGGAGATTAATCAATTAAATCTTAGTTGCCAATGCAAATTGCCCATTTAGGATTCAGTATTAAGATCCGCAGGATATAGTGATTTACGAATGTCTAATAGTTTAAAATTCTGTAACCTGGTTAAAATTATGTACTGCCGTTGGATTTTATGTGCTATCTATTGTTCAAAGTTTGCCAAATATTGAGCACTGTCAAGATTGAAATCTAGCCAGTTAAAATCAAACCAAAATGTCACTGACTAATTAAGTAGTATGTATTGTACCTACTTTGGTTTTGATTTGGCGCCTGTTGTTTTCCTCGAGTACGTGGTTTTTGATCTGAACCTCAGTTTAAAATTGGAAACGGCTAGGATTAAAAGGGTTTGGATATCACAGTCATGATGTATAAAGTGGTATGATATAACTGCCGCTTGATTATTTTTATTATACAGTATAGCACTGCGATATGGACCCGAGAATAAAATCAAATCCTGAAAAGCCTTCACCAATTTTGTATAATACAGTTACATATTATATGTTGTGTATTGATAAAACATAATTCTGTAGGAGCTTCCTGTTTTCCTCGCTATGCAAATGATTAAATTAGATATAGTTTAATAGTACATCATATAAAGATTGGAACTGTATGGCATGTGATTTAATGGGGAATGCGATGTCTTTTGATAAGGTTATATACAAATGAATGGATGTCCCACTGCAGCCAAAAAGCCAGTGAAAAGTATTATTTAATTCACATGAAGCTTTCTATGGAAGGGGTGTGTGTAGTTAACTGTATAATGTACTAGCGAAAGCCATGCAGATATCGGGAAATTGTGGACAGAGATATTGCCCACTATACTGTTGAGGTTAAGAGTTACCACAAGCTGGACAACCGGATTAACCCCCTATGAATTAATGACAGAATGGGCGATGATGTAGGTTCACTAAAAGGTGTATTCAGGAGATACATTTTGGAACTAAGCACCCAACTAAAAGGGATGCGCAAATTGGTAAAAGACATTCCGGAACAAAGAGACACAGAGAGAGAGAGAGAGAGAGCTTGAAATGCTCCCTGATGGGCGGGAAGTTTCGTCCTAGTAAAAGCATTACTTGAAACCTGGGTTTGCCCCTAAATGAAAGGGCCCCTATGAGGTTAAAATTGTGTAGTGTGATTAATTCACAGATATGCGAGATGGTTGACCTCCAAGCAAGCTGTATGGGTTCGCGGGCAGTGGCACGCAGGCGGTATAGCCTTTGGACCATTTTATAACAGTCACGCGGGTTATTAGTGAAGTGATAGGATGATTTTTTTGCTCATTCTCACGACTCTTGCCCTGCTAGTTACGGAGGGGAAATATAGGTGGAATTGTGTAGACTTGGGGGCAGAGCATCGCAAGCATATGTGTAACGATGATTCTGTCTCTTGTAACCTTCCGACACATGGAATAAGTCCCTGGGAGGTAACCCGTAGGGACCGCGGCTTGGGATTCCTTGACCATTCCATGTTGCCAACTCTGTTGGAGGGGCGAGGTGATTGGGGTCTCCCATGCAATATAACGTGGTGAAACTGGAATGTTTGGTGTTTAGCTGAGGAACCGGGATGGACGTGTACCCGGCATCAGCGGAGGGCTCGGGAGGATGTGTACATCAATACGAGATTTGGTCGATCCAATCGCACATTGTCCCAATCCTCTAAAATCCGACCCTATCACATTAACACTTTCGTGTATATGTGTATATTTATTTATTACAGTCAAGTTTTGAGCAGGTGCTGGGTCTGCTTACATATTCCCATGCACAAAGGAAAGGGGGGAAAGTCCTTAATTCCCTGTCCCTTTGTCAACTCCGGGAATGGCAGAGAGGATTTTGAATCAGAATGGAACCCAAGACGGGTCAAGGAAATTGACATTTAAAACCCCGTAAGAAGTTTAACAACACCAGGTTAAAGTCCAACAGGTTTATTTGGTAGCAAAAGCCACACAGGCTTTCGGAGCTTGTTGTCACATAAACCTGTTGGACTTTAACCTGGTGTTGTTAAACTTCTTACTGTGTTTACCCCAGTCCAACACCGGCATCTCCACATCACTTAAAGCTCCATCAGGCATGTTGTGAAAAACTAACAAGGGCGGGATCTATCTGCATCGAAGGAATCGGAACCATACTTGTTGGCTGTAGCTACTGTACCCAGAAGGTTAATGTCACCAGTGGTGCCTGGGCTTTGGTGCAACAGATTACAATCCATTGCCCCACTGCTGATGTCCTGGTCAGCCTCTCCTCTCCTTATTTGAGCAGCATGACTACATATAATGGTACCTGTTTTGTGTGTGGAAACAATGCCTACCCATGGCTTTCTTGGGATTGGGTAGGATTGTGTTATTTGGCACATGTGGTACCCTATATTCACCATTAGTGAGACAGAACGGTTCTTTATGATAGCTTTCCCACTTTACGGGACAGCAAAAGCAGCTGAGGAACTTATACATATGGCCTCGACCTTAGAGAGATTGTAAATTAAAAGAGAGACGGTTCGAAGAGGTGTGCACAGCCTTCTCTGAAGTATCAGCCGAAGTTGTAGCTATCCGGACTGTTGCTTACAGAACGGATTGATACTTGATTATGTGTTGGCTTTCCAGGGAGGAACGTGCGCTATAATTGAATCCGAATGCCGCACTTATATACCAGATGTTTTGGAAAATATAACTCGTTTGACAGATCATATCAAACGAGTGGCTCCCTTCACATTGTATTGTCATCGCCACTCGTTTGACAGATCATATCAAACGAGTGGCGATGACAATACAAGGTGAAGGGAGCCACTATCGCAATTATAACGCTCTGGGATGGCTGGGGCAATGGTTTGGGTCGTGGGGATCATATTTGATGCATGGGTTGATTGTATTAATTGTCATTGTTATTGCTTGTTGACATTATTGAACGAACAGCCCAAATTATGCTGAGTGCAAGTGTACAGGCAGAAGGGGCAGGCTTCCTGACGAAGGAGGTGGGTCCATATATGTTGGTAACCTTTGGTTCTGAATTGGTCATGGGGCCATGCTTGAACTTGTCCCCGACCAAAAGTGGGGATTGAAGAAGGGAAAGGGTTACTGTTTTTTGTACTCAATGTATTTTGTACCTAAAAGGTTAATGTATTTTATAGATAAAAGGTTGAACTTTGTACTTAGAATGTATCACAAGCATAACCCTTCATTATGGCTAATCTCGCCTTTGTTTATATTGCTCCTGGTAGTAGTATAAGCCATTTGTTCATTGTTTCATCTGTAACTTTTAGTCGTATAAGCCATCTGTTCGTGGTTCCCTCACTTGTTTATGTCATTCTGATAAAAGCAGACAGTTAAATGTAAATGTTGGGTTGTAATTCTTACTTTTCCCGTAGGCTTGTGTGTGATTTAAACAAAGGAAGCAGCTGCCAAATGGTAGAGTGCGAGAATGGCCGTTTGAAGGAGGACTCCCACTGGGACAGCTGCGATCGCACACAGTCACTTCAAAGGAAAAGCCGCGGGAAAAGCAGGGGACTGGAGGTTGCATCTTGACTACAACTATCAGGAGAATTATGCTTTATGACCCAAGGATACCAGATACACCCTGGTTTATGGTTAGAGACTATTCAAAGATGTGCGGGTTAGGTTTATTGGCCAGGTGAAAAATTGCCCCTTCGAGTCCTGAGATGCGTAGATTAGCGGGTAAATATGTGGGGGTAGGGCCTGGGTGGGATTATGGTCGGTGCAGACTCGATGGGCCGAATGGCCTCCTTCTGCACTGTAGGGTTTCTCGGATTTCTATGATCAGAAGCTGTTAAAGGAACTATAATTTATGATCAAGGACTGTTAATTGGACTTTGCTTCATGACTTGTATTGGGAACCCTTATGCATAAATGTCCACGCTTCTTGTGTTCAAAGAGAGCTCTGGCGGTCCGCTTTCTGGAGTCAGGTTCTCCCACAAGCTTGTGAGAATAAAGCCTACTCTATTTTGACTCATACCAGCCTCTGAGTTATTTTTTACCTACTACAAGGAGATTATGGTTGGAGAAGATAAAGCCGAGTGTGTGACTTATTAACAGATTGGTCGATGTCAAAACATCTCCTGGGAAATTTGAAGAGTGCATTCGGACGGACACTTGCCTCAAGCAAGGGATATTCAATACAAAGTTGAATAGTCAAACCAAAATATCACAAAACAGCAACGGTACTATATGCAATTCGTCTTAATGTCGAAGAAGACTAAGTATGACTTAAAAAAGGTGTGTTAGAGCCGGTAACACAGTGTCTGTGCAACCTTCATTGCAGCGTCCACGAAACCATTAGTTCAGTTCATATTTGCAGTAACTTTAAAGCATAAACATTTTCACTGTTGTGTGCTGATCAATATCTCTTTCCGTCATTGAAGGTTTGTTTGCTTGGTTATCAGGTGGGAAGGAAATCAACAAGATTGATCTTGATCAAGCATACTTACTGATGAGTGTGGCCACTGAATTTCAACTATTGATTTGCATCATTACTCATCAGTGTCCTTTGCAATATAAATGGTAACCTTTTGGAATAAGTTCCGCAAAATCCCTATTCCAACGAATCATTGTGCCTATTATTCAGGCATTGCATAGTGCACTATGTCACTTGAATCACATTCTAATTACGGGGCCCAGTAAAGAGGGGAATTATAATAATTAAGAACAAATTCGGAAAGTCTTCAAACACATCATCTGCCTATCCAGAAAGACAAATTTAACTTTTCCCTGCCGGCAGTTCTGTACCTGTGTCGTATTATTGATAATAGATCCCTACACAAAACACCTGAAAAGGTGTGTGAAACAGTCATGGCATTGGATAACTGAAAGTGAGATATCGTATAAAGATGTCAAAGATGATTTGCTAAATGCTGACATATTGATTCATCTTTATCCAAAGCTACAATTACTACTTGTTTGCGAGACTTCGACTCGCGCATTAGGGGAGTTGTTTCTGTTCCTGCCCAATTTGGATATATTTCGCCCTCGACGGATTAAGAACTCTCATCTGAGGGCCACTTCTGTCCTAATCTATGGCTACCCGACATCTCATGGAATTATGGTCGTGAAGCACAAAACACTTCCCCACTGAAACACTGATCATCTGGCCTAGCTCATTCTCCAATATTAGGCCACGTATGGCTCCCTCCCTGGTGAGATTGTAAACATACAGTATCAAAAAGCACTCCTGGACACACATAACGAATTGCTCTCTTTCGAGCCCTGGTTCAAAGGGAATGCCGGTGGATATGGGGGAAATTATAGGCATCCACCACAACTATCCTCCTTTTTCACCATTCCATTATATACTACACATCTGCTACCCTGTATTCTGCGGGTTGTTCGAGATTTAACCTTCCTTTTCCTCAGTTCCACACACAACGCCTCACTACAAGATCACTCCAATATGTCCTCCTTTCACAGACATGATGTGCTCCCTCATCAGCATTACAACTTCATCACCCCTTTTGCTTCCCATTCTATCCCGTCCAAAACAACAATATCACAGAATGTTCAGGTGCCAGTCCTGTCACTTGTTTAACCACGTCTCCGTAATGGCAATAACATCATAAATCCATGCAGTAATTCAGACTCTCAGTTGATCTGTTTTGCATGTAAAACTTTGTGCCTTCAAGCAAATGCTCTTCAGAGCTTCAGTCCTGCCATTCCGCGTGATATCCCTCAGCCTGCTCTTATACCATGCCATGTTTATCTCTGTCTCATTATCTTCAACACATTCAACACATTATTGTCCTGCTGTTCCGGTCCCCACCCGTTCCCGCCCAGGTTATTGGTCCCCCCCCCCTCTCCCACAATTCAGGTGCAATCCGTGCTTGTTGTACAGCTCCTACATTCTCCAGAAGACAACCCAGTGACCCATATATCTAAAACCCTCACTCTTACACCAGCTCTTTACTCACGTGTTCAACTCTACTCTCTCTCTGCTCCAAGCCTCACTAGCACGTGGCACGGGGAGCAATCCTGAGATGACTACCCGTGATGTCCTGCTTTTTAGTTCCTTACCTAACTCCCTGAATTATCTTCTCAGAAGCCCTTCGCTCGTCCTGTCTATGTCATTTATGCCATTTCAAAGAACCTTTCTCTGGCTCCTCTTCTATGTGGAAGACGCCAAGAACAATTTCCTTCCTACTGTATACATCTGTGCTGTCAACTCTTCACGGACTGTCCTGTGGTTCTGAAAGCAGGCACGCAGACTTCCATGGAGGGGTTTGGGTCGTCTAACAAATATAGGATTCGCTGAGTAAGATTATTGTTTTACAATCAACATATCAGTTCTCTTGATTTTGGCATTCGAACCCAAATGATACTGGGAAGTGCTTTGCAGCGGAGACCTGCCTTGAATATGCTTTCCAGTGCATAGGTGATTGTCAATTAGCCCCTCTGTTCCGTTTATTTTCTTGCTGCAATGCAGGCGGGGATATGCAGTTAATGGGAGATTTGCGTGGCAAATGCTGAACTGTGACCCACAATATAAAGATTGTGGAATCACAGTGACGTCAGAACATGGGAGGACACAATTTTGCTTTTCGATTGCTCATTCATTCATGTGGTGTGGTCGTCGCCGATTCGGCCAGCGTGAATAGCACATGACCGTTTGTTCCTTTGAGGCCATTTGTAAAATGGGAGGTCTTGATGAGAAAACTGCATAACCGATGCCAGGGAGTGGAGTAGACAGAGAGAGGGAGAGAGTTTGACAGATGCATACAGATTATGAATGGTGGTAGGGATTGAATGAGAATAACTGAAAGGGAAGACACTACAGGAGAATCGGAAGACAGAGATATATTAAAATGGAAAGATGGATCAGAACCAAAGTCGAAAATCAAACAGGCTATGGGAGACACATTTAACGGCAAATAGAGATCGAGTGAGTAAGCATAACTGGATAGAGCACAGACAGATAGAGTGGAGATAAGGAGTGATACGTGCCCGAGAGATTGAGTTAGGAGACCTGGAAGTAACAGCCAAAGAATAAGATTATTTGATTTCATTTGTTTTATTACTTTCAAATGTATTAGTATACGAGTGAAAAGCATTGTTTATTGCGTTTTATACAGGCACAACACACTGTATATAGTGATGGAAAGGGGAGAGTGCAATAGATAAACAGAGAATAGAGAATAGAGCAGTGGATGAAGAGAGTGGTCGGCTGTTGCACTATTTTGGAAATTCCTGCATGCTGTCAGCGCACATTACCATTTGCTAATCATTTGCAAAAATGTTAGCTGTAGATAGCTGTAGATTTCAGAACATGTGTGTTCAATAATATCAAATAAAAACTACATTGTAGCCAAAGAGAAGTCAGCTGACCAGTCGCTTTGAGCCTGCTAGAAAATGGACTCAGTTAAATAGCTTGGGAAAACAGAAGCAGGGATGGCCAGTGATCAGAAAGAAAGACTGGAACAGAGAATCCCAGGAGGTAGATCACTGAAAGGCTTGCGGGCTGGTGGTATGGTAGGGGTGGGGGTGGGGTTGGAGAGACAAAACCTACGCCGAAGCACAACAAACGACTTGGAACATTTTACCATTACCTCCAGAACGCTTCAATTGCAACCTCTATTTGAAAGACAAGTTTGCTTGTCGATTTGAATATTCTTATTTACTTGTCTTTGGAATGATGAAGAAGCGTCGAATTGAAACTCCTTGTTGCCACACCCGGTTTAAAATTGTTACACTCGCTTCATTTTATCAATCCTCTTGTGTCATCACAATTCTATTTTCAATGTACTTTGCATTAAATTACATTTACGTGTACCCAAAATAATTTCATTTATTTCCACTTTTCTTCATAGTGGTATAATTTCCAGAAGCATTAACTTGGGATGCTACAGCGTTCGGCGAATAATTGATACAACACACCCCACAACAGATAAATCAGACAATTGCTTGATTTCGTGCACATGCAAAACCAGGAAAAAATGTTCCAACAACCTCTGCTCTTTCTGCGCTCGTCAATAAAACAAAGTTAAGGGAAAGAAAAGCTGCACAGAGCAAGAAGGAAAGTGGGATTTGTGGATTTTCCTAAGTGCAGAACCAAGGGTCTGATAGGGTATTCCTTCAGAGGGTGTTGACTGACTGTTGCAGGCTGATCAGCCTTCGCAGGCGTGAGAACTTCGACAATATGAAAGGGACTTCGAATTGAATTCGTGTTGCAGAGAAGTGCCGACGTTCCAGTAATTCGCAATTTAGATAAGGCAGAAATTTATTTCTGTTGCGACCGGCTCAATGGTAAGTTTGCAAACAAACACAGGTTGTTTCCTGGAGTTTCTCTTCGCATATCAAACCATGACTGACCATATGCTCCAATCGCTTACCCAATAAATGAATTGACACAGCTCGAGTTTTGTTCATGTGACACACTGGTTTTTGTTGACACATGGTGTCCTGGTTGAACACTACTGTGTCTTGCACCAAATAACTGTTGGCCCATTGCCACCACGCGAATCACAATCATCTGCCTTAGGCCACAGCAGGCTGGGCAGGCAGCGGCCGCTGGAGCTGTACCTTAGTATGGCAAAGTGGTTTGACTCGTCGCAGGAAGGGGCATTGTTGCCATATGAAAAGAAAACTAAAGTTTTTTTTCTGAATGTTCGAAATCAATTCAATATTTCTCCTGCTCTTTAAATAAAGCCTTGTCATTTTTTTAAAGACAAGGATATTAGTTTTATAGTGCCTCAATGTTGTTTGTGTTATACAGCTTCGAGACACACCTCCCCCTTGAAGGAAACGGAGTTAATTTCATTTGATTGTCTTCTTTTAGATAATGGCGTTCTGAAAGGAAGAATACAAAGCATTTTTTTCATTGTTAATTTATTGGATGTGGGCGTCGCTGTCTAGTCCAGCATGAATTGTCCATCCCTGGTTTCCCTTGAGAAAACCGTGGCGGCCTTCTTGAAAATCTATGGGCACAGACAGGTACATACAGTCATGCCACTCCCCGTCAAATCCAACAAATATTCAGGTGAAATTTAACTGAATCTCAGATTGAGTGAAAGATGTTTGAGATTATTAAGGAAACATAAGCTTAGAATCTGTGATCCCTATGTGCAGTTGATCTTAGAATGTAAAAAAAAAACTCCACAGAAGATCTGGAGCTTATTGTTTCTGGGAAAACTGCATTTAACATGAATCATTTTTTTCTCTGATCTGGAGCTCGTGTTAACACCAGAACATGCCTCATGTTTGGTTTGGGTTGTTTTTATTCTGTTCGTAACTACTGCACTTTGGGTCAGATCGTGTTTATTCTGTTTTTGTGAATTGCAGTTCTGTTTGTGTTTTGCTTTTTCTCTTAGTATTTAATAAAGTTTGGTGTGTATTGTGTCAATTTTACGTTTATTATCATGTTTTTTAAATTGTTTTGATAAAATTGTGTAAGGTTTGCTGTTTGCTTAGCACTGCCTAACCTGAAAAAAACATTGCATTCTTCCCTCTAAACCCCTTCTCTCTTTTTGATCACTGGCTTTCCCGTGTAATAATTTCATCTCAGGAATTAGAACCTTGTAATGTGGCACAAACACGTTATCAGATCGTGAGGGACTAGGGTATTGGCGAACAGTGGCAACTGCCAGAGGAAACTAAATTCATATGGAGAAGTTCTCCAGTACTGTAAATAGTATGAATGCTGGGAAATTCAATTATTATAACTGAGGACTATTTCAGCGATATTAAAGAACTAAATTATTTAAAATATTTTGCCAGTTTAAAATGGAATCATCCGCAGTTGTTTTGATGGATACGTCTGATGGATACTTGAAGAAATACTAGTTGCTGAAAATTCACGTGATTAAATATATGATATGATACGGAAACGTTCTGCTGGAAGATTTAACTGAACCTGTGTTTTTTTTTTCTCTGTGACTGTAATTAATTTGAATCCCCATGGAATGGAATAACATCATTGGAGGATTATCCTCCTCTATTAATAAGGATCTTACATTGGTGTGTTAGCACAGAGCGTGAGCGGCATTAACAATGATCACCACCTTGAGAAAGTGGGACCCAGTGGACGAGTGGAGCATACACAATTTCCTCACTAGAGTAGAAAAGATTTACTATCCCCTCCTTGCTCTTGTTGCTGTTCCTGGTAAGCCTGTTTTTTGGTCATTATCATCAAGTTATTACTTGTGCAAATTCTATTTCGCAGGATTACGGTTTGCTGTTATCTACATTGGTCAAACTATTACTTTTATCATTGAGTTACGTCGCTCTGGGTGTCACCTTATTTTGATTTTTTTTATTTGATTAATGTACAGTGTTCAAATAATTGTTCTGAATTAAACAATGTTTTGCAATTTGTTTTCCAAATCTCAATTGCTTTTTAAGTAACTTTGTAATCTTACACTTATGCTGATCTGCAAATCTTTTTCTTTTACACTCCCTCCAGTTAACACAGTGACGATTATTATCCTTTATCGCGGAAAGTGTGGACTTTCTAAATGTGTTTCCCGTTACCTGGTGGCAATGGCAGCAGCTGATCTACTGGTAATTACCTTTGACCTGATATTCCGGCAGATTCCAATTGTATATCGCGTACATTTTCGTTTCCTGCGCAATTTGCTCCCTATCTGTAATATCCACGCGGTGCTGCTTTATGCAGCCACTGACTGCTCCGTCTGGTTTACCGTCTCTTTCACATTTGATCGATTTGTGGCTATTTCTTGCCAGAAGTTGAAATTTAAATATTGCACTGAGAAAATTTCAGCCGTGGTTCTGGGAACAGTCACTGCGCTAAGCTGTCTGAAGAACATTTTTTGGTATTTCATGTTCACGGGGAAGTATTGGCTCGTGAACGACCCTTGGTTTTGTTCTGTGAAAATGGATGTTATGATGTCGCGGGTCTGGTTAACAATCGAATTTCTTCACTACGTTCTAACACCAGGAATCCCATTCATCCTGATTCTTCTGCTCAATGTGCTAACTATCAGACACATTTTAGTGACTAGCAGAGCTCGCCGGCGACTAAGGGCTAACAGCAGTGGCGAGAGTCTTAGAGACCCAGAGATCGAAAGTCGAAGGAAATCCGTTATTTTATTGTTTGTAATCTCGTGGAATTTCATACTGTTATGGACATTGATTATGGTATTTATTATATGGTTACGAATGTACTGGTTTGGGTTTAGGTCTATATATATCCCCGTTTTTATGGTGGAATTGGGATACATGCTGCAACTCCTGAGTTGTTGTACAAACACCTGCATTTATGCCGTTACCCAGACTAAGTTCAGAGAGCAGTTTAAAAATGCATTCAAATATCCTTTTACTCTACTTGCCAAAAGGAGGAAATAGGAGCATATAACAATTGAAAGGTCTTGGCACAAAAATAGACTTTCAGCCCATGACGTTTATGTTGGCAGAAATATAACAAATAAATAAATGAATTAACATATAACCCTGAAAACAAACACATACATGATTGAATGAATGAATGATTCAATCAATCAATCAATAATTAAATAAATGTCCATGTGTCCATGCAAATCCCATCTTCCAGAAACGTCCGCAGACTCACAGAATTCAGCACTTAATGTGCTGATCCAGCTAGTTTGTTAATGAGTTGATAGTTTTTGTCTACACCACCAATCCAGTCAGCGAATTTAAATACCAAACATCCGCTGGGTGAAGCATAATTTCTTTACATCTCCTATATCCTTCTACCAATCACTTCAAATATGCACTCTCTGGCACATGGGCTCTCAGCTGGGGAAATATGCGTTTCTTGCCTCCTCTACTTTGGCTTCTCAGCATATTGTACCACGTTGTATTGAATTAAACCACTTCAGTCTCCTCTGCTCCTAGGAGGATCACCCTTAACCTACCAACCTTTCTCACAGCTGCAGTTTCTAAACTTCGGCATCTTTTAAAAAAGTGCATTTTTTACTTTTAAAAAACAAGTGATTCCATGTCTCCTGTAACTTCAGAAGCATTCCAGATGCTTCTCCTTACCACCGCTTTGCAGTTCCATCATTGCATGATTTAATTTGGAAAGAAACAACCCTCTCCCACGAAATAAAAGCATTCCATACAGTTACGCTTCCATTACATCTAAATATGGCAGCCATAACACAGCTGAAATGTTGCTTATATTGTGGGAAACGCAACGTCCAAGTGAGGTGAAGAAAAATGTGTCCAAAGATTAAAAAAGAGGGGAAAATGCCAAAAGAACGAAAGCTGTTTTAGGAGACACAGTTCATGTGACGACAAATATAATATTCTCTGTGAAGAGATAACCGTGATATAAACAATGTAACCTCCAGGCACTCGCCGGAAAGCGTTCGCCTTTTTCAGAATGCAAAGTTCAATAACTAGCCTTAGCTTTTAATTTGCGAATGGGAGAGGGATGACCTGGAGAAAACCTTTCCTGCCGCAACAGGAGATGTCGTGTGATCTGATTTCATATAAATTAAACGTATATAGAAAGTGTTTCATAAAAGTAGGATTTATTTGTGTGTTTCATTTGTAGATAACTTTTGATAAATGTTTGCAAAACTTTTCTTTAAATGTGCAAATATAATTATTATTTTGTGCATTTGTTTAATTTTCCTTTTCAAAGTAAAGTTTCAATTGATACATTAAAATCGCTATGAGTGATACTGGAAAACAAAAGTGGACTTTAGTACACGTAACTGCTGGTAATAAAATATAAGTTGCAAACTTGTGCAGGATTTATTTTCGGACTAATGGTCAGGCGAGTCCTTGTGCAATATACTCTTGTGATTTCTTCCGATAGCAAAGATGTCATCATTCAGACAGTGGTAGCACACTTCAGCACAAGGCATTTTGCAGGTCACAAATACTTCACCGATTTTTCTCCCCCCAGGAAGAGTTCAAAACATGATCCATTTGGAATGCATCACATTCATATCATCGTGCTGAAAACGTCACTATTAGCGATCCTCATCATACTGCAAAAAAGCAACACAGTGATTCATTCACAACCTGCCGCCCTCACATAGGTTCCAGTTACAAAAAATGTCGACATCGCTGCTCAGTTCTACCTTTATTGTCTATCACTATTTGCCGTTCAGAAATGATGGGGAGCCACCATTTTTTTATTCTGACGCTCGTCTAGTTAAAAATTCCTATAAACTTATATCCTGTTGAAGAAAAAAATAATTATTTGGCTGGCCCACTTCAGTTTCCAGTCAATGGCAAACCCAAGCTTTTAAAAATGTGGGATTTACTGACGGGAAAGTCATTTAATTTCAAAGGATGTGGATGATACGTTCCTTCTTGTTGGACATGCTCGTTGGCAAGCACTTGTTGCCAAAGATGTTCCTTGTACTTAATCAACTTAAACCCGAATGCTGTCAATGTCCTTCTGCACTAACGGACTGTTTAACTGTCTGAGGATTTGCGAATGATGCTGTACATTGCACATTCATCGCCATGTCTGACATTATGATGGAAGGAATGCGATTGATTGAATAGGATATTGAGGTTGATCAAAGCACAAAATCCAGGGAACATCCTGCAGAGATGTATTGGGACTGCAATTGACCTCCAACAGCAACAAGCAACTTCCAATTATGCTGGTATAACTCCAGCCTCTCGAGGTATCACCGCCCGGCACCCTCCAATCCCCCATCACCTTTAAGTTGCCATATGTGCCATTGACGCACTTAATGTAAAGCACTCCGAACTCTATGCTGATACCTCCATATGCCTCTTTTGGAGATGTGAACAACTTTTGCAGTTCTGCAGCTCTTTGTCGCCACACAACTGCCTAAAGGAAATTGTACGTTATAAGTAATGTCACTGCAGTTTTTATTTTGTATTCGCTCAAGACATTTCGACGCATTTAAACCGATGCTACTGCCATGACTACCTTATGTAACAATAGCAGTTCCGACATCTCCTCCTTATCTTTATTTTTCTTATGTTGCTAAGGACACAAACGATGAACGTTTATCTTGAATATAGTTGCATTGTACTTTGAATGTAGACGACAGAAACATCCAGTGCTCACCTCAATAGCTTGCATGACAGACAGGATCACTGCCACTGATCACCCTCCTCATGCAACACTGAAGTGGAGTGTGATGTTTGTTCTTTTTATTGTGACGATACTTTTCCTTTAAGGAATGCATTTTGATCATGCGCCTTTGCTGGATCTTGTCAACGCTATGTGTCTTTTGCAGATGTCTTATGATTGTTATTTTTCCTGAAACACTCTCTCCAAGTGGAAATTTGGAGAAAGGTGTATATCTGTGGGAAGTTGCTAACGTGGGACCACATAGATAGCTAACTATTACGAATTAATCCGTGTTGTGCTTAATTCTTCTAATTGGTAAACGCCATGCTAATTCTTTATGTCATATTTTAACTGTGCTCTTAAACAAAATTCCCTTATAGACCAGTTGAATCATACCTGGAGTAATACATCTTTTCCTCAACTATACCAAATTCAAAGTGTGTTTCCCTTAGCGTCCAGGCTATCTTCAAAAAAACTCCTCAGAGTTGCTGGCCTGGTCTTGACATTATGTTATCAATCTTCAAAGAAGCTTCTGACGCAAACGCAATTTGCCAGCCTGCTGAGTGTGGACCTCCAGGTATGCCAAGGAACAGTTCACCACTGTAAACTTTAATGCTTTGTTTTAGAATGTGGCTCAATTTCAACATTTTTTTAAGCTTTATACGTTCCGAGAACTCTTCAAATATTTCTATGGGTTTGATTCAAAAGTGAAATCATTTTGAAATATCATAGAAATGTGTCCTCGGTAGTCATCATTATTTATATTTGCAGATTTTTATTTCTTCGTGAGCTGGAGTTTCCTTATTTTTCTATCACCAATGTTAAACCTACCAACTGATTCTGAGTCCCTGGACATCTTATTTCCCTCATCGAATGTACAGTTTAATTGTGAGCTGTGCTTCCTTATTCTGAAACGGCATCTATCAGTGTTTCCCATAACTGCTCATATTAGCAGCTCTTCTTCCCTGCGCACTTCAAAACGTGCTTCATCTCATTCAGATTCCTTTTCCTTCAGGTTTATAGTTTTCTTGCTCCCATTGTGTCACGTGTGCTTTTATATTCTACGCTCATTTTAAAATCTGACTTTTTCAATTAATGACATGCCATCTTTCGTCTCAAGTAACCAAATTTGAAAATATCCCCATTTCTTATCTGCATCACTGTTTGCCCTTGATATTAATTATTTTGTGAAATTGTTATGCACATTCACAGAAATTCTCCTCATCCACAGCTTTTCTGTGTGAGTGTGCATGCATGAGCGAGAAAGAGATCTTGAGAGTTTGCGGGATATGACTGTGTGAGCATGGGATTGTTTCCTCTTGTCACATAAGTTTGTGAGTTTGTGTGTGTATGTGTGCGTGTATATTTGTGTGTTTGTGAGTGAGTTTTTTTGTGAGTGTGCGCACGCGCGTGCATGCGCCCAAGTATGTGTGTGAGAAAGAGAAAACGAGTGAGAGAGTGGAGAATAGGTGAGAGAAGAACTAGAGAGAGAAGTAGATGGAGCGACTGAGGAAAAGAGAGGGATAGCTAGAGATTCAAATATATTTCAAAGCAATTGTGGGTGAGAGACTATGAGTGAAAAGAGGGAGAAAGGAACATGAGAATGACCTGTTGAGGGTCAGGGAAAGAAAGAGATTTTGTCGGTGATAACGAGGGATCAAATAATAGGAGGGAGGAAAGAGTGAGTAAAACTTGAGAAAAACAGAAAGACAGAGAAAAAGAGTTGGGAATTACAAAGAATGTTAAATTGAACCCTTGCTTCCTGATACAGTTGAATACGTCCTGTTGTCTAATCAGTGCCTGTGACGTTTATTCTCACTCGCATTTAATCAAAAAAGCCCAAGTTTCAGACACAAGTTGACATTTCATTCTCTAAACATTGATTACTCCGCCCAACCCAATTAAACCCTTCCACTTACGACAATGCAGGTCCCCACCCACGTATATTGATCCCAGTCCCTGATCCCGCTCCCACAGAAACACTTCCCCACTTCCAACCTCGCTCCCCACCCATTGAAACTCATCGTAGCCCTTCATCCCACCCCCACTGACACATACTGATCATACCTCCTGATCCCATTTCCACTGAAACACTTCCCTGATCCCTATACATTTATACTGATCCCCTGTCCAACAATCTCTTCTGAATGATAACCTCTCATTCCCCCGATACTCCACTACCTAATGGACCATTTCCTGAACCCAGTTCCCCTCTAATTTAACTTCCGCTCCCTCTGATACTCTTCCCATCCATGAACCGTTCCCCAAAATCTCCGGCATCTCCATCTCCTCATCCTCTACCCTACTCCCTAATTATCTCTATGTACTCGACTATTGGTTCGATAACTTGGCCCAGCGGATGATCAGAGTGCTGGAACTTTGACATTCCTTTATTATCCCATTCCTTTTCTCAATCGTTCAGTCTGAAACTTCGGAAATTTCCTGCATTCGTGTCCTGTTCCCATTCTTTGCAAACTCCACATCATCTCCCCAGCTGCAGTCTCTCCCGAGCAACTTTTCCCGGAATACACATTGTTCCTGAAGAGAAACAATACACAAATATCATGTTGCGATCAATGCAGTAAGGTCATTGCTGACTGCAGCCCATGATTCAGAAAGAGATTGAATGAATTTGGCGGCACGGTAGCACAGTGGTTAGCACTGCTGCTTCACAGCTCCAGTGTCCCGGGTTCGATTCCCGGCTCGGATCACTGTCTGTGTGGAGTTTGCACATTCTCCTCGTGTCTGCGTGGGTTTCCTCCGGGTGCTCCGGTTTCCTCCCACAGTCTAAAGATGTGCAGGTTAGGTTGATTGGCCAGGTTTAAAAATGCGCCTTAGAGTCCTGGGATGCGTAGGTTAGAGGGATTATGGGTAAAATATGTGGGGATAGGGCCTGGGTGGGATTGTGGTCGGTGCAGACTCGATGGGCCGAATGGCCTCCTTCTGCAGTGCAGGATTTCTATGAATTGGGAATTTTCTCCTCGGAAGGACGGAGGCTGAGGGGCGACCTGATAAAAAAAAAATAATTATAAGGGGTATGAATAGGGTGAACATTTGGAACTTTTTTCCCAGCGCAAAAATGACAAATGCAAGAGCGTGCAGGTTCAAGAAAAAGGGGTAGGAGAGTTCAGTAGAGATGCCAGATTCTTGGCGCTCCATTCTTGTCAATGAATTACTCCCTGCTGCTCCAACCCTCCGTGCAGACCCAGCGTAGAATTAACTCCTCCCTCTCCTTGTTCCTATGTTCCTTGGCATAACTAGCTCCTGCTGCTCCGGCCTCTCAACTGTCTGGCTCCCAGCTCTCCAGGATCATCCCTGTCTGGTTGCACGCTGCTGTGGGCCAGAAATAACAGGCAACCCACTCTTCAGTCCCGATACTGTTTGGCTGAATGCTGTTCCAGCATTCCGTTCTCTTCTCTCGCCCACCAGCCTTCAGCACACAAGTCGTTTCTCCACGAATCAGAGATAGTTTCCCTCCCTCGTTTGTTGTTGGCAGGATGACGTGTCAGTCTTCCACGCGCAGTGGTGAGAAAGCAACCTGTGATTGTCGGATTTTTCATTGAAATTGAAGTTGCTGGCAAGAATTTTGGAAAAGTCTGCGGCGGGACTGTATAGAGGAGTTTGGGAGGCGCATCCCAACCACAGACCAAATCTTGAACAAGGCTGGGACAAACCATTAGAAAATGTAAGTCCATGCAACTGATTTATGCTCGGTCACTCAGTCCTTCATAGCATCACACCAGCCCAGAAAACAAGATGGTTGGTTTGAAAGAGATAAACACAAATTTGTTAATTAAAAGTCTGTAAACTGGCCAGTGAGCGATTGGGAAAACATGCTGATGTTTACCAGCTTGACTTTAAGTAGGAATCGGGCCAGGAGCGCGTGTTGGGGGTGAGTGGGGGGGGTGTGGAGGGGAGGTTGGTGTCAGTATCAGTATTGCAATTAGCAAGAACATGCCTTTCATTATCTTCTGTGTAGGTTTTTAGATTCAGGTAGAAGGTGCGGCCGTCAAAATGTTCTGTATCTATTCCAGAAGTATTTGCTTGTTTAATAACCACCAGGGGACTGACCAGCTGACTGCAACCGGTTACATATTCGGAATAAATGCTGCCTCCACCTTTCGATTGGTTTAACCTTCTGGCACGAGCAACAAAACTGCTAGTTTGCTTAAACCCTGGCCATCAGCTTTTTCTTAGCGTATGTCCCAGTCAGCCTAAATGTTCTAATTGTATACATGGCAAGGAAGATATTTGGTCTGTCGAATGTGCAGTGACTCTCCAAAGGAACTTCTTACAACCACCCTCCACCTCGCCCACTGTAACTATCACAGTTCATAATGTTACACAATGTAAATACACCAGTATAATTTGACGCACTGTAAATACTACAGCCCATAATATAAAACAGTGCAAATAACCCAATACATTCGGTAACACTGTTAAGTCCTCAGTACATCCTGCAACACAATGCAAATAACCGAGTGCATTCTGTAACACACAGATAATAACAGTACGTTATGTAGCGTTATTTAAATAGTCCAGTACATTCAGTATGACACTGGAAATTCTCTAGTACATACGGTAATACACTGTAACTACCCAGTAGTTTATGTAATCCACTGTAAGTACCACTTTACATTATGTAACAAATTGTGAAAATATGTATTGTAATAGAATATAAATGACACAGTGCATGTTGTAACATATTGTGAGTACCGTAGTGCATCATGTAACACACAGGAAATGCAACTATACATTCTGTAATGCAATGCAAATACCCCGTTTGTCATGTTACAGACTAAAAATAGCGCAGTGCATCCTGTTACACACATTGAATAGCACTTAGAGTACAGTGGTGCACAGACATCACTCCTTGGGAAAGATGTTTTGGCCATGTGTGCAGTTCAACACAGATTCACGAAAAGTTTGCCTGGAATTTCAGGATGAGATTACAAGCAGAGATTCGACAAATAAGGACTCTATTCTGTCGAATGCAGAAGGTTGAGGAATGACCTGATAGAAATCCACAAAATATTTACAGGGAAGGACGGTGGGGGCGGGGGGGGGGGGGGGGGGGCGGGGGCGGTTGAAAATCAACTGTTTTCACCAGATGAGAGCTCTGAAACCAGGGACTGTAATTTACAAATTAGGACCAAAACATGCGGGGAACACTTGTACACACAGAGAGCGTTGAAGGTTTGTAACTTTCTTCATCAAATGGTGGTCTGAGCGAATCCTGCGTGTGTTCAAGTGTGCGTGCATGTGTGCTTGCGTGTCTGTGCGTGTGCTGTGTGTGCGCGTGCCTGTGATGTGTTTGTGTGTGTGTGTGTGTGTGTGTGTGTGAGTGTGTGTGTGTATGTGTGCTAATTAACAACATGATACTCTGTGCGATTATGTAACGTGAATCCTTGTTCCACTCATCTCATTGTGACTTTGAGAAGCACATTGGAGACAGAGCAAAACACTGCCTTGGCTGATCGACTTTATAGTACTGGCGCAGCCAATCACTAGCGAGGGAGGTGTGCAGGCGGGGATTGTACTTAAAAGGGAGGTAATTTTTCATTAAATGATATACAGAAACATCAACTTAAACAAGGAAAGATCATTTGCTCGCTGAAATCTGTGTTGTCATTCGTTTTGATCATGGGTTCAATTGTCTTAACTGTGTTCCCCATTTTGCTTCTGTTACCCTTTTGGACCTTTCCTCCAATGTTTGAAACTTGTTGTTGTTAATTTCGTCTGATGTGGCATTCCAAAGCACCGTAATAGTTCCTCCCTCTGTCAATTTTCCATGTTCTTGCCTTACTTCGCTTATCACATCCAGCCCAAAAAGGAATCAAGATGTCTCTGCTCCTCCGTATCTGGCCTCCTGCGCAATCCCAGGTTTGAAATGATGTGGAATTTGCAGCTGCGGCTCTATTTCTCACAGTCCCATGCTGTGGATCCCCCTTCACAATGTTTTCTCCTTTCTCTCGCTTCGCCGTCAGGACAATCTTTTATGGGAAACTGATTCAGATTGGTCACCTGCGGTGAGGATCACTTTATGTCGCACAGTGCCTTTTTGCATCAGATCATGCTCCTCCCTTCAAAGAACAGTACCAGTTCCATCATTGTCACGGTAAACATTTCTTGTGCACGTCAGGCGTTGCTGGGCCACAATTGGAAAGTATGAAAAATGTGTCTTTAATGATGTAACTTGTTGAGAACTGACTGAAATTATATTAAATATTTCGAGATATGGTATTCTGAAGTTAGTCTGCATTGGACGGTTAATCAGATTTCACATACCTGGCTTAGAATAGACATTAAAAAACGCGAAACATTTAAGCTATCGACACGACTCGGTTCGGTCACACTAAGTGCATTGTGCACTGCTCCATTCTTCACATTCTCACACGAAGCAGACCTGGTCCTTCGAAGATACTGAATGGTGGCAGCGATGAGTTATCTCTTGTTCTATTCTTTCCAGGAGGTGACAAGGAAGTTAGAACCGATATACAGACGATGAAGCCGAGATACCTGAAAAATGCTGCAATGTTAAATGAGAAATGCAAATAAAACGTATCCCCTGCAGAACCCATCTGAGAATGAGACTGAATCTGTCCGTCGTCTGTGCAGCTCAAGCTCAGCTATGTTGTATAAGTCCAATGTCACCGGACCGAATGCTTTCTGACTCAGAAAATAAAACTCACTGCTTTGAACATTTTTTTTTCTGTGTTACATTTTTGCATCACATCCCTGTATCACCATTTTGTCACGGATGGAAGGGTGGTTAGAAAGTGTCAGCCTCACTTACATGGTGCAGCACCAGCATATCCACCACAATAAATTTACAGCCAATATCACAGGTTCTCCGAGCACAATTCTTGGGATTATCCTGTGAGACTGGCAGCGCATATCCACAACCAGGTAGTGAACAGTGACATTTCACCGTGCGGGACTGGCACTGGGTCTCCTCCACTTTGACTCCAGACTCTATGATCGTTCAAGGCATCAGGTCAAACGCAAGAAAGGAAAATGCTTACTTGGGGCTCGCTATTATCATTCCAGCTGATTCACATATACCACTTGCATGTTATGTTGAGGTGACTTGGAAGAGATATTGAAAGTAGCAGTACACTAAGCTGATTGCTGCAGTGAGAACGCTTTGCCCATGGAGAAACCCATAAGGCCGCAAAACGTAGCAGTAGATATTATTCATTCTGTCCTTCGAGTTTGTTCCGCTAGTCAATGAGATGGTGATTAATATGATTTGATGAACATTAAAGACACTATCCCACCTTTTCCACGTTTAGTTCGCTTGCTAGTTAAAAAAAATGCCCATCCCATGCTTGAAAATTCTAAGCGATATTGCGAGCAGTGCATTCACTGCGCAGCTTCCACATTTAATATCCCAGGATGCAAAACGTAATGCCAGGGAATTTATTGGCCTGTACTCCATTGTCTCTTTTTCCGAGTACATTTTTTTCACCAGTTATCATTATTGTACTAAATTCCTGCCACATATTTTCTCCTTGAATATTTAATATTTTTGGAATGATATTCCTGCTTTCTTCCGTGACGCCACAGGAAATGTACTTATTTTGGTTCCCTGCAATTTCCTGGTGCCCCGTTATTATTTAACCAGTGTCATTCTCTGTCTGGCCTCTGTTCACCTGGGTAACCACATCCTTTTTGGGGTAAGGTGCGGGAATTTCAGAGGGAATTTGAGGAAACCCTTTTTTAACTCAGAATGTGTTGTGAATGTTGATTGAACTGCCTGGGAAGGTAGGGGAGTCCGGATACATTGCTATCTCCAAAACATATTTGAATGAGCAGATGAAATATAACGTTCAAAAATACGCTACAAGTTCAGGAAAATGACATTAGTGCATATTCAATGGTAGTTATTGTCAGTGCAGACTCAATGAGCTGAAGGGCATTTTTTTGTACTATACGTCTCTATTTCTATATTTCTACATGACAGCCTTCTCTACAGAGGGATTCGTACAGACGGAATAGTCAATAATTCCTCTTACCATTGCCAGGCAACCATTACACGCTTCAATCTCTCCACGAATTAATTTAAGACTTTGATTCCAGTGTCTGTTCTTCTCTGTAAACGGCACATTTAATGTTTACACATAACGGACCATGATACAGAAAGTCGCCTCTGTAGGTGAAATGATTAACGTAGAAAATATGTGCGAAAATTTGAAGAGCCTCTTATTGACAATCATTTCACTGCGACTCTGAACAGATGAGCAAAGAATGAAACAAAGTTCTTCTTTTGCTACTTGGGATGATGTTGCTGATGCCGATGGAGTTGAGCGTGCAAGGTTTTTATTCGTGGGTCATTACCGTTCTCAGTACACAAGCCACAGAAACATGCATTGGAATTGGTGAAGGACGTTCATCCCTTTAATGCCGTTATTCAATCGCATCGTGATATGTGCGTCTGTTAACACACTCATCATGTTTCAGTAACGTTTTGAATGTTTCTGAATGATAAGTTCACAATCTCAGTTTCCAAACTTTCTTTAAAGCATTGCAGATTTTATGCATGTTGCCTCAAACTCCGCCCCAAGTTATAAATTGTTAAAATCTTGTAACATGATTTCAAGATGAATGGCGAAATCATTTTCCAATTTATGTATCCGATCATAGACAAGAACCCACACGTGGCCTTTCGCTCATTCCCGTCCTTCTCCCACATTTCACTTATTTGGAGGATATCAAATGTTGTCCCCTTGTTCAAGAAGGGGAGTAGGGACAACCCTGGTAATTGTAGACCGGTGAGCCTTACTTCTGTTGTGGGCAAAGTATTGGAAAGGATTATAAGAGATAGGATTTATAATCACCGAGAAAGGAATAATTGCATTAGGGATAGTCAGCACTGTTTTGTGAAGGGTAGGTAGTGCCCCACAAACCTTATTGAGTTCTTTGAGAAGGTGACCAAAGAGGTGGATGAGGGTAAAGTGGTTGATGTGGTGTATATGGATTTCAGCAAACCCTTTGATAAGGTTCCCCATGGTAAGCTTTTGCAGAAAATACGGACACATGGGATTGAGGGTAATTTAGTGGTTTGGATCAGGAATTAGCTAGCTGTAAGAAAACAAAGGGTGGTGGTTGATGGGAAATATTCATCCTGGAGTTCAGTTACCGCAAATTGTGATGTACCGCAAGGATCTGTTTAAGGGCCACGGCTGTTTGTCATTTTTATTAATGACCTGGTTGAGGGTGTGGAAGGATGGATTAGTAAATTTGCGGATGACACTAAAGTCGGTGGAGTTGAAGACAGTGCGGAGGGAGGTGGCAGGTTACAGAGCGACATAGATAAACTGCAGAACTGGGCTGAGAGGTGGCAAATGGAGTTTAATGCGGAAAAGTGTGAGGTGATTCACTTTGGAAGGAGTAACAGGAATACAGAGTACTGGGCTAATGGTAAGATACTTGGTAGTGTGGATGAACAGAGGGATCTGGGTGTCCATGTGCATAGATCCCTGAAAGTTGGCACCCAGGTTGATAGGGTTGTTAAGAAGGCGTACGGTGTGTTAGCTTTTATTGGTAGAGGGATTGAGTTTCGGAGCCAGGAGGTCATGCTGCAACTGTACAAAATTCTGGTGCGGCCGCATTTGGAGTACTGCGTACAGTTCTGGTCGCCGTAATATAAGAAAGATGTGGAAGTGTTGGAAAGGGTGCAGAGGAGATTTACCAAAATGTTGCCTGGTCTGGTGGGAAAATCGTATGAGGAAAGGCTGAGGGGCTTGAGGTTGTTTTCGTTAGAGAGAAGAAGGTTAAGGGGCGGCACGGTAGCACAGTGGAGCACTGCTGCTTCACAGCTCCAGGGTCCCAGGTTCGATTCCCGGCTCGGGTCACTGTCTGTGTGGAGTTTGCACATTCTCCTCGTGTCTGCGTGGGTTTCCTCCGGGTGCTCCGGTTTCCTCCCACAGTCCAAAGATGTGCGGGTTAGGTTGATTGGCCAGGTTAAAAATTGCCCCTTAGAGTCCTGAGATGCGTGGATTAGCGGGTAAATATGTGGGGGTAGGGCCTGGGTGGGATTGTGGTCGGTGCAGACTCGATGGGCCGAATGGCCTCCTTCTGCACTGTAGGGTTTCTATGATTTCTATGATTTCTATGAAGAGGTGACTTAATAGAGGCATGCAAGATGATCAGAGGATTAGGTAGGGTGGATAGTGAAAGCCTTTTTCCTCGGATGGTGTCGGCTAGCAGGAGGGGACATAGCTTTAAATTGAGGGGTGAGAGGTATAGGACAGATGTTAGAGGTAGGTTCTTTACTCAGAGAGTAGTAAGGGCGTGGAATGCCCTGCCTGTAACAGTAGTGGACTCGTCAACATTAATAGCGTTCAATTGGTTATTGGATAAACATATGGATGATATTGGAATAGTGTAGATTAGAGGGGCTTTAGATTGGTTCCACTGGTCGGCGCAACATCGAGGGCCGAAGGGCCTGTACTGTGCTGTAATGTTCTATGTTCTATGTTGTATGTTTCCTGGAGGTTTGCAAGGCCACAATAACGTTTTTAAAAGGCGCCAGTCGTTATTTCAGCCAACTGATTTGAAATGTTCGGGAATTTTGCTCAACATGTTTCGATCCATAGTTATGGCATCGTTTGTCATGTTTTAATTTAATGAAAACACAATAATTTGGAGAGGGGGCGAAGAAATTTAGAAGAATGTTGTCAGTGACCAGTAGTTTGGCAAACGAGTTGGGTTTATTCACCCTCATTGGAAAGGGTGAAAGTCACACAAGTTCAGAAAGGTGATTTCTGACTTTTGGCACTCAGCAGCTGATGACACGACCATGGATATTAGTGAGATGAAACAGAGGAACTGGAACAGGCCAGTGACAATGCATTCACCCTATCACATTCAAGTAAATTACGGCCTACCATCCACGCAACTGAGGTAATGCAAGTTGTTGTAGGTAAAAAAAAACCTCTGACACTATTAGTGGTTCAAAATGCAGTGTTTATTTTCACAATTGTGGGAGAAGTGAGGTTCCTAACAGTGGACCCCCAGCCTTCTCATCGAACACAAGTAAGAACAGAGTTTATAGATGTCCCGGGCCCCGCCATCATTACATTGCAATTCTCTAAGATGTCTGTCATTGTTCATGGTGAGATTCTTGTTGTATTAGCAGTATCTTCCTCTGCGTAGTTCGTTCGATCTCCAAGGCCACGATAGTTCGTCATTTATATCCTTGAAACAACATCACAGGTTTTGCACAAACAAGTTAACTAATATACATACAAGTTTGTATCATACTTTATATCAGGATAAGATGAATAACGTATGATGAATATGTATATATAAACCTATGGTTATACAAAGACAGAAGGCACACATGTCAACTCCATCGTGTTAAACAAAGGTACATGAAAATGGAGACTGTTTAGCTTATTTCAAGCTGGGTTAATCGCATTTCTGAATATCAGTGGAGACAGCAAAAAATAGCTGTTCCTCTTATCTGGTATGGACATGAAAAACACCGAACTCTGACGAAAACATGAAATCTGCAGTGTTCTCAACAAAATCACCGAGTTCGGGTCTTAATGCTTAAGTGTGACAAAGTTCATTAACCCATTCCCGACTTCAGAAGTCTTCAGATGTACATATAGAATCTGGGAAAGATCATTTGTATAGTCCAGACAGTGGACATTATATAATTTCTTATGCTGGGGAAGATGGGTCCTGTAAAAGCGGGACTGTCTACGTCTGAACCAGAGCAGGACTAACATCATTGCTGGTGGATTTTGCTCGTGCTGTTAGGAAAAGTTTAAACTAGTTTAGCAGGGCGAGGGGACCCAGACTGTTAGTAGGATAGGGACACAGTTTAACATAGAAAACTCATAAGGTTAGAAGAAGTAAAGCAGTAATAATCTTCAAGGGAATAAGTCAAGTCTGGAGGGCCTCTACTTTAATGCCAGGAGTATTAAACTAAAAACAGATGAGTTAATGGCGAGGGTCGACACATGTAGTTATGATATAATAGCCATTACAGAGACGTGGTAGAGAGAGTGACAGAATTGGCAAATCAATGTCTTGGGATCTAGAATCTTCAGGCGAGACAGAGGAGGGGTAAAAGAAGAGGAGACATTGCATTAATAGTTAAGCAGGTAGTTACTGCTGTAATAAGAGATAATTTCTTGGCGGGGGCATCAAATGAAGCATTGTGGGTAGAGATGAGCAATATAAAAGGGGCACATACGTTGCTAGGTTTTTATTAAAGACTCCCAGATAGTCAGTGGGAAACTGAGAGCAAATATATGAGCAATTCACAGAGGGGCGCAAAAATAATGAGCGTAATTAATAGGCGATTTCAACTTTCCCAATATTGATTCGGATAACCATAATATTAAGGGCTTAGATGCAGTGGAGTTCATAAAATGCATCAAAGAAAAATTATTCGGTCAATATGCAGACGATACAACAAGGGATGGCGCACTCCTGGGCCTACTTCTGGGGAATGAAGCCAGACAGGTGGTTGATATGTTTGTGGGGGAGCATTTTGGTGATAGCGACCACAACATGGTTCAATTCAAATCTGTTATGGGCAAAGAAGTTGACATGTTGCAAACAAAAAATGTATTGCGTGGGGAGGGGGCGGGGGGGGGGGGTGGGGGTGGCGGTGGTGGGGGAGAGGAGGGGAGGGGGGATTAAATTTTAGCAAAATTAGGCGTGATCTGGCCAAGGTAGACTGAAATGAGTTATTTCTAGGGAAATTTGCAGAAGAGCAGTGGGGTCGTTGAAAGATGAAATAGGGTGGGTACAGGCCAAACATGTTCCCTCTCGTTGGAACAAAACAAGAGAACTATCGATTACCAGAAATATTCAGGATACAATGAGAAGGATAAAAAGAGGCTTTTCACAATTATAAGGGAACTAAGACTGGGGAGGCATTAGTGGAGTACAGTAAGTGCAGGATGATGCTTAAGAAATCAATTAGGAGAGCGATGAGGGGCTATGAGAAAGCTCTGGTTGGGAACAGTATGGGAAAATCAGAAGATATTCTTCAAGCATATCAATGGGAAGAGGATAACCATGGAAAGAGAAGGGCCCATTAGGGACCAGGAGGGGAAATTTGTGGGTGGAGACAATGGTCATTGGTAGGGTGTTCAACGAATATTTCGCATCTGTCTTCACCGCTGAGAATAAGGAAATAGTCATGGAACTCGGGAAGAGAGACTGTGAGGCTCTAGAAAAAAATCATAGGGAGTGACAAGGTACTGGAGGTTTTGGCGGTCTTAAAAGTGGACAAATCTGCAGGTGCAGATGAATGGTATTCCATGCAGTTATGGGAGGCAAGGAGGAAATTGCAGGGGCTGTGACCCAAATTTCTAATTCCGTGTCAGGGACTGGAGAACAGCTAATGTGGTCCCACTATTTGAGAAAGTTTGTTGAGACAAGCAAGGGACCACGTCTGTGGTTGGGAAACTACTGCAAAAGACATATGGATGATATTGGAATAGTGTAGATTAGAGGGGCTTTAGATTGGTTCCACTGGTCGGCGCAACATCGAGGGCCGAAGGGCCTGTACTGCGCTGTAATGTTCTATGTTCTATGTTGTATGTTTCCTGGAGATTCTGAAAGATAAAATCTATCTCTATTTGGAGAGGCAAAGTTTGAGCAGGGATAGACAGCATGGTTTTGTCAGAGGGAGGTGATTCTTAACAAATTTGATTGGTCTTTTAGTGTGTGGATGAGGGTAGTGTGGTTGATGTGGTTTTCATGGATTTCAGCAAAGCCTTTGACAAAATCCTACATGGAAGACTTATTAAGGAGTCAAATGCACATGGGATACAGGGTGATCTGGGATGGCGGTAGGAGACAGAGGGTGGTGACAGACGGCTGCTTTAGTGACTGGAGGACAGTGACCAATAGCGCGCCATAGGGATCCATGCTGGGCCCCTCTTGTTCGTCATTTATATAAGTGACATAGATGACTATGTCGGGGGTAGGATCATCAAACTTGCCAATTACACAAAGATTGGCCGGTAGTTAATAGTGAAGTTGAGTGTCTTGTGTTACCGGAAGATTTAGACGAGATGGTAAAATGGGCGGATAAGTGGCCGATGGAACTTTACCCTGAAAAGTCTGAGGTGATGCACTTTGGAAGGAATAATTTAGCTAGGGAGTGTGCTATGAAGTGTCTGACACTCGGAAGTTCCGAAGAACAAAGCGACCTTGCGTGTTTGTTCATAGAACTCTGAAGGTGGGAAGGCAGTTTAGTAGGGTTGTGAAAATGTCATATGGCAACTCGCCTTTATCAATCAGGGTACAGATTTCAAAAGCAGTGAGGTTATGCTGGAGCTGCATGGAACTTTGTTGAGACCACAGTTGGAGTACTCTGCGCAGTTCGGGTCGCCACATTATAGGAAGAACGTGCAGTGTGCAATTTAGTGTTACAGAATTGAGAGGAAGGAATTATATTCTCAATTTACGAGGGAAATTTTGTAAATTAATTGGCAAAATGACAAAATTGATTCGAGAAAATCTGAGGTTCCACTGATATTTGAGTAGGTTTTCTTTGGATTTCAATGTGTTTGTGTGGTCTGGTTGCGTTTTAAATGTCGGTGCTGGTTGTTGCATTAGATTGAGAGCAGGAGTTCTTGTAGAGTATTTATTGCGGACAATAAGTGCAATGGTTTACACTTTGCTTTAACTTCAAAGGGGCAGAGGAAGTATGAAAACTATTAAAATTTCAGGTTAAGATTTCTTGAATTTACATTTGCTTTTCAGTTTGATAACAGTTTGGAAGAAAGAAGAAGGAAGTCCACTTCCTGAAACTATTTTCTTTGTATTTCTTTCAATGTTTTATTTTCATCCCAGTTTAAAATGTTGAGTTTGAATGAAAAGGAAAACGCTGTGGAATGAATGTTGGAAGCTTCCATGTGTGTCTGTGTAATAAGGTATTTGCGTGGATGTTTTTTTTAATGTTGTTTCCTTTAATGTTTTCATGTTCGTCCCCTAATTGCAACCTTACAATAATTGGTTTGACACATAGTTTAAAATCAAATGGGATCGGATTTCATTAAATTGAGTAAGATTTTTGTTTAGATTCTTGAACCTTAAGTATAATCAATGGCCATGATATGTCGGATAAATATGATATAAGATATAAATACGTTTATCAAATATACGTGGGAGGTTACTTTGAACTCATTTTTTGGAAAGTAAATTGAAATTTTAAAATCAAAATAAATTAAATGGAGTTTGAAACAACGAATTTGAATTTTGAATAATCCTGGGTTCAAACTGTGATAAGAAAGGATTTAAAGCTTGGGGGGAATGGTCACACTGGAGAATACCCCAGAACTTTTGCTCGCGTAATAAACGGTCGGACATCAATATTTCCCTCATACTGTCATTGTTGCGCCTTTCTCACTGAATATGCAGATCCAAAATGAGAGAGCGAGAGAGAAAGAAATCCACATTCAGCTCATCGATAAACTGCATTCGAAATGCTTCCTGCACATTCCTCTCAATCCCTCAATTCGCTGCAGTAGCAAGAACTGTCAACGATATCAGAGAAGAGAGACTGAAAATGCGACTTTCAGTTGTCTGGGTAGCTAACAGTGTGATGGATTCTCTTGGGCTACATGAAGACATAGACGGAATGGTCAAATGGTCAGATTTAATTTAGCCCTGCAAAGTGTGAGGTGATATACTGTAGGAGGATTAATTTCACAAGGACCTATTCCATGAACGGCATGACACCAGAAGGATGAGTAGAACAAAGGGAACTTGACATCTTTGTAATGTTGGAGTTGTTCATTACTTTTTTGAGGCCACAGCGAGAGTACTGAGTGCAGTTCTGGCCCTATCATTACAGGAATGATGTGATTGCACTGGAGGTGGTGCAATGGAGAATTACTGGGATGCAACCTGGGATGGAACATTTTAGTTATGAAAAGAGGTTGAAAGGCTTGTGTCGTTTCTGTTGGAGCAGAGAAGACTGAGGGGAGACCAGTTCGAGGTGTACAAGATTATGAGGGACATGGCAGCGTGGATAAGGAGCAGCTGATACCCTTTGTTGAAGGGCCAGTCACGAGGGGACAGGAATTGAAGTTGAGGAGCAGGAGGTTGAAGGGGAATGTGAGGAAAAACTGTATTACCATGGTAACAGTCTGGAAGACGTTGCCTTGGAGGGTTGTAGAGGGCGGTTCTGTCACATATTTTAAAAGTTATCTGGAAGGGTATTGGTATATCCTAAGATTCAGGGCTATGGGCCGCGTCCTGGTAAATGGGACTAAGCACATGCCGGTGCAGACTCGCTAGGCCAAAGAGCCCCGTCTGCACTGTATGAGTCTATGACTCGAGAAGCTAATGTAAGAATCATCCAGTGGCCCTGAGATGAGGCTTTGAATTCACGCCTAGTCACAGAGGCTTCGTTTATACTTAGGGGAAAATAAGTCGTTTATCCACATACCAAAGAAATATATTTCCATCACCGAAAAGTCCCAGTCAGCGCTGAAAGAAGCGAGAGGGAAACGGGAGCCACTGTTCCGCACCCGCTATCTCTTCAAACCTCTCCTCTCACCTCAACTCACTCCTTAAAAAAAAACAAATCACATTGCGAATGACTCTAACATTTATTAGAAAATGCAACATATAATGATTTGTTATATTTATTAGAAAATGCAACACATGTTTTCCGGATTCTGAAGGGGGCGGGGAAACAGTCACAAGTCGTGTTACACATTGGTACCAATGACATAGGTAAGAGAAGGGACGGGGATTTAAAGCAGGGATTTCTGGAGCTGGGCTGGAAGCTGAGAGCCAAGACAAAACATGTGGTCATCTCTGGTGCGTTGCCGGTGCCACGTGATAGCGAGTTGAGGAACAGGGAGAGAGTGCAGTTAAACATGTGGTTGCAGGGATGGTGGAGGAGGGAGGGTTTCAGATACATGGATAATTGGAACACATTCTGGGGAAGGTGGGACCTGTACAAGCAGGACGGGGTGCACCTGAACCAGAGGGGCACCAATATCCTCGGAGGGAAATTTGTTACGGCTCTTCAGGGGGGTTTAAACTAATTTGTCAGGTGAGTGGGAAAAGGAGTTGTAGTCCAGAAGTCAGTGAGGATGGTGAGGTATTGGGGAAGGTATCAGGGTCAAGGCTGGGTACTGGTAGACAGGAAGGTGGGTTGAAGTGTGTCTGCTTCAATGCAAGGAGCATCCGGAACAAGGGAGATGAACGTGGGGCGTGGATTGGTACTTGGGACTACGATGTTGTGGCCATTACGGAGACGTGGGTAGAACAAGGACAGGAATGGTTGTTGGACGTTCCGGGGTATAGATGTTTCACTAAGTGTAGGGAAGCTGGTAAAAGAGGTGGAGGAGTGGCATTGTTAATCAAGGATAGTTTAACGGCTGCGGAAAGGCACTTCGATGGGGATCTGCACACTGAGGTAATATGGGCTGAGGTGAGAAATAGGAAAGGAGCGGTCATGTTGTTAGGAGTTTACTATAGGCCCCCAAATAGTAATAGAGATGTGGAGGAAGAAATTGCTAAGCAGATTATGGATATGTGTGGGGGTCACAGGGTAGTTGTCACGGGGGACTTTAACTTTCCAAATATTGATTGGAACCTTTGTAGGTCAAATAGTTCGGATGGGGCAGTTTTTGTGCAGTGTGTGCAGGAGGGTTTCCTGACATAATATGTGAATAGGCCGACATGAGGTGAGGCCACATTGGATTTGGTACTGGGAAATGAACCGGGCCAAGTGTTAGATTTGGTCGTGGGAGCGCACTTTGGAGATAGTGACCACAATTCGGTGTCTTTTGTTATTGCAATGGAGAGGGATAGGGCCGTACGGCAGGGCAAGGTTTACAATTGCGGGAGAGGTAATTATGATGCGATTAGGCAAGAATTAGGGGGCATAAGTTGGGAACAGAAACTGTCAGAGAAAGGAACTAATGAAAAGTGGAACTTTTTCAAGCAACAAATACTGGATGTCCTTGATAGGTCTGTTCCTGTCAGGCAGGGAGGAAATGGCCGAGTGAGGGAACCATGGTTCACGAAAGAGGTGGACTGTCTTGTGAAAAGGAAGAGGGAAGCTTATGTAGGGATGAGGAAACAAGGTTCAGATGGCTCGATTGAGGGTTACAAGTTAGCAAGGAATGAGCTGAAAAAGGGGCTTCGGAGAGCTAGGAGGGGACACGAGAAGTCCTTGGCGGGTCGGATCAAGGAAAACCCCAAGGCTTTTTATTCTGATGTGAGGAATAAAAGAATGACCAGGGTGAGGTTAGGGCCGGTCAAGAACAGTAGTGGGAACTTCTGTATGGAGTCAGGAGAGATAGGCGAGGTGATGAATGAATACTTTTCTTCAGTGTTCACCAAGGAGAGGGGCCATGTTTTTGAGGAAGAGAAGGTGTTACAGGCTAATAGGCTGGAGGAGATAGATGTTCGGAGGGAGGATGTGCTGGCAGTTTTGAATAAACTGAAGGTCGATAAGTCCCCTGGGCCTGATGAAATGTATCCTAGGATTCTTTGGGAGGCAAGTGATGAGATTGCAGAGCCTTTGGCTTTGATCTTTGGGTCCTCGCTGTCCACGGGGAGGGTGCCAGAGGACTGCAGAATGGCGAATGTTGTTCCTCTGTTTAAGAAAGGGAATTGAAATGACCCTGGTAATTATAGACCGGTTAGTCTTACTTCGGTGGTTGGTAAATTGATGGAAAAGTTCCTTAGAGATGGGATTTACGACCATTTAGAAAGATGCGGATTAATCCGGGATAGTCAGCACGGATTCGTGAAGGGCAAGTCGTGCCTCACAAATTTGATAGAATATTACTGGATCAGTAAATTTCCTGATGACACCAAGATTGGTGAAGTAGTGGATGAGGTGGAGGGCTGTTGTAGGCTGCAAAGAGACATAGATAGGATGCAAAGTTGGGCTGAAAAATGGCAAATGGAGTTTAACCCTGATAAATGTGAGGTGATTCCTTTTGGTAGGCCTAATTTAAATGTGGATTACAGGGTCAAAGGCAGGGTTCTGAAGACTGTGGAGGAACAGAGAGATCTTGGGGTTCATATCCACAGATCTCTGAAGGTTGCCACTCAAGTGGATAGAGCTGTGAAGAAGGCCTATAGTGTGTTAGCTTCTATTAACAGGGGGTTGGAGTTTAAGAGCCATGGGGTTTTGCTGCAACTGTACAGGACCTTGGTGAGACCACATTTGGAATATTGTGTGCAGTTCTGGTCACCTCACTATAAGAAGGATGGGGAAGCGCTGGAAAGAGTGCAGAGGAGATTTACCAGGATGCTGCCTGGTTTGGAGTGTAGGTCTTATGAGGAAAGGTTGAGGGAGCTAGGGCTGTTCTTTCTGGAGCGGAGGAGGCTGAGGGGAGACTTAATAGAGGTTTATAAAATGATGAAGGGGATAGATAGAGTGAACGTTCAAAGACTATTTCCTCGTGTGGATGGAGCTATTACAAGGGGGCATGGCTATAGGGTTTGTGGTGGGAGATACAGGAAGGATATCAGAGTTAGGTTATTTACGCAGAGAGTGGTTGGGATGTGGAATGGACTGCCTGCAGTGATAGTGGAGTCAGACACTTTAGGAACATTTAAGCGGTTATTGGATAGGCACATGGAGCACACCAGGATGATAGGGAGTTGGATAGCTTGATCTTGGTTTCAGATAAAGCTCGGCACAACATCGTGGGCCGAAGGGCCTGTTCTGTGCTGTACTGTTCTATGTTCTATGTTCTATAAACAATGGATGGAGAGACAAAAAGCTGGAGTGACAGAAGTCGGGACAGTGAATCCCTCTGCCCAGCCCAGAAATGTTCGAAATCACACCGCCCTGTGTAAAAACACAAACGGGCCTCTGGGTTTGAGAACAAGGCTACACCAAGGCCAGGAACTTTTCATTTTATCCCTCCCCCTTCCCTCCCAATTGATGTACAATCGTTGAGATAGTTTGATTTTTAAGTTGTGTGGTTACAAGTTGCAGTTGGGGAAAGGTTACTGGCCATTGATGCACAGCAGGATACCATGGACAGCAATGTGACCATGTACGGAGTGGACACTGGGGATTCTTCCTTTGGAAGAGTTTTGAAATCAGTCTGCCAGTATCCATTCGTTCATTCAATTCTGTGATTCAGATGAGTCGAGCGCCATATCCTATTCTTATGAGGGCATCTTTCAGCGTCTGGAGGTATCTCTTGCGATCCTCCTCATCCGAGCAGATCCTTTGTATACGCAGGGCTTGTCCGTAGTGGATGGCTTCTTTGACGTGTTTAGGGTGGAAGCTGGAGAAGTGGAGCATTGTGAGATTATCCGTGGGCTTGCGGTACAGTGAGGTGCTGAAGTGACCGTCCTTAATGGAGATGCATGTTTCCAAGAATGCAACCGATTCCGGAGAGTTGTCCATGGTGAGTCTGATGGTGGGATGGAACTTGTTGATGTCATCATATAGTTGTTTCAGTGATTGTTTACCATGAGTACAAAGGAAGAAAATGTCATCGATGTATATAGTGTATAGCATCGGTTGAAGGTCCTGTGTGGTGAAGAAGTCTTGTTCGAACCTGTGCATAAACATGGTGGCATATTGATGTGCGAATTTGGTGCCCACATTCATCCAGACACATGCTGTTCCATGTGTCTGGATGAAAAACTGGTTGTTGAAGGTGAAGACATTGTTTTCCAGTGTGAAGCGAATGAGTTTTCAAATTGCAATTATACTCCACACAAAAAACACAGTTATTCATTCGCAACCTGCCGGCCTCACATAGATTCCAGTTACTGTGAATGTTGATATCGCTGGCTTTTTCTGCCTAAATTGCCCATCACTCCTTGAGAAGGTGATGGGAGCCGCCATTTTTTAAATTCTGCTGTTGCTCGGGTGTTCTGAATTCCAGCCAACTGAAGTGTTACTGATGACCAAGTCATTCTTTGGTTGGCCCTTTTGAGTTGCCAGCCAATGGCAACCCCAAGATTTGGAAAATACGGCACTCACTGATGGGAAAACTATTTAATTTCAAGGGGGCAGTTCGTGCTGCTTTTTCTTTTATTGGATATGCTCACTGTCTGGCACTTGTGTATCACCAATATTCCCTGTGCTCGATCAACCCAAACATGTGTGCTGCCAATGTCCTCCTGCATTAACGGACTGCTTAAGTCGCGAATGAGTCTGAACAGTGCACATTCATCACATTCATCTTTGTGATGGAAGGCTGAGCAGTTTATCGTGGTTGATTTGAGTAGACAATCCTGAAAACATCCTGCAGAGATGTATTAGGACTAAAATTGGCCTGCAACAGCAACATAAAACTTCCTATTTGCTGGTATAACTCCAGTCAATGGAGGTATTACCGCCCCCCGCGCCTCCAACCCCCCCCCCCCCACCCCCTCCCCCTCCATCCTCCCCCCACCCCGCCATTACTATTGAGTTGTCATTTATACCATTCACATAATTCAAGAATAGCCACAAATCTCTACGCAGGTTCCTGCATACGTGCTGCTTTTTTGAAGATGACTGCACATTTTCTAATTCTGGAGTCCTTCTGCGCCACACCAGTGCCTAGGAAAACTGGACGATTATAATTAATGCCATTGCAGTTTTCACTTTCTATTCCCTCAGTACATTTCGACGCACCTCCACTGATGCTGGTGCCACAACTATCCCGTTTAACGATAGCATTTCTGATATCTAATCTTCCTCATTTCTAAACTCTTCAAGTCACCAGTTACCTTATTTCTCACCTCGACCTGAGTTGCATCCTTTTACTGTGTCATATGAATATGCATACTCTTGCAGCTATTAGCGTTCAATTATGATGCATTTACTTGGCTCCATATGACTGTAATTAATAAATGAAGGAATTAATACAACACATTTCATGATGAGCAGAAGTCGCAACTCATGTCAACACCATGCAATACATTTGATGTGGTCATGTTGCACAGCAGACAATTTGGTCACAGCAAGCTTCCTCATGAAATCGTTTCAATGAGGAAATTCTATGTTTATTTTTCTTATGTAGTGAGGCCACGATGAATCGTACACCTTCAAGATAGTTGCATTGTACTTTGCATGTCCATATCAGAAAACATCCAGTATTCAACGAAATAGCACGTCGGACATGAGAAACGCTGCCAGCGATGACACTCCCCATGCAACACTGAGGTGGAGTGTAACGCATCGGCTTTTCATTATGATGACATTGTGCCTTTTGGAAATGTGTTTAATCATGTGATTTTGCAGGATTTATTTGGCACCACGTTGTCCACAACCGGTTTCCACTAATTGTTATTGTTTCTGAAGTATTATAATGGATATCATGCTGATTTTAATCTGGCCGAATGCAGTTTTCTGGGGTTTGATGGTCCTTTGAAGATTGCTGAGTGGAAGTTTGATTATGGATGAATGACAGGTGAGGTGATATGCCTGGGAGCAGCTATTCTTTGGAGAAAATTCCAATTTTCAGTTTTGTTTATCTGTTGCTACCAGACGTTGGTGGAAGAAGGCAATGTCGCAGCCTTTCTCTCTCTTTGCCTCCCCAGATGCGTTTTGGAAAGTCCCAGGTTTGGGAACCCTCAGAGAATTGACTTAAATTTCCAATTCATAACAGGTGTTAAACAGCTGCAAATCCAGCATCACGTGAGCATACTTGATGCTGTGTCAGTCCTCAAGAAGGGTGTGTGTCAGTGGCATGGTGTTTAACTTGGAACAACTGAGGTAGTTAGCTGTTAGGAATTATAGTGTTTTCTGCTTAGCTCGTGTAATTTGTAACAGTTATGCTAATTAGTTCTGTTATATTTTAACTCTGAGAACAAAGAACAAAGAAAATTAGAGCACAGTAACAGGCCCATCAGCCCTCCAAGCCTGCACCGACCATGCTGCCCGACAGAACTAAACCCCCCTACCATTCCGGGGACCATATCCCTCTATTCCCATCCTATTCATGCATTTGTCCAGACGCTCCTTAGAACTCACTATCGTATCTGCTTCCTCTACCTTCTCTGGCAGTGAGTTCCAGGCACCCACCACCCTCAGTGTAAAAAACGTGCCTCGCACATCTTTAAACGCTGCCCCTCGCACCTTCAAACTATGCGCCCTAGCAGTCGACACTTCCACGCTTGGAGAAAGTTTCTGACTATCCACTCTGTCCATGCCACTTATAATCGTGTAGACTTCTATCAGGTCGCCCCTCAACCTTCGGCGTTCCAGTGAGAACAAACCACGTTTCTGCAATCTCTCGTCATAGCTAATGCCCACCATACCAGGCAACATTCTGGTAAATCTTTTCCAGCTGTGCTTAAATAAACGTTGTTCCATTAATGCTTCCCAGTGGGTCACTTGAATCATGCATTGATTGAAGCACCTTATGCTCACCCATGCCAAAATCAAATGCAAGACTTGGCATCTAGGCTAACTTCGTAAAACACTTTGGACTTTCTGGCCTGGGTCTTAACATTTTGTTCACTAGTCTTCAAAGAATCTTCTGACACAGTGGCAATTGGCCTACCTGCTGAGCCTGGGCCGCCAGGTATGCAAAGGACCTGTTCACTCTTGTCGTCTGATAATCTCGATTTTAGAATGTAGCACGTTTACAACTTTGTTTTTTACCTTTATATTTTCCAATAATTCTTCAAAGAATTTAATGGGTTTGATTAAAAGGGGAAACCATTTTCAAATATGTCCTTGTTAATTGTTATCACATATATTTGCAGATCTTTTTCAATCTGTGCTGGAATTTTCTAATTTCTCTATCACCAATGTTAAGCGAACAACTGATTCTGAGTCCCTGCACAATTTATGTCTCTCATCAAATGCATGGTTTCATTGTAAGCTGCCCATCCTTATTCTGACATTGTATTCTTCGCTGTGGAAATAATAACCATCCGTAAATATGCGTCCGTATCTTTTTCAGTACGTGAAAAAACACCATTCTGACCGGGACTGCATCACCTGAGTTTGATTGCTTCAGAAAAAAATGTTTTTTCTGAAATGTCCTTCAATAAGTCTGGATCTGAACTACGAAAGTCATGCCAACCAAGTTTTATCTCATTTAAAAATTGAGGGAATGTATACATTCTATATTTATTTCATTTATTAGTGTCACATATAGGCTTGTATCAACACAACAATGAAATTCCAGTGAAAATCTTCCAGTCGCCACATTCTGGCACCAGTTCCGGTGCACTGAGGGGTAATTTAGCGTGGCCAATGCACCTAACTAGCACATCTTTCAGACTGTGGGAGGAAACGGGGGCAGCCGGAATAAAACCACGCAGAACGTGCAGGCGATGAATATACAGAGACCCGAGCCAGGAATTGAACCAGGGTCCCTGACACTGTGCGGCAGCGGCGCTAACCACTATGCGTTCTGCCGCGCTATTTCCGTTATTGCACTGTGATTGACTGTGGTTTCACATTGTGTTTTCCGAAAATGCAGTTTTTCTTTCATTCAGACGTTCTCCTTGTACTTACGTGCATATGCAATATTATACTCTATTCATCAATGTTTCTTCTCTATTATATTTAATTGTCTTCCGCGGGCAACATAACTATTTTGCTGTTTCTCACACCTATTATTATTGTTGTTTTTCCTCCTGACTGTGCCCTTCAACCCGCGCTTTGCCGCATTGCCATTACCTTTCCTTCGTGTTTGCATTTTTTGTATTCTTATTGTGCCATGTGTGTTTTTATATACCATGTTTATTTTAAAATCTGGCATGTTGGATTAGGGGAATATTTCAGCTCAACTGAGCACAATTTAAATGATCTCAATTTATTATGTACATCACTGTATTCCCTTGATATTCATTAATTTCTGCAATTGTTATTCGCAGTCACAGAAATCCTTCTCATCCAAATCTTCTGTGTGCGGGTGTGTGTGCATGAGAAAGTAGACAGTTTGAGAGTCAGAGTGAGTGTTTGAGCGTCGGCCTGTTTCCTCTTGTTAGAGAATTTAGAACTAGTTTTCAGCAGTTCCGTAGGTGTCATTGCATATTTACAGAATAAATAATGAGAATCTTTTTTTTTCTGAGTCTGTGGAGCTCACTTCCCCAAAAGGCGATGGAAGTAGAATCCTTCAATATTTTTTTTTAAGGAAGAGATAGATGGATTAACAAGGAGGCGAACTGTTATCAGGGATAAGTGGGAATATAAGATTGATGTTACAGTCCAATCAGACAATACGTTACTGAGCAGTGGCGCAGGTTTGAGGGGCCGAATGGCCTCCTGCTGCTCTTGATTATTATGTTCAGTTGTTCATACATTACCTGAATCCTTTATGTAATCTAACGAATTTCGGTTACATTTTTTCCTAATTCTGTTTTTATTACTAATCATTGTAAATTTCCAATGGGAGATTGAATAGCGATCCATTCTTGCTGTCTTTTCATTGAATCATAGAATCATGGAATCCCTACAGTGTAGAAGGAGATCATTCGGTCAATATAGTCTGCACCAACCACAATCCGACCTGACCCTATTCCCATAACTCCGTATATTTACTCTTCTAATCCCTCTGATACTAGCGTCAATTTAGCATGGTCAATCAAGCTAACCAGTACATCTTTCAGACGAGATACTGGATGAGAAATGAATCATGGATGTTTGCTCAGTGCTCCTACCCCTATTTCTTTCCTCATATACTCATGCCTGTTTATGAGCGGCAGTAAGCATTTGCTGGAGGTGGAGGGTGTGTGTAAATTAAATCTCCATTGTCTATCTGGCCGAGTTTCTTTATCAGTTCAAAACTTTACGGGTGAGGGCATATGTTCTTCTGAAGCCATGAGATGTTGCAGGCGCATCACACCTCTCCCTCCCATAGGTTACATAAATAATTCCTCTCGAATCCCGATTTATATATTACTCAGAACAGTTTTGCTTTGCTTCCGATATCAAAGCTCTGTTCCTGTGCACCAACGATATCAATCAGTCACTACTGGTATATACACATAGCAACATAAGGCATTTTAGAAAGAGAAGGTCATTTTCCCTCGTGACTTCGCTGCAATTAATCCACACGAGTCAAGCTCTCGCATGAAAGGGACAGCAGGGAGTTTGGTGCAGAGTAAAGTTCAATAAACACTGTCCATGTCAAACTGTCTGAAGGCATTTGCAGGGCCGGCTTAGATACACAATAAACATTCATTGAAACTCCCATTCATTTCTCCCAGCAGATATACCACGTGATTTTGTGCAAATATCCCTCTGCACTGCTCAGGTAAACACTCTGGCGACAGTTGCAGTACACCTCAGATGAAGAGTCAAGGTCCGATTGCACAGTACCAATCCAACGCGCCCGGGGCAGGTACATTACACGTTACAATGCAGCGAAAGGCTACCTCTAAGCTGACCCATGAATTATTTCCAGAGAATTAACTGCATGGGCTCACACAGAGTGCAGTACTTCCTCCAATGCGAGCCCAAAAATGAGGCATCAGTCTCTGACATGGGAGGGCAGCTTCGTATTTTCCAACTACGCTCATGTACAGTTCTATCATCACCAAGTACTTTTGGTATACATGATATATGAAAAACTCTGCCATTGAAACTCATGATTTTCCGTTTCCCTGGTGTGCATGCTAAAATGTAGTAGACATTGACCTGCTGTATCAAAAAGAGGTATGCAACTTCAGTTAACCAGCTCTTTCGCATCGTAACATTTGATTTACCTGATATAAAGCGCTGATCTTACGTCGAATTTATGTTGTGAATACACTTTTGTCACTGTCCGAAGTATATCATTTCAGCTGCCGTAGTATTTGATGTGGCTGTTTAGCTCATTACCCACCAATTACTTCATCCACTACATTATGAATCAGGGATGGACATTGAAGCTTCAGGAGAGAGGGAATTTATGTCCAGTAAGTGTCTCTTTCTTAATTATCTCAAATGTGGCAACATTGTAACGAGCATAAGAACGGACTGTCCAGATATGTTTTATGTATTACGCAATTCCCCCAGTGTAGATTGAAAACCACCAAATTCTCCATGTTGTCTGGTATAAACCCCATTCACCTGTTTACCATACATCACCCCTTTCCATGGTCGATGTATATGGTGTACATGGTCAATCGCCACTTTCCTGCATGTAAGGTATGTCTGGCGATTTCCCCAGTGCACCGGCTGTGTCGACTCACTTTTCCAGCGTACAAGCTGGAATTTCCTTCGAGGTTTCCCATTCTTATTATCTATCTGGTCTACTTCCCACTCCGGATGTATCAGTTTTCTATCGCCATTTGCCACGTGTACCGAGTAACCTTGAATCACCCATGACTTTTGATATATCAGTCCTTCCCCTCGATTTCTTTGGACATAGCATCTCAATCCTGTTTTTTTTGGATTTTTCTTGGATATTCGTTTTTATTGATCGAGGGTGAATTTCATTCTCTCTGCTTTGGTTTAGTCAAAGTTATAATCATAGAATCATAAATACCCTACAGAGCAGAAGGAGACCATTCAGCCGATCGAGTCTGCACCGACAACAATCTCACTTAGGCCCTATCCACGAAACCCTACATATTTACCCCAATAATCGCTCGAGCCTACGCATCCCGTGACACTAAAGGACAATATAACATGGCAAATGAACCTAATCCACAAATTTTTAGACTGTAGTAGGAAACCGGAGCAGCCGCAGATACCCATGCAGACACGGAGAGAACCAACACACTCCACACAGAGAGTGACTCAAGCTGGGAACCGAACACAGGTCGCTGTGAATCAGCAGTGCTAACCACTGTGCCAACGTACCGGTTGAACAGTTTAAAATAACTGAAAGTGTCATGATTGTGTCAGGTTTTGTTAAAAGATTTGAATATAGAGGCACTTCTGATGTGTGCACTCCATCTGCAGCTCAGAGTCCACTGCCACATGTTCCCAATGATATTTGTCAATTTGTATTTTGCCTGCCAAGCGCGCCAACATTCGTTTCCTCTTACCAATTCATTTTCTCCAGGAAGCGGCTTTATTAGATTGTTCTGCTTCAGGGGTTTTTATCTTCTCATTGAACCATTTTTTTCTCTCTATT
This sequence comes from Mustelus asterias, assembly GCF_964213995.1. Lineage (NCBI taxonomy): Eukaryota > Metazoa > Chordata > Chondrichthyes > Carcharhiniformes > Triakidae > Mustelus > Mustelus asterias. The sequence goes on along the minus strand of NW_027590282.1, from coordinate 239,427 downwards.
TCCTTGCAGGCGTGCCCTAATATGATGGAATCTGAGTGGAACAGTCGCTGCGAATGCCTGTCCTGTTCCGGCATACACATGTCATGGTCTACCAGCGCAGTTCAATCTCAGTGATTAGCTCTTGGTGGTTCAGGGCGACGTGACAGGAGAAAGTAATGTGATGTTGGATTTTCTTTCGTCTTCAACATTTGAAGTATTATGCATAAATACTTCATGTTATCTGGTATAAACCCCATTCGCCTGTTTACCATATATCACCCCTCGAGGATGCTATTTCTGCACTACCTTAAGCTGACTGTCTTGAATATCCACGGTATAAGAAGAAAATTAGACCTGGAGCTGCCGATTGAACTATTAAGTGGACCTCCAGTTTCAGATCCCGCGCTTCCAGATCTTCCTCACTAGGTCGAGGATGGACGAGGCACACTGCAGACGATTATGAGATCCGTCGCCTGCATTCTGCATCATGGAGTGGAAGTTCCAACACTGTGGAGTTGATCAACAAAACTGATGGGATGCGAAGGAACTTATATCCCTAACCACTCCAGCCTCCGTTTTACAGCCTCAGTGCTCATTTGCACCTCATTTGATTAAACATGAGAAACTCAAAGTAAAGTTACTGTTGCCGGCTTCTGTAAAGCAAGTGGAATTCGGGGGGAAAAATTAATTAACTAGCTATCACTGCTGAAAAAAACAATACATTTGCATCGATCAGCTACAAATTCCAGGAAACAAAGAACGATTTTCTGTATGTTTTAAGACTCCTCTCCAATTGTACCTTAAATGGCAAACCGTCTCCAACTTTGTGCCTGCTATTACATGCCCTCCTAAGTGTAAACTCCTCATCAGCTACTCTGACGTGTGAATCATAGAATCATAGAATCCCTACATTGCAGAAGGAGGCCATTCAGCCCATTGAATCGGTACCGGCAACAATCCCACCCAGACCCTATCCCCGTAACCTCACATATTTACCCCGCTAATCTCTCCAGCCAACGCATCCCGGGACACTAAGGAACAATTTTCCATGGCCAATCAACGTAGCCCGCACATCTTTGGACTGTGGGAGGAAACCTGAACACACAGAAGAAACACACGCAGACACGGGAGAACGTGCAAGCTCCATACAGACAATGACCCAAGCCGGAATCGAACCCAGATTCCTGCAGCAGTGAGGCAGCAGTGCTAACCTTTGTGCCATCGTGCCGCACCGATGAGAGTAGTGTGTTTCTCCACCTATCCATTCTAACCCTTCCCTCTCGCCCAATTGCAGGATATGCCTTCCCTCAGCTTCCCTCAGTGATGTGGCACACCACTCAATCAGTTCACCTGACATATGCCCACATTCCCCAACGTGTATTCCACACGTTAGCAACACGTACGATGCTATTTATGCAGCAACTCTCCTCGCCCCTTGTGTACCTCCTATGTTTTCCCTCCATTAAACAATTTGCCTGGAATATTTCGTCCACTCCTCCCCAATTGGGGAAGCACGATGAAACAATGGTTAGCACTGCTACCTCACATCGCCAGGAACCCGAGTTCGATACCCGGCTTGGGATACTGTCCGGGCTGAGTCTGCACGTTCTCCGTGTCCTCTGGTTTCCTGCCAAGTATGAAAGACGTGCTGGTTAAATGCATTGGCCATGTTAAGTTCTTCCTTAGTGTAACCGAACAGCCGCCGGATTGTGGCGACTGAGGGATTCTCACAGTAAATGCATTTCAGTGTCAATGTTTGCCTACTTGTGGCACAATTAATCATATTTTTCAATATGTAGCAAGTAATATCACAATAGACAGTGCACATGGAACATCTGCCCAATTCCCCGTTGCATATGCTATACCACACTGGCGTCATGCAACATCAGCATCCCCATGCTATAATTGGCCATAACCAATAGTGCACCACCCATTATCAATCACGCCATAATTTTACCTGTAACTTCACCTCGTCTCACTCCAAATCCCTGCACCACAAAACCAATTGGATCAAAACGACATAACAAGGTACCTGATGCATTTACCTGCTCTTCCTGGTTATCTGATAGACCCTTAACTTCCTATATTATTATTGGACTTGTTTTATGCCCACTCAGCGATTACCAGATCACAAGTACTTCATGATAAACATAGTTCCTCACAATTCCTTGAGAACATAAGAACATAAGACATAGGAGCAGGAGTAGGCCATCTGGCCCTTCGAGCCTGCGCCGCCATTCAACAAGATCATGGCTGATCTGAAGCGAATCAGTTCCACTTACCCGCCTGCTCCCCATATCCCCTAATTCCCTTATCGATCAGAAAACTAACTACCCGTGATTTAAACATATTCAACGAGGAAGCCTCCACCACTTCAATGGGCAGAGAATTCCAGAGATTCACTACCCTCTGAGAGAAGGAGTTCCCCCTCAAATCTGTTCTGAACCGCCCCCCCCCCCCTTATTTTGAGGCTGTGCCCTCTAGTTCTGGTTTCCCTTCTAAGTGGAAAGAATCTCTCCACCTCTACCCTATCCAGCCCCTTCATTATCTTATATGTCTCCATAAGATCACCCCTCATCCTTCTAAACTCCAACGAGGACAGACCCAATCTGTTTAATCTCTCCTCATAAGCTACACCCCTCATCTCCGGTATCAACCTGGTGATCCTTCTCTGCACTCCCTCCAACGCCAATATATCCTTTCGCAAATAAGGGGACCAAAACTGCACACAGTACTCCAGTTGCGGCCTCACCAGTGCCTTGTACAGTTGCAGCAAGACCTCCCTGCTTTTATATTCTATCCCCCTCGCGATAAAGGCCAACATTCCATTCGCCTTCTTGATCACCTGCTGCACCTGCAGACTGAGTTTTTGTGATTCGTGCACAAGGAACCCCAGGTCCCTCTGCACAGTCACACGATGTAATTTTTCTCCATTTAAATAATATTCCAATTTACTATTATTTCTTCCAAAGTGGATAACCTCACATTTGCTAACGTTATATTCCATTTGCCAGATCCTCGCCCACTCGCTCAGCCTATCCAAATCTCTCTGCAGACTTTCTGCGTCCTCCACGCAATTCGCTTTCCCACTCACGTTCGTGTCATCAGCAAACTTGAATACCCTACATTCAGTCCCCTCCTCCAGATCATCTATGTAAATGGTAAACAATTGAGGCCCCAACACCGATCCCTGCGGCACGCCACTGGTCAACAACTGCCAACCAGAAAAGCACCCATTTATCCCAACTCTCTGCATCCTGTTAGATAGCCAATCCCCAATCCACGCCAACACCTTACCCCTAACTCCGTGCACCCCAATCGTATGCAGCAACCTTTTGTGAGGCACCTTATCGAAAGCCTTCTGGAAATCTAAAAACACCACATCCACCGGTTCCCCTCTGTCAACCGCACTAGTGACATCTTCATAAAAGTCCAGTAGATTCGTCAAACACGACTTTCCCTTCATGAATCCATGCTGCGTCTGCTTGATCGAACCATTCTTATTCAGGTGCTCTGTTATTTCCTCTTTAATAATGGATTCTAGCATCTTCCCAACTACGGAGGTTAAGCTAACCCGCCTGTAGTTACCCACCTTTTGTCTACTTCCTTTTTTAAACAGCGGCGTAACAGTAGCTGTTTTCCAGTCAGCCGGCACTACCCTAGAGTCCAGCGAATTTTGATAAATTACTACTAACGCATCTGCTATTACCTCAGCCATTTCTTTCAGTACCCTGGGATGCATTCCATCCGGGCCCGGGGACTTGTCTACCTTCAGTCCTATTAGTCTACCAAGCACCACCTCCTTAGTAACAGTAATTGTATTAAGGACCTCCCCTCCCACCAACTCTCGATCTCTAATATTCGGCAAACTATTTGTGTCTTCCACCGTGAAGACCGACACAAAGAACTTATTTAAAGTCTCAGCCATTTCCTCGTTTTCCAATATTAAATCCCCCCTCTCATCTTCCAAGGGTGCAACATTCACTCTAGCCACTCTATTCCTTTTTATATACTTGTAAAAACTTTTACTATCATTTTTTATAGTTTGATCTAGTTTAGTTTCATAATCTATCTTTCCTTTCTTAATCGCTTTCTTAGTCGTTCTTTGTTTTTCTTTAAAGCTTTCCCAATCCACTAATTCTCCACTATTTTTGGCCACTCTGTACGCATCTGATTTTATTTTAATACTTTCCTTTATTTCCTTCGTTATCCACGTCCGGTTATCCTTTTTCTTACAGTCCTTCTTTATCACCGGAATATATTTTTGCTGAGTACTTAAAAAAATCTCCTTAAAAATCCTCCACTGTTCCTCAGCTGTCCTACCTACCAGTCTGCTCGCCCAGTCTACATTCGCCAATTCCACCCTCATCCTATCGTACTCCCCTCTGTTCAAGCAGAGGACACTGTTTTGGGACCATACTTTCTCACCCTCCATCTGTATCAGAAATTCCACCATATTATGATCACTCATCCCAAGAGGATCCTTCACAAAAGATCCTTAATCCTACCTGTCTCATTGCACAGAACCAGATCCAAGATAGCTCGCTCTCGCGTAGGTTCTGTAACATACTGTTCAATGAAACAATCCCGACAGCATTCCAAGAACTCTTCCTCAAGCCCTCCACGTCCAATTTGAGTCGACCAATCAATATGTAGGTTAAAATCCCCCATGATTATTGCCGTTCCACTTTTGCACGCATCCATTATTTGCTTGTTTATAGCCCTCCCCATCTCTAAGTTATTATTTGGGGGCCTATAGACCACGCCTACCAGTGTCTTTCTCCCCCTACTATTCCTTATCTGCACCCACAACGATTCCACGTTTTGCTCCTTAAAGCCTATGTCGTCTCTCACTACCGTCCTGATATGATCCTTTCTTAACAAAGCTACCCCACTTCCTTTTTCTACCTGACTATCCTTCCTAAATGCCTGATAACCCTGTATATTCAGTTCCCAGTCCCGGTCACCCTGCAACCACGTTTCTGTGATGGACACTCGATCATATTCATTTGTATGGATTTGTGCCATCAACTCATTTACTTTGTTTCGAATGCTTCGTGCATTCAGGCAAAGTGTCTATATGCCAGCCATTATCTGGACCCGGTTTGTTGAAGGGCTACTAACATCTCCAAAGCCCTCTCCTCCTTTAGCTAGTTGTTTATTCACTATACTCCTGGCATTAGAGTAGACACCTCTCAATCCTGTTGTCTGACCTCTCCCCTTCTCTGTTCCCAGTCCACCTGCCCTCTTGCACTGCCTATAACCCTTCTCTGTTTGCGAGTTACCTACCTCACTCTCAGTCACGTCGCTTTGATCCCCTCCCCCCTAGATAAACCTATCTAGTTTAAATTCTCCCCAGTAGCCTTAGCCAACCTTCCTGCCAGGATATTGGTCCCCCTGGGATTCAAGTGCCACCCGTTTTTAGTAGACAGGTCACACCTGCCCCAAAAAGAGGTCCCAATGGTCCAGGAACCTGAATCCCTGCACCCTGCACCATTCCCTCAGCCACACATTCATCCTCCACCTAACTCCATTCCTTTCCTCACCTTCTCGTGGCACAGGCAGCAATCCCGAGATTACTACCTTTGCTTTCCTCCTTCTCAGCTGTCTCCCTAATTCACCATACTCTTTTTTCATGTTCCCTTCCCCCTTCCTACCCACATCAGCGGTACCAATATGTACCGCTACCTCTGGCTCCTCTCCCTCCCACCTCAGGATTTCTGGGACTCGCCCCGCGACATCCTGGATCCCAGCCCCAGGGAGGCAGACCACCATGCGAGACTCCCGCCTGCCTCCGCAAATCCGCCTGTCCGTCCACCTGACGGTCGAGACACCGATTAATACCGCCTTCCTCCTCCTTTCCTTAGCCCTCTGAGTTACAGGGCCGGACTCCACCCCGGAGACACGGCCACTGCTGCTTCCCCCAGATGGGCTGTCCCCCCCAACAGTACTCAGACAGGAGTACTTGTTATGTAGGGGCACTTCCACCGGGGTGCTCTCAATCACCCGTGTTTTACCCTTCCTGGCTGTCACCACTTGGCCTACTCCCGTGGCCCTGGTGTGACCACCCGATGATAGCTCTTGTCTATCACCTCCTCATTCTCCCTCACCTGCCTAAGATCGTCAAGCTGCAGTTCCAGCTCCCTAACACGGGCCCTCAGGAACCGCAGCTCGACACACCCCTCACAGATGTGGATGTCCGGGAGGCCAGGTGCCTCCAGGACCTCCCACATACTGCACTGCGAGCACCACACTGGCTTTACACTCATATTTCACCCTTTCTTCCAAGGTACACAGAGAAAAGTAAATTATAAATCAGAAAAAAAAGAAACTCACCCCTGCTCGCCCTTTCTGCCTAAGCCCGATGATCCAAAGCCCCTCAGTTCTCACTCAGCTCCCTCTCACTCCGCAGCCCGCTCCCAACACTGCCCGTTAGATAGTGGGGCCTGCCTTTTAAACCTCCCGTGCACTAAAAAAAACCTCAAAAGACCCTTCCCAGTAAACCCCGCGGCCACTGCCGGTTTCGCGCCAAAAATTAAAAGTAATTAAATAAATAACGAACACCCGCGAAAAAGTACTTTAAATTAAATCTTACCCCAAAAATCCTGTCACCACTCACACCTCGGCCTTTCTCCAAAGCAACAAAGAGGACTATCCCCCCAACTAACTGACTTTTATATAACTTTTGACCCTTCCTAGTAAACCCCGCGGTCACTGCCGGTTTCGCGCCAAAATTTAAAAATAATTAAATAAATAACTAACACCCGCGAAAAAGTACTTTAAATTAAATCTTACCCCAAAAATCCTGTCACCAGTCACACCTCTGCGTTTCTCCAAAGCAACAGAGAGGACTATCCCCCCAACTAACTGACTTTTATATAACTTTTGACCCTTCCTAGTAAACCCCGCGGCCACTGCCGGTTTTGAGCATCGAGATAAGGCCCCGAGCCAACCATCAGAACAGCAGCACGTACCCATCACGAGATTTAAAGCAACATTTCCAAATGCTTTACTCAGTTATACACGTCATTGAATGATAGCGACAAGGGTTTTTTCAAGATATTTTTCAACTGCTGTGTGAATTCCGTCTGTGTGACTGCCTAAATGCAAGCATTTTTGCAAAAACTCAGGAGCTGCAGCATGAATCCCAATTCCTGTACCAATGTAGATACATGGATTCATAACCCAAACAATACATCCGGCTCCATATCGATAAAAGCATAAACACCGACCATAATATAATGAAATTGGCCGAAATAACAAACAGTAAAATGATTGATTTCCTTCGAACCTCCATCTCTGCATCCCTGGGACTCTCCCGACCTTTGTGAGCCCGAATTCTCCTGTGGGCTCTGCTGGACAGTCGAATGTGTCTGATGGTGAAAACATTAAGCAGCAAAATCAGGACAAAAGGGACTGCTGGAGTTAGAATATAATGAAATAACTCAATTGATCCACAGAGCAAAGAAAACATATCCTTGATGGGTAAGTCAGAAAACCAGGGTTGGTTTCCCTGCTCATACTTGCTTGCCAACATAAAGTACCAGGAAATGTCCTTCAAATTGTTCAATGCAGTCACTGTTCCTAAAACGACTGCTGCCGTTTTCTGGGTGCAATATTTTGTTTTCAGCTGCTTGCAGCAAATGGCTACAAAACGGTCAACAGTGAAAGTGACAGTGAACCAAGCAGAACAATCGGTGGCTGCATAAAGAAGGTCGGCGTGGATATTACACATGGGGATGGACAACAAGAAATAAAATTGCTCCCGATAAACAATTGGAATTTGTCTCAATTTGCGGTCGAGTATAACAACCAATAGATCCGCCGCTGCCAGGGCGATGAGGTAGCGAGTGACACATTTGGAAATACCACATTTTCCTCGGGACAGGATCACAGTGGTCAGTGTATTAACTGTGGGGAGGTGAAAGAAACATAGTTACCGGTAATGCGGTTCGGAACAATGTTGCCATTTTGATTGAGTATTAATGGCCTCGTCAAATATGTGAATATATGTTGGGGTGGATTTGAAATTTTAAAAATCATACCGGAATTAAAAAACAGAAAGGCTTGTCAGGAACAGAACTATTTGGCACATTAAATGAAAAATGTTTATACTACCGGAAATAGTGACTAAATATTGATCATAACCCATCCTGCGTGCTTGGCTCCCTTGTTTAAAAGTTGCTCCATCTTTAACATTCACAGTGTTCATAAAGATTCCTGGATAGTGGGTATTTCACGCCACCTGATTCCTCTATGCTCTACCTCTGTTACCTCCCTGACGACAACCATGTCAGCGGTACTTGTACCTCCCTACTCACCACCGTTTTGCACTACACGATCCCAGCTTATCCCCCCAGCTGTTGATTTGCGGCTTTCCATTTGTCCAAATACGACCTATTTATGTGCATGGTTCCGCAGCACTCAGCTGTTCCACGTGTCACTCAGATTTCCTGTTACAGCCCGTGGATTTTCACGTCACGGGATGCTGTGAACTTCAGTTCTTCTCACTCGTCTCCTCTGGAGGCCTGTCTGCTCTTCAAACCCTGATTGCTCCAACCACTGGAATTCTGCCTGTTCGCACTTTCATTCTTCCAATGACTCCTCTCCATAAACACCCAGATCCTGCTTGCATCTGCATCCATTCTGTGGTTGACAGTGGACGTTTCGTATTTTGGAAGGAGGGTGAAAATTATGCCATCCCGTAAAAGGAGTGCAGGGGGTGGGAGCATAAAGAAGAGCACCTGTGTATCCTCAATGAAAACAACGGCCAGGAAGGTCCTTGAACACAATGTTACAAGGCATGGATGGTGCGGGATGATGGGGAGAGGGTGGCACGGTGGCACAGTCGATAGCATTGCTGCCTCATAGCGCCAAGGACCTGGGTTCATTCCCGGCTTGGCCCACTGTCTGTGTGGAGTTTGCATATTCTACCTGTGTCTGCGTGGGTTTCTTCCGGATGGTCCGATTTACTCCCACAGTGCTAAGATGTGCAGGTTAGATGGATTGACCAAGCTAAATTGCCCCTTAGTGTCAGGGGGATTTGGGGTTACAGGAAGAGGGCCTAGTGGGATTGTGGTCGGTGGAGACGCGATGGGCAGGATGTCCTCTTTCTGCACTGTAGTATTCGATGAGAAGCAGGAGTACTGTCGTGTCTGTTGTGGGAAGTAGCATGAGAAACACCTCATGGGGTGCTGGTGAAGTCAGCCAGCCTCAGTGATGCTGAAACCACTTAGATGTGTCTGTGAGACAGGAAGAAAAGATGAGGGCGGAAGGAATGGGGTTCAGGAATTGAATCAGAAGAGGTATGATTTGGAGGACATGCCTGTGGCGTGTGTGGGGAGAGTAGCTTGGGATCCAATGGATGAAACACAGAAGGCGTTTTGTAATGAAGAGAAGTCGTTGGTAAAATGGGCAGGAGTCAGCTCGAGGTACGTTGAATGGTAAGGGAGAGGAGCTGATTAAGTCCAGTGCAGGGCAGGTGAAGATCAAAACAGATTCTAGTGTACTCAACAAACTGTGAACTTTGTCGCAGTGGTGAAGAGGGATATATTGGCACGGGGGTACAATAAAATGGGGCGGTACGGTAGCATAGTGGTTAGCACTGCTGCTTCACAGCGCGAGGGACTTGGTTTCGATTCCCAGCTTGCGTCACTATCTGTGTGGAGTTTGCACGTTCTCCCCGTGTCTGCGTGGGTTTCCTCCGGGTGCTCCGGTTTCCTCCCACATTCGGAAAGATGTACTGGTTAGGGGGATTGACCCGAACAGGCGCCGGACTGTGGCGACTCGGGGAATTTCATAGTAACTTCATTGCAGTGTTAATGTAAGCCTTGCTTGTGACACTAATAAATAAATCAACTTTAAATGCCTGCAGTTGCGCTGGTGGACCACAGAAGGAGATGATTGTAGGGAGGGTGGTGAGGACGGTAGAGAGAAACTAGAGGGGGGAGGAAAATGTTCGCGGCATTGGGTGAGGTGACCGGAGCCGGGGCAGAGATCCATGAGAATCGGGATATCAGGGCAGGAAAGGCACAGAAGATTTCTGAGGAGTTGCACGACGGGGTTCATTGGGAAGAGATGATATAGAGTTACATAGAGCAGTGCAACTGGTACAAGAATAGAGTTTGAATTACAGAGAGAAGGAAAATGAGCTGGCTGTATGTGTATGTGGGAGGACAGCCTGGCAGGGAATTGAGAATAGGCTATCAGAGCAAAGGAAAGTAGCGGCGAGTGATTACAGATCTCAGCTTGTCCTAATTTATGGTCCTTTGGGCAGCCTTGGCACCTGCCAGGAGTTACTCTGACAAATGAGGTGGACAAGAGAAAATAAATTCGAGTCACAGGCAATTAGCGTAAATTTCTGATTGACGGATCCTGCCAGAAACAATAGCGTGCAAAGAACTACGTCTGGACTTTTGTCGCTGTGGGATTCGAGATGGTATGGCGAAATTATCCGGACACCGGGATTATTATGTGCATAACGTCCAGGCCAATATTTGTCTTGATATCTTCCCGTTTCTACCAGAGCTGCCGTATTTCACCAACGACGCCTTTAGCTTATGTTTACATACCGGCTTTGAAGGTTATAAAACAAATTATGACACTTTTTCACAGAATGCGATATTTGAGCAGCTGCTCTGTGACTTGGTCACTGCCGTACTTTTAGCAAACATATTTAATAAGAGAAGCGAGATGGAAAGCAAAGATTCACTGAAGGATTCACTGATGTGAAATGGTGCTTGACAAATCAGCTGGATTTTTCTGAGGATGTGACCAGCAGAGTGGACAAGGATGAACGGGTGGACTCTCAGAGGTTTTTTCCCAGAATGGAAATGGCTGCTACGAGAGGACACAGGTTTAAGATGCTGGGGTGGGGGGGGGGGGGGCGGTGGGGGGGGGGGGGGGGGTAGGTCCAGGGAAATGTTAGGGGGACGTTTTCCACACAGAGGGTGGTGGGCGAGTGTAATCAGCTGCCGTCAGTGGTGGTGGAGGCAAACTCAATAGGGTCGTTTAAGAGACTCCTGGATGAGTACATGGGACTTAATAGGATGGAGGGTTATAGGTAGGCCTTTAAGGTCGGGATATGTTTGGCACAACATGTGGGGCCGAAGGGCCTGTTTTGTGTTGCAGTTTTTCTATGTTTCTATGAAACACTAGATGATTTGTATCTGGACGTTCAAAAGGCTTGTGACAATGTCTGAAACAGGAGATTCATGAGCAAAGAAAACTCATGGTATTGGGGCTAATGTATTGACTTGGATAGAGGACTGTTTGTGAGACAGGAGGTAAAGAATGGCAATAAACCGTTTTTGAGAATGGCTTGCAATGACCAGTGGCGTTCCGCAGGGTTCTGTGCTGGGCCCCCAGCTGTTCACAATGTACATTAATGATTTAGACAAAGGAATTAAATTCAATATCTCCAAATTTGAAGGCGACACTGAGCTGTGTGGCACTGTGTGCAGTGACGTGGATAGTAAGCATCATAGAAATCATAGAAACCCTATAGTGCAGAAAGAAGCCATTTGGCCCATCGAGTCTGCACCGACCACAATCCCACCCAGGCCCTACCCCCATATCCCTACACATTTTACCCGCTAATCCCTCTAATCTATGCATCTCAGGACATGAAGGGACAATTTTTTTAGCATGGCCAATCAACCTAACCCTCACATCTTTGGACTGTAAGAGGCTGTAGGGTAGCTTGGAGAGGCTGATCAACTGGGCAAATACTTCGCAGATGTAATATAATGTGGATGAATATGAAGTTATCAACCTTAGTGGCAAAAACATGAAGGAAGATTATTATCTGAATGGTGGCAGTTCAGGAAAAGGGGAAATGCAACGTGACCTGGGTGTCATGGTGGAACAGTCACTGAAGGTTGGCTTGCAGGTACAGCAGGCGGTGAGGAAAGCTAATTGTAATCTTCATAGCAAGATGATTTGGGGAGAGGAGTGGGGATGCCTCGCTGCAGTTAGATAGGGCCTCAGTGACGCCACAGCTTGAGTACTGTGTGTCATTTTGAACTCCAAGTCAGAGGAAAGATATTCTTGCTATTGCGGAAGTCCAGTGAATATTCACCAGCCTGATTCTTGAAATGGTTGGACTCACAAATGACGAAAGACTGGATCGAATGTGTTTATAATCATTCGAATTTTAAAGAATAAGAGGGGATTTCACAAAAACGTATACATTTCTGATGGGACTGGACAGGCCAGAGGCACAAAAGTTGTTCCCGGTGTTAGGAAAGTCCAGAACTACGGGTCACAATCAAAGAATAAGTCTCTGGACTGAGACGTGGAAAAACGTCTTCACTCAGAGAGTTGTGAACTTGTAGAATTCTCTACCACAGAAAGCTGATGGGGACAGACCGTTAGTTATGTTCTGGAGGGAGTTGGACGTGGCCCTTGCAGCCAAAGGGATCTATTGAAGGCAAGGTCATTATTGGAAGTTCATGAGGTCCTATTTGGAGGATCAAAGACATATTGGAGCCCTGTGGGTTGAAACGATTATTCTGACAGGAGGTCAGTGTGGATATTGAACAAATGATGTGAACTTAATGATAATATTATTAAGTATGGCATTCTCATCGGGAGATCGGATCTAACAAATGTGATTGATATTTTCCAGCAGCTGTTTAGGTGTATTTATCAGGGCACAGCAGTTGATTTGATTTGATTCGATTTATTATTTAATTTGATTCATTATTGTCGCATGTATTAGCATACAGTGAAAAGTATTGTTCCTTGAGCGCTATACCGACAGAGCATACCGTTCATAGAGAATGAAACGAGAGTGCAGAATGTAGTGTTGCAGTCATAGTTCGGGTGTCGAGAAAGATCAAATTAATGCAAGATAGGTCCATTGAAAGGTCTGACGGCAGCAGGTAAAAAGTTGTTCTTGAGTCGGCTGGCACGTGACTTCAGACTTTTGTATCTTTTTCCCGATGGAAGAAGTTGTCAGAGAGAACATCCTGGGTGCGTGTGGTCCTTAATTATGCTGGCTGCTTTGCCGAAGCAGCGGGAAGTGCAGACAGAGTCAGTGGATGGGAGACTGGTTACGTGATGGATTGGGCGACATTCAGGCCTTTTTGTAGTTTCTTGCGGTCTTGCGCATACCATGCTGTGATACAACCAGAAAAAAAATGCTTTCTATGGTGTATCTGTAAAATTTGGTAAGAGTCGTAGCTGACTTGTCAAATTTCCTTAGTTTTCTGAGAAAGTGGAGGCATTGATGGGCTTTTTTAACTGTAGTGTCGGCATGGGGTGACAGGATGCTTGTGATCTGGACACCTAAAAACCTAAAGCTCTCGACACTTTCTACTTCATCCCCGTTGACATAGACAGGGGCATGCTCTCCACTATGCTTCCTGAAGTCGATAACAATCTCCCTCGTTTTGTTGACATTGAGGGAGAGATTATTGTCGCCAAACCAGTTCACCAGATTCTCTATCTCATTCCTGTACTTTGCATCGTCATTGTTTGTGATCAAATGCACGACGGTGGTGTCGTCAGCAAACTCGAAAATTGAGCTGGAGTGGAATTTGGCACACAGTGATCGGTGTATAAGGAGTATAGTCGGGGTCCGAAAACACCAACTTGTGGGGCACGACAACTCTAACTGGATTTCAGTAATCAATGGTGCAAAATGCCACGTGGAAAATTGACCAGAAAGTTTTGAAAACATGAGATCTCGGCCATTAGGCAAATTAGTTACAAGTGTGGCTCACTTCATGAGGCAGGAGGTCATATCTGAAGCTTGATTTGTGCCAGAACCCTGCGTCCAGTAGTGTAAAGCAGTGAGGGTTGCTGGTTGCTTGTAGTGAACATTAATCACATACACATAAACATTGAAAATATGATCAGTAAGTTCACGGATAACATGAACATGCGTAATGTGGTCAAGAGCGAGGAAGTATGTCTTAGATTGCAGAACCAAACAGACGGGTTGTTCAGATTGATAAACAGAGACAAATGTACTTTAAATTTGAGAATTTCGAGCCAATTCATTTCAAACGTTATTTATTATTGCACCAAATAGGCTCACATTAACACTGCAATTAAGTTACTGAGGAAATACCCAAGTCACCACACTCTGGCACCTGTTCGTGTACACAGAGGGAAAATTTAGTATGGACATTGCATCTAACCAGCACGTCTTTCAGAATGTTGGAGGAAACCGAAGCATCCCAAGCAGACACGGGGAGAATGAGCAAACTCCACACAGAGAGCGACCCAAGCTGGGAATTGAACCTGGTCCCGTGGCGCATTGAGGCAGCAATGCTAACCACTGTGCCACCGTTCCGCTGCACACCCTAACAAGACGAGGAAATATGCAATGAACGACAGGAGGCTAGAATATATAAAGGGCCAGAAAGAAGGTAGGGTGCATTTCCAAAGGCCCATAAGGCGGCAGGACATGTCGATGAAAAGGTGAGCAATGTATATGAGTTATTGGCCTTCATTAGCCGTGGCACAGTATTAAAATGCAGGGAGGATGTGATGGCTGGAAAATAAGATTTAGAACACAGTTGGGGAACTGTGTGCAGTTCTCTACGCCACCGTACACAGGAACCATGTGATTGCACTCCAAAGAGTGCAGAAGAGACTTTCCAGCAGGTTGCCTGTGTTGCGCCATTTCACATATGAAGAGAGATTCGTCAGGCTGGCATAGATTTCCTTGAATCAAAAAAGGCTGAGGGGATACCTCAACGACGTGCACAAAATAATGAGAGACATCGGCATTATTGATAGGAGGGAAATGCACCCCCCCCCACCCCCCCCCCCCTCCCCACTCCCCCCACACACACACACTAGAAGTGGGTTCAGTTAGCTGGCAGCATAGACTAGAGGAATGTGGCAGGATTGTTAGAGGATTTGCTGTACAGCTTTTTCACTGAGTGGGCGGTGAGAATTCGGAACATGCCACCTGTATGTGTGATAGAGGCAGAAACCATCAGAACATTTATGAAACATTTAGGTGAGCACTTGAAAGACTAAACACGGATGTGGGCCAAGTGAACGGAGGTGTGCTTCGAATATATACTTGCTTGAAGGCTGGCGCATACACCATATGCCAAAGGGCCTCTTTTTTTCCTATACAACCTAATACTTTACCAAAGGTGCCAAACTATATAAACAAGATCTTGGGTGATAGGTGATATGGGTGAGCTGGACACGGGCAGCAACACTGTGATATTTTGTAGATAAGAGTGCGGGTGTATCGGCAGGAATGTTTTCGTATATCCAAATATATGTGTAAAAATACCACGGGTCTGTTTCATGAAACAAATGAGCTGGAGGAAATGAGATAGAGGAAACAAATGAGATAGAGGAAAGGGAACGTTCAGCGAGGCTCTAGAGGTGGACATTGGCGGCCATGGTAATGGCACACATATGAGTTGGAAGCTCAATGTGGACCAGAAAGTTCAAATGCGTAATGCATCCTCAGCGCGTTTTCAGGGAGAGGTATGGAATTGATATCTGCGGAACAGGCTTCCTGACAGTGGCCTTTATATTTTCCAGAACCTAATACACATGTATCCAAAACGTGACAGCTGCATTGAAAAGGTATCTGAAAAGTATCTGGAAAAAAATGTTCTGCGGCATACACATCATAGTTTGGTGAAATGCTTGCAGTGAACAGGGGTTATGCAGATACATGTGCAGAATGGTGAAGGTGGGAACGTTCTCTCCACAGAGAAGATGGACGGCGCATTTTGGAGAAGGTTGCATTTTCATGCACCTTGATATTACCGAGTTGCTTTTAATTGGCATTGAGGATTGAGAGGATTTGTGATTTCAACTCATTTCAGGGTCAAAGTTACCATCTTAAATGTTGCCAAGCGAGAGGACTGGAATCAATAGAAGTCTAACGGAATTTGGCATGTCAACTACGACACTCACAAACTTTTGGAGAAGCAAGAAAGAAAGCATCCTTTCCGGTTGCATCACAAATTGGCATGGCTCCTGCTCCGCGCAAGACCTCAAGAAATGTCATAAGGTCGTGCATCCAGCCTAATCCGTCTTGCAAACCAGCCTTCCATCCTTTGAGCCTGTGTACACTTCCCGCTGCCTCGGCAAAGCACCCAGCATTATGAAGGACCCCATGCACCCGGACATTCTCTCTTCCACCTTGTTCCGTCGGGAAAAGATATACAACAATCTGAGGTCATGTACCAACCGACTCAAAAACAGCTTCTTCCCGGCAGCGTTTTGAATAGACCTACCTCCATTTAAGTTGATCTTTCTCTGCACCCAAGCGATGACTGAAACGCTACATTGTGCACTCTCCCTTTTCTTTCTTTATGAATGGCATGCTTTGTCTGTATAGTGCGCAGGAAACAACAGTTTTAACTGCATACTAATACCTGTGACAAAAATAAATCAAATCAAATCAACTGAATGAGAATGAGAACACTAATTTCGAGGACAACTGACGGCAACGGATACAGTGCTTCCAAAATCTAAGTAACAATTAATCAACATGATATGAGAACAGAATACTCCGGATGCTGGAATCTGAAACAGGAACTGAAAATGCAGGAAAACCTCAGCACTTCTGGGGTGTCTGTAGAGACAGGATAGAGCCAGTTTTGTGAGTCTGGATGACCCTTCGTCAGTAAACACTGAATCGATGTAATTCAGCACTGTTCATAGACATAACAACTGGTTATAACTACTTACTTAGCACACCAATGAGAGCTAGAAGCGGATAGTAACCAGCTTGAATAACTTTAAGTATGCATTCCAGACACCATAACGCTGACATATTTTCGTAAAATGTAAAAAGACAGAAGAGCCAGGGATTAAGCTCTGTCCATTGCTGCAACATTCTAAGCCGTTGTGTTCAGATTCTCATCCATTTTGTTTAAATTGCCAATCAGTTGTTCTCCGATTCTGATCCGCTGATGTAACATTCAATCCACTATTCTCAGATTCTGACCCGATGTTGTAAATACCAGTCTGTTGTTTTCAGATTCTGAACCATCTCTCATTCGGTGAGCTATTAATAGATGTCGGAATCTCTCCAGTTGGGTTCCAGGGAGACTGACATTAATTACAGTACTGAACAAACTGGTTCAGTTACCCTCTTATAACCCATCTGTACCGCAATAAAGTGGAAGAATTAGACTGCCCTGGTGGGTTAACATAGGATAACTGAGGGAAAGAATGTGGAAAATGAAGTATGCACTGACAAACCTCTCGACCCTAATAGTTTATGTGAGTTTTTCAGGCTGATTTCCAGGATGTGAATGATTGTTTTTTTTAATGGAGAGATTAAAGGGATAAACCTTGTGAATTCAGCCTCTTCGCCTGATGTTAACGACGGTGAAAGCGAAAGGCCATAGTTACAGACAACAGGATTGTTTCATTGTAAAATGTGTCAATAAATGGCAATTGTCACAAATGCGTGAATGGACAAATATGTCTAAAAACAATAATTGATGTAATATCTGAAACGGTTGATAGAGCTGTTCATGTTATGTGCATGGTTTTCAAAAAGGTGGGCAATGAGGATCACTGTTACAGAGTTGCTCTGAAACTGCAATGTATCCATCCACGGGCACAGTCTATGTCGATGTGACTTTGCCAATGAAACAGAAAACACAGGGAATGGGGAAAGGCCTTTTTTCATGTAACATCAATATTGCATGAATGATAATCTTTGAGTGGGTTTGAGGCAGGATATTGAGGGCACAGATTGCTGAGACAGGTATGGTAGTTGGAACTGTGCATAAAGGAGTGCGAAAGGAAAAATAACGTACATTGGAGAAAAGGGGAGAGAAATGGTAAAAATGTATCAGATTAAAATATTATTGATGACTTGTTAGGTCTTGACTGGAGTGATGTGTATCATTCTGAACACAGCAATTCAAGAAGTTAATGCCGGCCCTGAATACGTTCTTTCATTTATGAGATATTATACGGGGAAAGAGCTGAACTATCTTCACTTATTGCATCTTTGCTGGTGCCTGTCAAGACCAATGCTTGAGAGGCAGATTCTCTGCGAACGTGATGCTGTCATGTGACATTGTTGCTTGTAATATTCGACTTTGCCGCCTTTTCTCAAGATCCCTAATTTTCATGGTGGACGCCAGCTCACATGAGGTGTCGCTATTTCACTCTTTCTCCGGCTCCACTCTGCATTTGTCAATGTTTAGAGCCTTAACCTTTTTCCAGCATCCTTAAGTTGAACCTTTGATGTCTGCTGTGGCTATTCTTGCCATACAGGGGGCCAATATGTGTGCGAAAGTACTCCATCCTGTGGCCGTGTCTGATCCTCCAAAGTTGTCTCTTTCTGATAATTCCGATCACACGTCCTAGTTCTCGATTTGTTGGAGTTTTGAACTCTGATTGACTTTCTATCAGGCTAGGCCCATGGCGAGTCAGCAAAGAAAAAATGTCAAAACAAAATTACAGCACAGGGACAGGCCCTTCGAACCTCAAAGCCTGCGCCGACCATGCTGCCCACCTGAACTAAAACATCCCGTTAATACCGCTCTTTTCCCATCCTAATCCTATATTTGTCAAGACATCCCTTGAAAGTCACTATCGCATCTTATTCCACTAGCTTCCCCAGCAGCGAGTTACAGGCGCCCACAAACCTTTGTGTAAAAAACCTTGCCTTGTACATCTCCTTTAAACCTTGCCCCTCACAACTTAAACCTGTGCTGCCTGGTAATTGACCCTTCCACCCTGGGAAAAAGCTTCTGACAATCCACTCTGACAGTTCCTCATAATCTTGTAGACTTCTTAACAGGTCACCCCTCAACCTCTGTCTTTCCAGTGAGAGCAAACATCCTGGCAAATCTTTTCTGTACCTTCTACAAAGTCTCTAAATCCTTCTGGTAGTTTGGCGACGAGAATTGAACACGATATTCTCAGTGTGGCCGAATTAAGGTTCTATAAATCTGCAACATGGCTTGCCATTTTTTAAACTTAATGCCACGGCCAATGAAGGCAATCGTGCCGTATGCCTCTTTGACGACCGTCTCCACCTGTGTTGCAACTTTCAGTGACCTGTGTACCTGTACACACAGACCTCTCAGTCTATGAATCCTCTGAAGGGTTCTGCCATTTACTGCATATTTCCCATTCATATTCGACCTTCCAAAATGCATTAACTCACATTTGACGGGATTGAACTCCATCTGCTACCCTTCTGCCCTAGTTTCTAACCAATCCCTATCCTGCCGAATCCTCCAATGGTCCACAGTGCTATCCACAATTCCACCAACCTTCATGTCGTCCACAAGTTACTGATCAAACCAGTTGCATTATTGTGCAGATCGTCTGTATGTATATGACAAACAGCAAAGGTTCCAGCACTGATCCCTGAGGAACGCCACGAGTCACAGAACTCTATTCAGAAAAAGGATCCTTCCACTGTTATCCTTTGTCTACTATGATAGAGCCAGTTCTGCATTCATCTTGCCAGCTCACCTCTAATCCAGTGCGATTTCAACTTCTGTACCAGTCTGCCATGAGCGACCTTGTCAAAGGCGTTACTGAAGTCCATGTAGGCAACATCCACTGACCAACCCACATCAATAATGTTCATCACGTCCTCGACAAAACAGAATAATTTAGTGAGATACGTCCTCCCGCCACAAAACCATGTTGCCTCACACTAATTTGTCCACTTATTTCCAAGTGGAAGAAAATCCTTTCAGGAAGAATCCTCTCTAATAATTTCCCTCCCACTGAGTTAAAGCTCGCCAGCCTGTAATTATCTGGACTTTCCTTGCTACCCTTCTTAAACAAAGGAACAACAGTGGATATTCTCCAATCTTCTGTGACTTCCCCTGCCGCCAGTGAGGATAGAAAGAATACTCTCAAGGCCTCAGCAATTTCCTCCCTTGCCTCTCTCTCAGTTTTCTGGGCTATATCCCGTCAGGCCCTGGGGACTTGCCTCCCTTAATGTTTCTCAAGAACACCGATACCCCCTTCATTTTGATCTCAACATGACACAAACCATCTGCACACCTTTATCCAGACTCATCATCCAACAAGCCCTGCACTTTGGTGAAAACTGACACAAAATACTCATTTAAATACTCGCCCTCCTGATCCACGCATAGCTTCCATCTCCTGTCCTTGAGTGTGCCAACCCTCTCCCTGGCTACCCTCTTGTTCTTTATATATGTATAAAAAGTCTTGGGATATTCCTTAACCCTGCTCGGTAATACATTTCTGTGACCCCTTTGATCCCTATTTACTCCGTGCTTAAGTTTATTTCTATTGTCCTTGTATTCCACACATGCTTCGTGTGTTCCCAGTCTCCGAACCTTGACAAATGCTTCCTTTTTCTCTTTGACTAGGCTCACAATATCTCTCATTATCCATGGTTCCTGAAAATTGCCATTATTATTTGAGCGGCATTATGTTGGTGTTCGAACCCGCTTCCCACAAGCATTGCCCAGGGTCACTGGTTACCTCTTCCAGTGACATTATCACAGCACCACATTAACATTATTCGCTTCTGTCCTTCATTTCTCCCTTGCAACCCCTAATTTTGTAATCGAAAGAAAGGGGATATTTCTCAGGAGGCAGAGGTTCGAATCCGACCACAGCAGGTGGTGGAATTTTAATTATCTTATAAAAACAATTTGAAATTAAAGGTCTAATCACAAGAAGCATCGGAACTAGGAGCAGGAGTAGGCAATTCATCATCTTGAGCCTGCTCTCTCAATCAATACGATCATGGCTCATCTCATCCCAGCCCCAACTTCTGCACGATCACCATAACTGTTCCAATGTGGTTTTAAATCGGCTTCGACTTATCCTCAAAATATGCCTCCTCGTGATTCATCCTAAACCAAGGGGAACAGATGTTTCTTATTCACCCTGTCCTTACCGCTCATAATTTATAATCCTCATTCAAGCACCCCCCCCCCCCCTCATCTTCTCTGCTCTAGAAACAGCAATCAAAGCCTAGCCATTCTTTCCTTAAATCTCAAATGCTTTATCTCAGGCTAACACTCTGGTGAATCTCCTGCATACCTCCACATCCTTCCTATAGTGCGGCGAATAGAACTACACATAAGGATTTCAGCGATGGCCTATCTGATGCTCTGTACAAATCCAACAATAGCTCCTTGCTCTTATATGCTATATCACGACTGATAAAGTCAAGTGTCCCATATGCCTTCTCAACTATCCTATTCACATGCTCTGAAGCTATTTGCGATCTGTGAATAAGTACCCTGAGATCCATATTTTTTCTCTGAGCTTAGAAGGACTTGCTGCTGAACTAGTTAAATATGTCCAAGCTTTGCTAAGTTTTGATGAGAATGATGCAGAAGTCTTTTTCAGGTCATTTAAGGAAGTAGCGAAATGAAATGGGCGCAGAACATGTCTGAATTACTGACTCAAACAAAGTTGCACGCGTGCCCCCTTGTGATTGTCATTGCTGCCCTGGGGAAAAAAAGCTTCCAGCTGTTCACCTTATCCGTGCTCCTCAAAAATTTTAGTAATGTCTTTCAGTCTCCGTCTTTCCAGGGAGAAAAATCCCAGTTCATTCAATCTCTCCTCATAGCTAATATCCACATCCGACAGAATCCTAGTAAAATCTTTTATGTGCTCCCTCCAAAGGCACCACGTCCTTCTGGTAGTGTTGGAACCAGAATTGGACACTGTATTCCAAAGGTGGCCTCACCAACTTTTTATATAACTGTAACAGAATTTGCCAACTTTTATACTCGGTGCCCCGGCCGGAGAAGGAACACATGCCGTATGCTTTCTTCACCAGTTTTTATAACTGTGCTGCCACTTTTAAGGATTTGTGGTCCTTTACTCCCAGGTCTGTCTGTGCATCTATGCTCCTGATTGTCCTCCTCTTTAATTTGTAGCTCCCACCTGAATTTGACATCCAAAATGCATCATCTTGAATTTGTCCGGTTTGATTTCCATCTGCCATTTCATCACCAAATTTCCCGCCTATCTATATCCTGCTGTATTCCCTATGAATGTTGATCACTATCCACACCTCCAGCAATCGTAATCTCATCCACAACCTTTCTCATCAGACCAGTTACCTTTTCTTTGAAGGAAGTTATAAATATAAGGTCCCAGCATTTGTCCCTACGGAACACCATTCTGAAAAAAAGCGTTCCACCACTGCCCTCTGTCCTGTATGGCCAAGCCAGTTCTGAATCCATCTAGCTATTGCACCCGTGATCTAGTGTGATTTACCCTTTTGTGTCAACCGACCATGATGGGTAAAATTCAAAGTAAACAACATCCATAGCCCTCCCCTCATTAATCATTTTAGTCATTTCCTCAAAAAAGGAAGTAGTGTGAAACTGAATTCGTTTGAAAAATGGAACCAGCTCAGAGTGTTGATGGTTCATTATTTTTGAGGGGGAGGTGTGATGATAGTGCACATTTAAGAAAAGTATTTTTGATCATGTTCTCTGCAGCTTTAAGCTGTCTGCTTCAAAGTCATTTTAGTGCTGTTTAAATGGGTTTAATGGGGTTTTGTTTAATTTAACTCTGGACCTCATGTACTTCCTGGATTTTTTTATGATCCTGAATTGTTGGAGAAATAATGTCTGACAGGAGTTATTTGAGTTTGTGTTTTGGGCTGCTGGGTGCAGTTTTAGTTTAGAAGGTGTTTGGACATCCGACTGAGAAGTAATGTTTATGTGCTTCTCTGCCTGGTATTGTAAATTTTGCTGGCCTGCTGGAAGCAGGTTTTCTTGCATCCCTGGAGCGAAAATTTTGCGATTGGTGGTTCGCTCGTTCTAACTAAAGTGTCTGCCTTTTGAAGTGGTTTGCTGTGAAAACTAATGGCCATCAGTGGCATTATCTCTACCTCGGGGGCTACTGCAGGTTACAAGGCTGAGAAGTCATAGTTTCAATTCTACAATAAAAGGACTATTTTCCGGAATCACGGGAGCCATCTTATTCTTCGTATTAATCCTGTGGCAGGATGTTTAGAAGGAGGTGTGTTTGTTTCGAATATTCCATATTTGTGGGCGGTACAGTAGCACGGTGTTTAGCACTGCTGCTTCGCAGCTCCAGGGAACTCTGTTCGATTCCCAGCTTGGGTCACTGTCTGTGTGGAGTTTGCACATTCTCCTCGTGTCCGCGTGGGTTTCCTCCGGGTGCTCCAGTTTCCTCCCACAGTCCAAAGATGTGCGGATAGGGTTCATTGGCAATGCTAAAATTGCCCCTTAGTGTCCTGAGATGTGAAGGTTAGAGGGGTTAGCGGGTAAATGTGTAGGGGTATGGGGGTAGGGCCTGGGTGGGATTGTGGTCGGTGCAGACTCGATGGGCCAAATGGCCTCTTTCTGCACTGTAGTGTTTCAATGATATATAGTTGCTAAGTTTTATACAATGTCATGGTCGTTTTATTCTTGGACTTGGTAAAAGTGATTGCAATATATTAACTGTATATTTAAATAAACACTGTTTGATAAAATCTCCGTTGTGAACAATTTGAATCATACATGACGTGGAAGACCTCACGCATACCCGAGCCAAGTTCAGATTCCAGAAATCCAGGCAGACGTCACAAAACATTTTGGCGTTTCTGACCTTATTTTAATTGTGTGTGTGTCTGCGTACGTGTGTGTGTATGTGTGTCTGTGTGTGCGTGTGCGTGAGTGTGCTGTGGCTGTGTCTCTGTGTGATTCTCTTTGTGTGTGGGTGTGGTTGTGTGTGTGTGTGTGTGCTTGTTTATTTGTCTGTGTGTGAGGGATTGATTTTGTATTCAGAGAAGTTGGAGAGGCGAGCTTATTCTGACAGCCTTGTACTGATCACAATGAGATAAAACAAAGCTAAACTCTGGGCACACACTGAAACCAAAACATATCTTAATTCTTATCTCGTTATTGGAAAATATAAGAGGAATTTTCTGAAGGGTGTTCGCCTTGGGGTGCCCCGTATTTGTTGAATCTCACTCAACCAATACATAGGCTGTGAAAGACAACATATATTTAAAGAACGGAAAGGAATTTGTTTGCTGATGCATGCATCAGGAGAGAGACACAAACATCGAAGTTTGACTGTGTTCTCTGACCTAATATTGCCCGGTAAAATTATTATATTATTCTGAACATTTCAATATCCCACCTAGTCTCGTCAATCAGACTGGACGGCCCAATCACAACATCACACATTATTACCTCAGCCAATAACGTTCCACCTGTCAACAGGAATGGGAGATTATTAGCCTATTGCCCGTGGAGCTTCCTGTTCCTTAACTGAGGAAACTGAACCAACGTCATTACCAAGGCCATAAATAACACCTGTGATTTTTAATTGGTGAAATTAGTCACTCTTTTGCTGGAACCTGGGCCTCCTTTATCAGCTTGAGGGACTGCTCCAGCCTCGCTACTCATGAACGAATCCAGTCCCTTACATACCAGGCCTGTGATTAAACTTGCCTTTCGCATATCTAAAAACAGATAACAGAAGCTGCTTTTCTGTGTTCCATTGTATTCACAGAATTGGGCCTGTCTGCCATTGTATTTCCCATCATGCTGCATTCAGAACGAAGATGGCCAAGGCGCACAATGCAGGGTTGAAAATACAGTTTAAGCTTAAATAACTTGGTTAATTTATGGATATGTAGTTTATAATACCTTTGCATATATTGTTCCAGGCACATTGTGAATTCTTATTATACATATATATAGGGCACTTTATAATTCCCTTAACCGAGTCTACTTATTATGGTAAAACTAAAATGAAGGGCCTGATACTAGAATTCTATACTACCCTCCACTCCACCCCGCTCCCACCCCCCCCCCCCCCCCCCGCCCCATCAGAAATGTTTTCTACAAGTTGTCTCTGTCTAGAGAAAACACGTTTAGCAGCTCTGTTTTCTGGGCTTGTTTTACTTGCCGTGGACTTTTCAGGAATAAGTTCATTTTTTTAGCTAACCCCCAGCATGCCTTCCGATTTTTAAAATGTGATTAAGTTTCAGTTCAGTTTTTGATCTTCGCTGAGTTAGTTACATAGCTAAAAACATCTTAAAATTAAGTATTTGCATAAAGGAGGTAAACAGAGCCAAGCATACATAAGATCCCTCATAATGTCAATTTGAATCAATCGGAAACTGAATTTGAATAGATCTAAATATGAAAATGATTCAATTTGATTGTAATGCTTAATGGATATGAATTTGAATGAATCTGTAAAATAATCGGAATCAATCGAACAGAATGTAAACCAATCTAAATGTGAATTAGAATGAATGGACGGATGTATCTGTATCAGTATTCACGCGAATCTCTATCAATGTACGGGACAAATGTGAGGTAATGCATTTTGGAAGGTCTAAGACAGGTAGGAAATATACAGTAAATGGCAGAACCTTTCAGAGTATTGATAGGCAGAGGAATCTGGGTGTACAGGTACACAGGCCACTGAAAGTGACAATGCAGCTGGAGAAGGTCGTCAAGAATGCATACGGCATGCCTGCCTTCATTGGCTGGGGTATTGAGTTTAAAAATTAGCAAGTCATGTTGCAGCTTTATAGAACCTTACTTAGGCCGCACTTGGTATGTAATGTTCATTTCTGGTCGCCACACTATCAGAAGGATGTGGCGGCTTTTAGGAGGGTACAGAAAAGATTGCCTGGTATGGAGGGCATTAGCTATGAGGAGAGGTTGGAGCAACTTGTTTTTTTCTCACTGAAACGACGGAGGTTGAGGGGCGACCTGATTAAAGTCTACACGATTATGAGAGTCATGGACAGAGTGGCTAGTCAGAAGCTTTTTCCCAGGGTGGAAGAGTCAATTACTAGGGGACACAGGTTTCAGGTGCGAAGGGAGATGTACGAGGCAGATTTTTTAAACAGTGAGTAGTGGGTGCCTGGAACCTGTTGCCGGGGGAGGTCGTGGAAGCAGATACGGTAGTGACTTTTAACGGGCGTCTTGACAAATGCATGAATAGGATGGGAACAGAGGAATATGGTCCCCAGAAGAGTAGGGGGTTTTAGTTATGTTGGGCAGCATGGTCGGTGCAGGCTTTAATGGCCGAAGGGCCTGTTCCTGTGCTGTATTCTTTTTTGTTCTTTGTTCTTTGTAAATGTGACTGTGTATCAATCAGACAGAGAATTCGAATGATTCTGACTCTGAATTCGAATAACCTGATTTAGAATCTGAAACAACCTGATGTTTGTTTATTCATTGGTGGGTTATTGGGGTCGCTGGCTGGCCAATAGTTATTTCTCACACTTAGTTCCCTTGAGATGGTGATGATGAGCTGCCTTGTTCAATCGCTGCAGTCAACGTGCTATGGGAGGACCTACAGTGCCATTACGGTGGGCATTCCAGGATTTTGACGCAGGGACTGCGAAGGAATGGCAATATATTTACAAGTCAGGAGTGTGAGTGGCTTGGAAGGGAACCTGCAGAAGATGGTGCTCCCATGGATCTGTTGCCATTGTCTTTCCAAACGGAAGTGGTCGTAGGTTTGGAAGGTGCTGCCGAAGGATCTTTGGTAAAATGCTGCAGTGCATCTTGTAGATAGTACACTGCTGCTCCTGAGCATCGATGGTGGAGGGAGTGGATGTTAGTGGATGTGGTACCAACCAAGTGGACTTCTTTGTCCTAGATGGCATCAAGCTTCTTAAGTGTTCGGAGCTCCACGTATCCAGGCAAGTGGGGAGTATTCCATCACACTCTTGACTTGTGCCTTGTAGATGGTGACAGCTTTTGAGGAGTCAGGAGGTGAGTTTCTCGCTACAGCATTCGTAGCCTTTGACCTGTCCTTATAGCCAATGTGTGTAGGTGGCGATTCCAGTTGAGTTTCTGGTCAATAGTCACCCTAAGGATGTTGACAGTGGAGGACACAATGATGGTAACACCATTGAATGTCAAGGGGGCGTGGTTAGCATGTCTTCTATTTGTCATGGTTATTTCCTCACATTTGAATGGCGCAAATATCACTTATCACTTGTCAGCCCAAGTCTGGATATTAGAGAACATAGAACATAGAACAGTACAGCACAGAACAGGCCCTTCGGCCCACGATGTTGTGCCGACCTTCATCTGAAACCAAGATCAAGCTATCCCACTCCCTACCATCCTGGTGTGCTCCATGTGCCTATCCAATAACCGCTTAAATGTTCCTAAAGTGTCTGACTCCACTATCACTGCAGGCAGTCCATTCAACACCCCAACCACTCTCTGCGTGAAGAACCTACCTCTGATATCCTTCCTATATCTCCCACCATGAACCCTATAGTTATGCCCCCTTGTAATAGCTCCATCCACCCGAGGAAATAGTCTTTGAACGTTCACTCGATCTATCCCCTTCATCATTTTATAAACCTCTATTAAGTCTCCCCTCAATCTCCTCCGCTCCAGAGAGAACAGCCCCAGCTCCCTCAACCTTTCCTCATAAGACCTACCCTCCAAACCAGGCAGCATCCTGGTAAATCTCCTCTGCACTCTTTCCAGCGCTTCCACATCCTTCTTATAGTGAGGTGACCAGAACTGCACGCAATATTCCAAATGCGGTCTCACCAAGGTCCTGTACAGTTGCAGCATAACCCCACGGCTCTTAAACTCCAACCCCCTGTTAATAAAAGCGAACACACTATATGCCTTCTTCACAGCTCTATCCACTTGAGTGGTAACCTTTAGAGATCTGTGGATATGGACCCCAAGATCTCTCTGTTCCTCCACAGTCTTCAGAACCCTACCTTTGACCCTGTAATCCACATTTAAATTAGTCCTACCAAAATGAATCACCTCACATTTATCAGGGTTAAACTCCATTTGCCATTTTTCAGCCCAGCTTTGCATCCTATCTATGTCTCTTTGCAGCCTACAACACCCCTCCACCTCATCCACTACTCCACCAATCTTGGTGTCATCAGCAAATTTACTGATCCACCCTTCAGCCCCCTCCTCTAAGTCATTAATAAAAATCACAAAGAGCAGGGGACCAAGCACCGATCCCTGCGGCACTCCGCTAGCAACCTGCCTCCAGTCCGAAAATTTTCCATCCACCACCACCCTCTGTCTTCGATCAGATAGCCAGTTACCTATCCAATCGGCCAACTTTCCCTCTATCCCACACCTCCTTACTTTCATCATAAGCCGACCATGGGGGACCTTATCAAACGTCTTACTAAAATCCATGTATATGACATCAACAGCCCTACCTTCATCAACACACCTAGTTACCTCCTCAAAAAATTCTATCAAATTTGTGAGGCACGATTTGCCCTTCACAAATCCGTGCTGACTATCCCGGATTAATCCGCATCTTTCTAAATGGTCGTAAATCCCATCCCTAAGGACCTTTTCCATCAACATTGTTCAGATCTTGTTGCATTTCAGTATCTGCGGGCCCGCCATGCCTTCTCTTCTACTTGTCCATTTTCCTCAATATCTCGACGGAAAACCCACCCCATAGTCCGGCCACTTTTATTTCTGTGATGTCCTCACTGTGGTAATGTATTGCGTTATAAACAAGAAAAAAGTACGTTGGTTTCACAAGAAGATCCTAACTAACACCAATCTATTGAGGAATTTTTACTTGTACAGAATACAATCTGAAAGTAAACAGCAGCCTGTGAAACAGCAACATGAAATCATCATGAAATTATGTGATTGACTCTTAAAACATTTATGCACAGATAACATTTGTGCTATGCACGTGTCAATGTTCTGCTACTGTTTCCATTACAATGACGATAACGTTTTCCCATTTACAAAAGATAGGTCCGACACTTAATCTTTTTTGATCTCACGCATTTATTGCCTAAATGGGTTAAATTGGCAGTTTCGCGATTCTCGCTCATTCTTCCTAAATTTAATGCTTCCTGGAACATTACTACCAGTGCATCTATCTCTGTTTCTACACTCTGCAATATCTTAACATCCAAGCCATTCGTTTCAGGAGATTTATCGAACTTTTGCCCCATTTGGTTCCCTAGTATTTTTGCTGTCATTATTTTTATCACACTGATTTCCTCCCACCCTTTAGCCATTTTGCCATGATATTTTTGGAATGTTATTCGTGTCTTCCCTGTCCCGTGTGAAATATCTGCATAAAGTATTCAGTATTTCTCAATTTTAAGCCGTTATTCTGGTGTTATATATTTCTTTTCAGAAGCGGAACTCCCCTGACACTCATCACCACTCTGCTTGACCGACGTTGTGCCTGAAGCTAAGCTGGATGTTTCGAGTACAGGAAGGAGTGGAGGCTATTTTAGTCTTTGGAATTCTGTTTACATATTTATCTTCTTGAAGCTGATTGATATTCAACATGTTTATCTTGTTATTCTTCAGAGCTGTTGCACACTATTTCACATTTGGGATGAAATATCTGTTAATATACTACAAAAAGGAATAATTCAGTGTGATCCAGTTTAGCAAGGTTTGAACAAGGAATTTTGACTTTAAGTGCAACACCGGCTCACTTCTCTGTTCAGGAGGAAAATGTAGGTCTTCAGTCCTTTTAACTGAAGCTTCGTTTCAACAGCTTGATACTGTGTCTTAGCATCACATAGAGACACTCGTATTCACCAAACATTGTCATCTGTGATGCTGAGGGGCACAGGGATGTCTGACATGACATACAATCCTGGACTCTTCATTGGATCAGCATTGATCACCCGCCATGATGGTGATGGTGGAGGAGAGACTTTACCACATGGTGGAAGATGCCATCTTATCCATGTCAACGTAATATGCCAAGTTTTAGGATGCTGGATCGCTTCTGTATGTATCCAATTTCGCACGATGGTCTTTCTACACATGACGGCATGTGTCCTCATTTGGAGACAGGAATTGTTTTTACAGGCACTGGGCATTTTGATGCTGAGTGCGCCGCTAAGTCCTTTACCTTAACCTCCAGTCCAACTCTAAACTCTGTGCACACTTTCCTTTGGTACGATAAACATCCGTCTCAGGTGTGTTGGGCTCAGCATACGGACTTCCCGCGTGGGCATTATTTTTACTTGTAGCAAACCAAATAACCAATTCAAATAAAACAAATGAACTGAGTAACACAATGAAGGGTAATGTATTGAATAAGCAAATACATGCAATTGAACAACTGTTTTTCTCCGGGCAACATTCAATTGATGGGAATCAGAAAATTTTGACCACCCCTTTTGCAGAATCGGTCACTCTAACTCTGAACTCCAATACGTCGTGTTTATCGTTTTTGAAAACCTGACATATAAAGAACAAAGAACAAAGAATAATACAGCACAGGAACAGGCCCTTCGGCCCTCCAAGCCCGCGCCGCTCCCCGGTCCAGGATTGAATCCTGAATCCAGGATCCCCGCCCAATTTTCCAGCCTATCTACATACCAATATCCTATCCACCGAGCTGTCCCTCACAGCTACGATGCTTTGTTCATTACAACCTATTAACTCACCCCCACCCCCCTATTCCAGACCATGTGATCCCCAGGGAGAGGCGAAAACCCAGAGTGAAAAACCCCACGGCCAATATGGGGAAAAAAAAAATCTGGGAAATTCCTCTCCGACCCCCTGAGGCGATCGAAACGAGTCCAGGAGATCACAATGGCCCTGATCGGAAAATGCTTCCCAACCCTAGTCATTTCCACTTCCATGAACACCATATGAATTCCCTGCCCCCGAGACAGGTTCCCAACTATCCGCAGTCTCGCTCTGTACTGGCACCAGCAAGATGATCATAGAATGAAGCCTTGAAACGAGAAACAAGGAACAATTAGCCCGCGCCCCTCCCTGGTCCAAACTAGACCACTCTTTTGTATCCCTCCATTCCCACTCCGGTCATATAGCTGTCTAGATAAGAATTTTAACAGGGCAATTCGTTCGGGGGTGGAGTGAAAACAGTGGTAAGTCTGTGCACTGTACATGGAGGTCAGATGTTCCATCCCCTCTGGGGCTGATTCACTCTTGCCAATCTTTATACCATGTGCATTGCTGTCACACAGGATGGAAATTGGTGAGCAGTCAGTTTCGAGTTGTAGGCACACAAATAACCAAATATAAAACAGAGCAAAATTACCAATATTTTAACAACTCAGATGATTTCTGTGGAGCTCGAAACAAACGTTACATTCCGTGCACCTCCAAACTTACGTCTTTCGCATGCATACATAAATTTGGTTTAGTTTCTGCAAATTTCCCACTGCTTGTATGATGCCGTTAGATTGATGGATACATTTCAACAGAAAGATGATTCTGCCCATCGTGAATATGCTGCTAGTAAACTGTGCTGCATTAATGGGGAACTGGCCGCTTGGGGGAAGAGGATGGAGAGATGGTGATTCTGGAAATTGAGAGGTACTTTAAGGGTAGAAGGAATTGAATGGGTACCCCGAAGAAAATGGAGTGGGGGGTTTTCGGGTGGTGCATTCTGTATCGCCGGGTGATTCAGTCACCGCACAGGAAAAAAAACACATTGTCAGTTGGTGCAATGAATGAAACACTGATTGTACAAACAAAACAATTTCTGATAGGCCTTGTGAATTCTCTCTGGGTATCATAATACATTCAATTATGTTTACCCCCGTCACGCAGCTGTGGAATTGGACCAGAAAGTTAAAAAGTAGCAAATGAGTTTAACATCTTGTCTCGATAGAAAATGTTTCTTCTATTGTTGTCATTAGTTATTTCGTAAAACAAACGAGGCATTAGTTTGGACTGCAAATTAAATTTACATTGCTTTGAGCTGCAGTACAATTTTTGCTTAAAATAAATTAAAACTTTTCCAGAATTCAGGAGGATTGCGTTAGAATTTTGAACTAAGCTCTACGCATGTCGAAATTTTAGGCCAGCCTGGTCCCAAAGCAAAGGCAAACCTGCTATCTGGCAGTGATTCAATCTGAACTTTCCATTAAAAACATGAAGCATCAAGAGTTGCTTCAATCTTGATTAAGTAGCAAACATCAGATAAAGAAGATTGCTCTCAAAAAAAAAAGATAGCCGTAACAGATGACCTGTTAGCCTCTGCATAGGTAGATCTTTGATCGAACACATGCGACGAGCGGCAGAATTATGATCACAGTTGAAAAGCTTATATCTCAAAGTTTTCTTCTATCTACAGTAAAACAACGTGTGGCCCACTGAAATAATATGTTTCAGACAAATTCTCCAGATTGCTGCTGCTCGAACAGCCTAACATGGAAGCTGGTCTCTTCCTCTGTAATTCCTGAAATGTGAAGTTAAAAGAAGCATTGGTTAACAGCAGCATAAGTAGCGAAATTTGGAGGAGGCAACTTCTTTTTAAGTAAGCTGACACATTAGCTGATTGTGTGCCTGAACAAAACATAAAACAATCTGCTATTCCAAAGCCCACTTAGCCACAAGAGAGATTAAGATGATTTGGAGAAAGTAAGTCACAACGTTCATAGCCCACATTATATTTCAGACGCTGTATGGTAAGTCATGAAAAAAGACAAGCAAATAACTTTTGTATTTTGCTGCAACACAAATATTTTCCTTCCTGAGTGTGAATCCTTGGGCGTCTATAAGTACTATTTGTGTCAGTAAGTGATGGTTTGTTAGCACACTTGAGTCTGGAATTTATTTATTTTTTCTTCTTGCTAGCTTAATGCGCATATCACATATTTGTAGGGGTGTGGAAATTCTGCAACTATTAATGTGAATACTGCATGCGCCCTTTTTTTAACAGGCGATTCTGAATTTGCAATGTTGCGTCTTTAAGAAAATTGAGCTGTGAGAAAACGCTGGCAATGAAATGTTTGAAATTTACACCTCTGAGAATCTGTGCATTGCCTTTGTTTTATGTGGATGGCATGAGTTTGCTTGATTATTCGTTTTCGCAAACAAAACAAGATGACCTTAATTAACTTGACTGAGGAAGGCTGGAGTCCTCCCTGAATCTTAGATGAGCAAAGCGCATGCGGTGCTAAACAATTGAATGGAAAATAGAATATGGAAATATCGATTTTCTCTAAATGTCACCTTGGGGCGGCACGGTAGCACAGTGGTTAGCACTGCTGCTTCACAGCTCCAGGGTCCCGGGTTCGATTCCCGGCTCGGGTCACTGTCTGTGTGGAGTTTGCACATTCTCCTCGTGTCTGCGTGGGTTTCCTCCGGGTGCTCCGGTTTCCTCCCACAGTCCAAAGATGTGCGGGTTAGGTTGATTGGCCAGGTTAAAAAATTGCCCCTTAGAGTCCTGGGATGTGTAGGTTAGAGGGATTAGCGGGTAAAATATGTGGGGGTAGGGCCGGGTGGGATTGTGGTCGGTGCAGACTCGATGGGCCGAATGGCCTCCTTCTGCACTGTAGGGTTTCTATGATTTCTATGATATGTGTCAGTCTCGGGAAATTAGAGTTAAGGCTGCTGACGCATCGGAAGTAACAAGAGGCATTTTGAATCAGCCTTGCCCACAGTAGAAAAAAATCCTGATTGCAGCTTGAACTTTTAGATTGATGAATTTTTCGATTCAATTCCATGAGTAATATGACCTTTACACTTCATTTAAAGAAACATTGGAAGTTGCAGAAGGCCATAGTTGAGGCAATTTTAAAATAGAAACATAGGTCAGACATATTAACTAACTGGGTTAACTTTGGAAGAAAAAAACGGTCTTCAGGGGGATGAAGGCAAATGATCAGAAGGTGTTAATTCCTGGAAATAAGTTGGACTTTCTGTTTTGAAGAAATTATGAAAATACTTAATTGGGCTATAACGTCCCTCCAGCGGAATTGTGTAAGAGAAGGCTGTAATTAATGCAGATTATGAATGTCATGCGGAAAAAGAAGCCGAATGGCTTCCTTCTGCACTGTAGGAATTCTATGATGTCCTCTGTTCACTTCTAAAATTCTGTATGATATACTACACTCTGCCAGAATTAGACTTAGGTATAACAGCTAATAGGATTACGATTAGTACAATACCGATTATCAGATTGCACTTTCAATAATGCATTCAACCTTAGTTACGTATGCATGCGTTGGAATCATCAGCTGTCACCCAATTATTCTATGGTCCTTGTGTCATGAAACATTAATTGATGTGTTATTGTTCCCCATGATGAAACATCCAATAGTAATTGGCCTCATTTTTTCCAGTGTCTGTTCAAGTACCCATGATCAACTCATTGTGCTGAAGTAATTCCAGAATTTTAAATCATATCTTAATCAATTCAGGAATCGTCTCTGCATGGCTTTCGGACATGACAGACATTCTGAATCAACGGTGTCAGACTTTGACCGTTGTTTCATTGCATGTTTTAGAATTTGGCTACCGTGTTCGAAAGCCACGGAAAGATAATTGCAAAGTAATAGATGTAATCCACGAAATCGTAGAATCCCTACAGTGCAGAAGGCCATTCAACCCATCGAATGTGCACCAACTGTCTGACAAATTACCTTATCCAAGGCAAAACCATAACTATCACATTGCCAATCCATCTAAACTACAGATTTTGGGACACTAAGGGGCAATTTAGCATGGCCAATCAAACTAATCCGCACATGCCTTGGACTTTGGGAGGATGCCCAATTCGACACGGAGAGAACGTGCAAACTCCCAATGTGCAATCAATGAACCAAGGTCATAATCCCTTAACATAACTTATCTGGATACCTGGCCAATATCGATTGTGGATGGTAGTAAAAGAAACAGTCAGTACCTGTGAGTTGACTACTTTGGGATAGGCCAAGGGCCATTGTATTAGGTAAATAACGAACATGATTTATTAGTGTATTCAAGTGATTAATGTCTCTAGGTAAGTCTGTAAAGGAATACTCAGGGGATTTGTTAGCGAAGTTAAGTAAAATTCAACAATCGGGCTAAACGATCATGTTGGTGTGGCAAAGACTTCTAACGTCGTTAGGCAGCCAGCAAGTGCTAGTAGATTGAAAACATGTTGTTATTTGTACTGTCTCAAAGCTGGAAGTTTGAGACCAATTCTGCTAGCAGCAAAAGGCTCAGAACCCAGACAATCCCTGGAGGATAGCGATACCTTACCTTGTGGGGTCCGTGGAAACGTTTAAAGTGATTTTGAAATAGGCAATGGTGTACTTTGATAGAATATACTGCGTTAATGATTTTTCACTGAGTAAATGTATCAGAGATTGACAGTGGGGTAGATTCTGATTCAGAGGCCTTTCCCTGAGGTGGTGCTCTCCCAACGCTTTAGGGTATGATACAGTCATTCTTCACCTGAGTGCTCCTGAAATTATGTTGTACAATAGTCTACTAACCACCCACCCACCTTTCTATACTGATACAGAAACTGAGTCAACATTTAGTGCCTAATTCTCTTTCATTTTTAAAAAGTTTACATTTTTTCTCCGTGTCTACTTGAATTGATTAGTTGATTTGGAATTCAAATTGCCACTGTTGGATTTTAGTGTCAAGCAATTGTGCCAAATATTACGGTAATCATTTTACGTTACTCAGCGCACCTTCATGAGGACAATTCATTTTGCAGGCACTGAGCTGTCGTATGTTCACGGGGAAGTAATAACATGGGGACATACAATCTTAAGTGACGTGTTTTCCTTTTGGATTTCGAGCACAGGTGAATTGATTTTCCGTGATGAAATGTCCAGCTGCATCATATTAATTTTATAGGGAACTACCATCAAATCATCAGAAGAAAAATACGCACAGTGCTGTGAGTGTCCTGTTATTCCAGAGAACTGTTGAACACACGGACACTACTCTAAGGCTATTAATACTGCACTAAATTTTCATAATTTGTGAGGTTTAAATTTTCTGAAATATGCAGCTGCATGTCAGCAGCGAACACACCACACCTTTGCTGTTGCATTGAACCACAGGTTAAATATCAATACTCAGATTGCTAGTGAATGTCCTTCGGTGCATTGTTTCTCTTTAATATTCGAGAAGAGTGTTCACATTTCCTCAAATGGTTGACAAGTTGTCGGAAAACTGTATGCACGCTATATATTGTAATTTTTCCACGGCATTCTGAGAGACAGAACTGAGAAAATATGGGCTTCAAAACCGGCGAATAAAGCGAAAATCTGCATGAAGCAGTGATTTCACTATTTGCCTGGTGAGTTACTCATCGTAATTGAGATGACGGTGAATTTGAACGAGTCTAACATCAAGGAGACCGATTTCAGAGATCAAGGTTTGTGAACGGGAGTTCATTATATTAGTGGGAGTTAGAGGTACAATTCTGCAATTAATACATGTGCTCAGGACGACTTGGGGACTGTGGTATCCTCAATGTGCAGCATAATATACAATGTGACGGAATGCAACAAGATAATTAAAGAATCAGAAAATGACTCCCTCCTTTGTCACAAATGTTTACAGCGCTGATTCATCTCCAACAGCTGGAGGGAGACATAGCATTGGGAGGTGTTGCGTGGTTTGATGTTCAGCCTTTTAATTTGTACACTTCAAACAACCAGACTAATTCAAGGAGGTCTCTGAAACAGTTCATTCAAATTAGATAGCGAGGACACTGGGGAGTCATAGGTCACAGTCGGTAACTAGCCAGAGTATAGAATTCAGGAACACAAGCATTTATTGTTTCAAATGCGATGAGAATTAACTAGCATATATCGATCAAGGGAGAGGAGTTATCTCTATTATTGCTGTTGATTGCGGTTAGATCTTGCCTAAGATACACGTATTAAAACCAATCACAATCATTGAGCACCAGGTTAATTATAATATTCAATCAGTGTGAAGGCTTGATCATTTTACATGGCCTAACTCATCACTGTTCCACGTTATCATTGAGGTACTCGTTTGTTTGTCTCTGTGAATATCGTTCCTCCTACCATGTCCAAATATCTAGCTGAATGAATTCTCTGAGACTAAGAGCCTTGGAACTTATCTGTTCAGACTTTTTAGACAAAATCTCTGGCTTTTCTCATAGCATCTTATTTGATTTTGAAATCTGTGTGCTTATAAGTTCTTTCAGTCCCCACTTTGGTCATTGGGTGATCACAGAAAGAGACCAAAACAATGTTGTCAATACATCTTTGAAACCTTTGGGTTGCCAGTCATCCAGATGTCAATATGTATCCTAGACTATCCTGCTGTAAATGTCAGGTTCAAGCTTTTCCACTTTGTGCTACATGGTTCTATGGGAACACTACCTCTTTCTTTATGATCAGCTTTGTCCTGATTAATTCCCACAGGCTGGTTAGGATTTCCCCTGGCATTCCGAGAATTAACAAATCTTATCAATGGTGTGTTGATTGTTTCAAGCTTGTGGCAGTCTGGGTGGCCAGGTCCGCGCCCATTGTCTCGTCAATGAACAATGAACAAACCATTTCAACAGGCAGCAAATAAGTATCCCGGTTTCTCCAGGCAAACGGAACTTGCCACAAAAAACAAGTCTGCCATATGCAGGCTAAAATGAGTACTTTCACAAAATTAACTTCCGGAGATTATCTCTGTCCTCGGGCTGATTAGGCACCATGGCCTAGGGCCCACATGCACTGATTTAAATATCTCGTTGAATGGCAAAATCCCAACATTTATCATGTTGATGTTCCCGTGAGACTTGAGGATCTGACAAGCGCACACTATGTCGTGTTGTTATTCTGACCATTAGTCAATCTCACATATACCTTTCTTATGAATGATAAATCCTTTCGACCTGGCTCAATGAATCCAACCCCCTCTTCTGAATCTCCTACCATTCCAGTGATCACTAATTCTTTTTTGTTCTGTGACTGGTGAGACAGGTTATTATTTACATGGAGACAAATAAATGTCGAGGAATTGTCCCAAGTCTCAAATCTTGAATGTCAGATGTAAACTCACCAATCACACTCCCGCCCGTTGAGTTGAACAGCAGTGGTTATAAATATCCTTTCACTTACTTGACTAAATGTTTTTCGGAGTCCCTCAACCTGTAGGTCAATGGCGTGAGAGCATACACAGTTCCATTGTCTCCATTCTGCGGTCCATTTCTAAATGCCATGGCATCCCAGCAGCAATAACCATTCAAATCAGACAGTTGTACTCAATGAAGTCCCCAGTTTGCATTCCTGAACAATTCCTCACTCTCTTGCAGTATGCTCCTTGTGTCTCGTATCCGTGCTTCAGGAGCTATTATGTGAGGATAGTCATCAATGATTTTCTGAAGATGGACTTCTGCCGTTTTAATGGCAATAGGATGATCATGGCATGTGGGAAGTAATATTGTTACCAATGCCAAAACATTGTCGGTTATTGCGAGAGATACCATTGTCACGTCATGTAGTATTGGCTTAGCTTTCCCAATCCCATCTAACCAATCTGGGGGACTTTCCACCATTTTTGGAGATGGGGTCGGTTTTTGATTTCCACTGGTATTAAGTGGGAAACATCTAATTTTTCGACAATCAAGTCTTCTCTATTACATATATATACAGTTCTTCTGGTTCTTATATAATTCTTGACGATACTGTCCCTCAAGGCTGGGTCCAGTGGCATTGCATAAACATCTCCACAAACCCAGTAATTGAATCGGATAGCCCTTTAAAGCCTAAATTACTTTCTGAGTCATTTTCATATCTGAATCCAATTTTAGACAATCTGCAACGTGGATCAGCGATTCGGATTGATACTCCTGGCCTTTCTAGGGGCACAAAATCATTGCGCTCGGTTTCAGTTTAATTTCATTATGGCACAATTACAAAGGAGAAAATGCTGAAAAAACTCATTTTAAAGGAGAAATCGGACTTGAAAAATCAACCTGTATGTGCTTCCAAGGTTCTCTGGGATAAGGTTGGTGATGTAGTTTTATTTTTTATTGCCTTTCTAGATTTATACTGGGCACGCTCAGTGCATTGCAATCAAAATTGTGCAGTTGATCTCCCCATTCCCTTCCACCACCAGCAACAGCTCATTAAATCTGGCATATTGTTCTGTTGTGTACCGTTGTAAATCCCCAGTAAGTGCCTTCTGATGATTTGGGCGACCAATTCCCTTCTTTCCTCCAAACCCCTTCACCGGCTGGGGATACCCCCATTCTTTCCACTCGGGTGTAATTTTTTTCTCAATCACTTCTTCACCTTTTCTAGCCCCTGAGAAGGAAAATCTGTGCAACAAGAAAAAAATATTTTCTTCGATTATTTGTGTTACATTCTATTAATATTAACTTGAATGTGCTTACTTGCATCAGTTGATTGAGGCTCCTCTCACCCTGACACTCCCCACCTGAGGATCAACTTATTCAGTTTTATTCAAAATAACATCATGCGTGGAACTAAGGTAGCACCAAATTCCCCATTTATACATTTATGAATGTTCCTCACCAGGTTTTTTTTTGCCACTAAGCCCTTAATAGAACCCATCCAAATTATTTACACTTTTCCTGCAATTTGCACATTTTTGGGATGTGCCAGGTTGTTTAATTCTGCTCAAGTCATCAGGAGTATAGAAACACAGAGGACCTAGGTGTGCAAGTCCACAAATCCTTGAAGGTGGCAACACAGGTGGAGAAGGTGGTGAAGAAGGCATATGGTATGCTTGCCTTTATAGGACGGGGTACAGAGTATAAAAGCTGGAGTCTGATGATGCAGCTGTATAGAACGCTGGTTAGGCCGCATTTGGGGTACTGCGTCCAGTTCTGGTCGCTGCACTACCAGAAGGACGTGGAGGCATTGGAGAGAGTGCAGAGAAGGTTTACCAGGATGTTGCCTGGTATGGAGGGTCTTAGCTATGAGGAGAGATTGGGTAGACTGGGGTTGTTCTCCTTGGAAAGACGGAGAATGAGGGGAGATCTGATAGAGGTATACAAGATTATGAAGGGTATAGATAGGGTGAACAGTGGGAAGCTTTTTCCCAGGTCGGAGGTGACGATCACGAGGGGTCACGGGCTCAAGCTGAGAGGGGCGAAGTATAACTCAGACATCAGAGGGACGTTTTTTACACAGAGGGTGGTGGGGGCCTGGAATGCGCTGCCAAGTAGGGTGGTGGAGGCAGGCACGCTGACATCGTTTAAGACTTACCTGGATAGTCACATGAGCAGCCTGGGAATAGAGGGATACA
Organism: Mustelus asterias; assembly: GCF_964213995.1. Lineage (NCBI taxonomy): Eukaryota > Metazoa > Chordata > Chondrichthyes > Carcharhiniformes > Triakidae > Mustelus > Mustelus asterias. The sequence goes on along the minus strand of NW_027590282.1, from coordinate 199,534 downwards.
AACGATTGGTCCAGTTGGACCAAGGAGCGGCACAGGCTTGGGGGTTCGAAGGGCCTGTTTCCTGTGCTGTACTGTTCTTTGTTCTTTTGTTTTTTGTTCAACATTTGGAAATCGGTTTCTCGATGGAGAATGCTGTGCCCCATGGTAAATACCAGTATCAGCACCTTGATTATTTATGGAGCTAGGTGAGTCTACTGGCCCCATTAATCATGTAATGCCATGTTGCTTGTCAAGTATTGTGCATATCTTACAGCTGGTCATCAATGGATTATTGCAAGTACCTTCAAACACTTGGATGGCTCTAGTTTTGCCTGGCTTTCAGCATTTTAGTTAGGTTGGAAGTCGATCATCTGCACAGTTTTGCAGTATTTCAATATTATGCCAACACCTTCCTGAAATTCACGCAATCATATCGAAAGGTTTCGAAGACTTTGCTCATCTCTCCACGTATGGCCCAGGAGCCACAGGTGGCAGCCGAATATCAGATTATGTTCTCTTAAAAAAACATAGTCAAGACCAGAAATATCATCAAGTGGAAGTTATCAATTTGCTAGGCACATCTATGCATTCCTTTCGCTAGAATATATATCAGTGTCAGATTGAAATATTGCATTGAATTGAATAGTAATCAATATCTCGGATTTGTTGATTGCTTTCCAGTCCCTATCTTCTTAGCTCAGTTACTTATTCCTCTTTGTTTGCTTTATGACAGCTGTAAAACAGTGATCATTTTTTAAATTTGGTTCCAGGCAGTAACGTATTTTTATTGTTTGGTCATTCTCTTAAATTGTATCGTTGTTTAAGGTAAATTGTTATCAGTGCATTGTCCCTGTGTCAGAATTTCTCAAATTCAGACAACAGTGTTGTTGGCTTTCAGATGTCCATGGCTCATATCTCCCGAAAAGGAAAAGTGATCAGATAGAGTTGTTGAGTGAGATAGCTCAGAAAAGACACTTCGACCTTTTCAAATATGCACGGACAATAACTTCCCCCAAAGTTGTATTATTCCCAATTCAACAGTGGCTCCATATCGTTGAGTGCTATGACCATTTAAATACGTTTCAACGGTTGCAAATTTAGAAGGCTGCACGACAGCTGCAGGCAGTAAAGTCCAGATTCCAACCACCCTCAGAGCAAAATAAATCTTTCCGCAAATCCACTCTGATCCTCCTGTCCCTTTTCACATGTATCCTCGTGATTGAACCATCAACTAAGGAGAAAAGCTGCTCCAACTCATGCTGTCTATAACCCGCATAATCTTGCACACATAAATCATGTCTTCACTCAGCCTTCCCGGCTCTAAAGAAAGGAACGTAAGAAGTCTTACAACACCAGGTTAAAGTCCAACAGGTTTATTTGGTAACAAAAGCCACAAGCTTTCGGAACAGGCTTTTCGTTCGTTAGGTGGGTGGGAGTTCTGATCACAAACAGGGCACAAAGACACAAACTCAATTTACATGAATAATGATTGGAACGTGAGTCTTTACAGCTAACCACGTCTTAAAGGTAGAGACAATGTGAGTGGAGAGAGCATTCAGAACAGGTTAAAGAGATGTGCATTGTCTCCAGACAGGCCATCTCCACACGCCGGCATCTCCACATCAATAGAAAAGAATCCAAACCTATCTCGGCTCTCCTTATAACTCAAATGATCGATCCCAGGAAAAGTCCTGGAGAATATCCTCTGTTACCTATCCAGCACTGTAACAATATTACTATATGGAGGTGACCAGCTGTGCACATAATACTCCAGCTGTGGCCTAACCAACGTTCTCTGCAGCTTTAACATTACCTCCTTACTCGTTTAAACAATACGACGGCAGATAAAAACAACTCCCCCATATGTCTTCTTTCATATCCTATTCACCTGTTTTCCTGCCTTTAAGGATCTGTACCCAACATCCACGTTTTCACCTGGGCTTCCTCGAGCCCTTCAATTGATTAAACTCCCTTGTCTGATGACATCTTTCAAGGCGCATCACGTCGCACTTATCATGATTAAATCACATCAGCCACTGGCTTGTCCATACGGTCAACCGATCTTTAATTCCCTCGAACATCCGTCCTCTTTTTTCACTATTAACCACATGGATCAATTGAAAATCACAATTTAAGACAGAAGACAATACAACTTGAAACATGCAAGCCGCAATTATCCTGCAGAGACAAGCAGAGAAACATAGCACACGCCTGCATACAACAATAACCAAAAGTATTCCCCTAAGTGTTTTCTGGTTCCGTTTTTAACCTTCCAATCTCCCATACTTAAAAGTCCAGACGAGGTTAATTTTCCCATAAGTAAAATCGTTAACAAATATAGCCCTCAAGACAGGGCAAAGGTGCGACCTTCCAGATAAACCAAGCAGAACACACGGGTTCTCACAGCTCGTTAATTTCAAATAAATTCATTTTCTTTTAATTTCTGAAAGTGACAGAACACTGCAAAATAAGGAACAAAATCTACCCGTATTCATTATTATAACTTAACCTTTTGAACATAAGTTTTCAGTCGCTTTCCAATGTTCGATTTATATCATTGGCATAAAATGCTCCCACATATTCGAAATTTCTCCCGCCTACTCTTACAACTTCCGCATTTAACTGATTCCTATGATTTACAATTATAAACGGGAAAATTCAGATTGAATCGCTGCGAAACTGCAAGCTTTCTTCACCCTTAAAACTTCTCTAACTATATTTCAAGCCTCGAACTCAATCTGTTGAATTTTAAAACAATCCGAATTGCTTTCAGTTAAATGCTCATTTGCAATGATTTAGCTTCAAGCGATTCAATAATCAAAACTTTATAGCCATGACATAAATTATTCCTGGGTCAGCTGTGGTGACGTGCACTGCAGCTTGGGGAGTTCCATGTCCCATGTAGTTGAAAATGAGCTAAGTTAAAGCTTGAATTAAGCTATCTCAGATTTGTTTAAAAGGCAAGGTGCTTCCGGCATTTTTACTGCGCAGCAGGCTGTCTGTTGGAGTCAACCGCTGTTTTTGTTTGCATCTCTCCTAATTTAAATACAATCTTTCTGGATGGGTTTGATGGATTATTGCATCTCCTTCCTATTCCACGTGTTTCGCCTGCACAGCTTCGTTCTCCTCAGCTTTCACCTTCTTGGTTTACTATATTTTTGGCATTTGCCATGGCACCTGTCTTGTTGACCACTCTGTGCTCGCAGATGTTTTACGACTGACCCTGCGGCGTCCGACGACACTCTCTTCTTCTGGTCTACCGTGAAGAAGGGAAAGGGTTCATGTTTTTTTTGTGCTCAATGTATTTTGTACCTTAAAGGTTGAAATTTGTACCTGGAATGTATCACAAACATTCCTGATGGCTAGTCTCCCCTTTGTTTATATTGCTCCTGGTAGTAGTGTAAGCCGTTTGTTCATGGTTTCATCTTTTACTTTTAGTGGTATAAGCCATTTGTTCACGGTTCCCTCGCTTGTTTATATCATTCTGATAAAACAGACAGTTAAATGTAAATTTTGGGTTGTAACTCTTACTTTTCCCGTAGGCTTGTGTATGATTTAAACAAAGGAAGCAGCTACCAAATGGTAGAGGGCGAGAATGGCCGTTTGAAGGAGGACTCTCACTGGGACAGCTGCAATCGCACACAGTCACTTCAAAGGAAAAGCCGCGGGAAGAGCAGGGGGACCAGAGGTTGCATCTTGACTACAATTACCAGGAGAATTGTGCTTTATGACCCAAGGATACCAGATAGTCTCTAACCATAAACCAAAGTGTATCAGAAGCTGTTAATGGAAGTATAATTCATCATCAAGGACTGTTAACTGGACTTTGCTTCATGACTTGTATTGGCAACCTTGATGTATAAAGGTCCACGCTTCTTGTGTTCAGTGAGAACTTTGGCTTCCACCTTCAAGGGGTCAGGTTCTCCCGCAAGCTTGTGAGAATAAAGCCTTACTCTATTATGACTCATACCAGCCTCAGAGGTATTTTTACCTACTTCATTTGGTGCCAAAACCCGGGAGACCTCCGGGATCTGTTTGCGGGACTCTGTTTGCGGGCTCAGGTTGAATGGCCACAACCTGGGTACTGGAATAGAGTTCTGAACCTAATAGGGTGAGTCAAACTACAGTGAGGTGTTCATATGGGATTAAGAGAGTATGAGAATCAAAGACGTCTGAACTGAACATATACAGACGAGGAGGCATGTATCTTTAATACTCAAGTGGTTAAAAAGACTGGAGAAAAGGTGTCTCAGGTGTGATGTTCAGACGTGAGTGAGAAAAAGAAACTGTCTGAGTGATCACCGGAGTAGAAGTCAGCTTAATGTAAGCTTAATAGTGTAAGCGGTGGTACGGAGGGATTTGATCACTCCTGACAGGTAACACCGGACTCTGAGAAGAGCGACCTAGGAGTGGGAGAGTGAGAAGGGAGAATAGAAGGCTCGAGGTGGTGAGGATAAAACTTATCTGTATTATGGCGGGATCACAAAGACAGTGGGGACCTCCAGAATCCCTGATAAATGAGTGGATGACTCGGAGGAACAGATTCATGTAACAGATGAGAAAAGGGGGTTGGAACTTATCCTGCCCTCTGGGCCAACAGCATAAGTGGTTGGACAAAGAAAAGCGAAACATGACAAAGAAAACAGGAGTATTGTTAATACATCAGTTAGCTGGACTAATTGAGCAAGTAGTCGCCTCTACTAAGAAGTCGAGTTAGGATAAAGAAAGGATTAGGGAGTTAGAATGCAGAGTAAGGGAACTGGAGAAACAAAACCAAGTATTAGAAGAAAAGCTATGGAGAGGGGAAAGCGTTCCTCTACCTCCTTATGAGTCCACACAACAGGGACTAAACGCTCTTCCAGAGGAATGGGAAGCGCTAGAACACAACTTTGTGCCAGTAAACCAAGGGGGAACAGATGCACAGCCAAAAGTTAATTATGAACCATTCACCCCAGGTGAGAGGCAGCAGATAATGGCTTCCCTGGGTAAATTAGAACCTAGAAGCGCCAGCACTAAATTCTGGGAAGAATTAGACATAATATGGGTCGAACGCCATTGACACCTGAGAGACGTACAACAGCTGGTAAGGGCAACCTGTCCAGCGGGTAAGTGGAGGCAGGTAGCAGGTGGACCCGCCGCTCCTCAAGCACAGGATTATAGTGGGGGACGGTGGACACATGTAGTCGCCCTAACATCAGAGATAGATGCCCAACAGACACCCTTCGCCCAGTTTAAGGTCGAAATTCAGAGAGTGGTCGGGAATGCTCCTACTAACTGGAGTAGAATGACCACAACGAAACAGCCAGATGGGGAAGGAGCTTCTGAATGTGGGGGGTGGTTGTTCCAGGTACATCAGGAGTGTTCAGGACAAGGAAACCAAGGTCAAGGAGATCGAGCGTTCATCAAGGCTTTTAAGGATGAATTCTTTAGTGTTCACCAAAAAATCCTTAAAATAGGAATTCTCAGTACCCCGAACCTTGATGATTTGGTAGAATGGGCTAATGGCATACCTGGAGGTGGATAGGAGAGATCTTAGTTTTCGTATTTCAGTGTCTTTGTGTGATCTGGTTTCTAGTCGAATGTAGGTGGTTGTTGTGGTATTAAATTGAGAGCAGAAATTGTTGAAGCCTTTGTTTGTTCTTGTCGAGTGTTTGGTGCGGGTAATAAATGACCTTCGTTTAGCCTCAGGAGAGCTGGGGAGGTCTTAAGACTGTTAAAGATTAAAGTGATAAGATTTCTTGAATTTACTTCTGTTTTGAGTTTTAATTACTGTTTGGAAGAAAGAAGAATAATAGTGACTGTCTTAATCCAAGTTCTATATTCTTTTAAATATTTTACTTACATCTCAGTTTAAGATGTTAAGTTTGAATGAGTGTTGGAAACTTTCATGTGTGTCTATGTGTGTTTCCAAACTTGTTTGCTTTGTTGTGATTTTACAACAGTGGGTTCGATACAGAGTTTAAATAAAATTAGAAGGTAAATTAAAATTTCAAAATCAAAGTACATAAATTGAAGTTGGAAATAGCATATTTGAATTTTGATTAAACCTGTGTTTGAATTTTGATTAGAAAGGATTTGAACCGTGGAGGGAACCATGTGCTCTCTCCTTTGTCTTGAAGTGAAGATTATGAGTGAGTTAGTTGAGAAATTGGGAGAAGAAATTAAGTAATTTTATGGAAAAGTAGATAAACAAGGACAAAAGAATGAGGTAAATGTACTGTCTATGAGTCAGTTTAAAATATTTTAAGTTCGTGGAATGAATCGTAATTCTGCTTATTTCAAGTTCCAGCAGGGGATTAATCAATTAAACCTCAGTTGCCAATGCAAATTGCCCTTACAAATGTCTGATAGTTTAATATTCTGTAACCTGATTAAAATTATGTACTGCCGTTGGAATTTTATGTGCTATCTATTGGAAAGTTTGCCAAATATAAAACACTGCAAAGCTTAATATCTAGCCAGTTAAAATCGAACCAAAATGTTTCTGATTACTTAACTAATATGTATTGTACCTTCTTTGGTTTTCATGTGGCGCCTATTGTTTTCCTCGAGTGCAGGGGGACTTAAAATTGGAAACGGATTGGGTTAAAAGGGTTTGGATATCACAGTTATGATGTGTAAAGTGGTATGATATAACTGCTGCTTGATTATTTTTATTATACAGTACAGCACTGCTATATAGACCCGAAAATAACATCAAATCGTGAAAAGCCTTCACCAATTTTGTATAATATAGTTATATGTTATATGTTGTGTATTGATAAAACATAATTCTGTAGGAGCTTCCTGTTTTCCTCGCTATGCAAACGATTAAATTAGATATAATGTAAGAGTACATTATACAATGATTGGAGCTGTATGATATGTGATTTTAATGGGGAATGCGATGTCTTTTGATGAGATTATATACAAATGAATGGATGTCCAACTGCAGTCAAAAAAACAGTGTAAAGTGTTATTTAATTCACACTAAGCTTTCCATGGAAGTTAAATGTATAATGTACTCGCTAAAGCCATACAGACATCGGGAAAATTGAGGACAGAGGTATTGCCCACTGCACTGATGAGGCTAATTGTTACCACAAACTGGACAACCGGATTAACCCCTTATGAAATTAATGACAGAATGAGCGATGATGTCGATTCACTAACAGATGAATTCGGGAGATATGTTTCGGAAATAAGCACCCAACTTAAAGGGATGCGCAAATTGGTAAAAGACAATCCGGAACAAAGAGACACAAGGAGGGAGAGCTTGAAATGCTCCCTGACGGGCGGCAAGTTGCGTCCTCGTAAAAGCACTACTTGAAACCTGGGTTCGCCCCTCAATGGAAGGGCCCTATGAGGTTAAATTTGTGTAGTGTGTTTAATTCACAGATATGTGAGACGGTTGACCTCCAAGAAAGGGGTTTAATCTGTAGGAGCTTCCTGTTTTCCTCGCTATGCAAATGATTAAATTTGATATAATGTAAGAGTACATTATATAAAGATTGGAGCTGTATGGTATGTGATTTTAATGGGGAATGCGAAGTCTTTTGATGAGATTATATACAAATGAATGGATGTCCAACTGCAGCCAAAAGAACAGTGTGTAAAGTGTTATTTAATTCATACTAAGCTTTCTATGGAAGGGGGGGGGGTGTAGTTAAATGTATGTGGTATGATATAACGCGTTCGCAGGCAGTGGTGCGTGGGTGGTATAGCCTTTGGAACATTGTATAACAGTCGCGCGCGGATTATTAGTTAAGTGATAGGATGATTTTCTTGCGGCTTCTCACGACCCTTGCCCTGCTAGTTACGGAGGGGAGGTCTAGATGGAATTGTTTAGACTTGAGGATAGAGCATCGCAAGCATGTCTGTAACGATGGCTCTGTCCATTGAACCTTCGGACACATGGAATACATCCCTGGGAGGTAACCCGTAGGGACCGCTGCTTGGGATTCCTTAACCATGCCATGTTGCCAACTTTGTTGGAGGGGCGAGGTGATTGGGGTCTCCCATGCAATGTAACGTGGTGTAACTGGAATTTTTGGTGTTTAGCTGAGGGACCGGGATGGATCTGTACCCGGCATCAGCGGAGTGCTCGGAAGGATGTATACATCAACACGAGATTTGGTCGATCCAAGCGATCATTGTACCAATCCTTAAAATCCGACCCGATCACATGAACACTTTCATATATATGTCTCACTTGTATGTATTGCAGTCAAAATTTTGAGCAAGTGCTGGGTCTGCTTACATATTCCCATGCATGAAGGAAAGGAGTGGGGGGGGAGGGAGGGGGGAGTCCTTTATTCCCTTTGTCAACTCCGAAAATGGTAGAGGGGGTTTCGAATCAGAATGGAACCCAAGATGGGACAAGGAAAGTGACATTTAAAACCCCATCAGGCATGTTGTGAAAAATCAACAAGGGCGGGATATATCTGCTTGGTAAGAAACGGAACCATACTTGTTGGCCGTAGCTACTGTACCCAGCAGGTTACTGTCACCAGTGGTGCCTGGGCTTTTGTGCAACAGAGTACAATCCATTGCCCCAATGCTCATATCCTGGTCAGCCTCTCCTCTACTTATATGAGCAGCATGACTGCATATAATGGTACCTGTTGTGTCTGTGGAAACAATGCCTACCCATGGTTTCCTTGGGATTGGGTAGGATCGTGTCATTTAGCATATGTGGTACCCTATATTCACCATTAGTGAGACAGAACGGTTCTTTATGATAGCTTTCCAGCTTTATGGGACAGCAAAAGCAGTGCAGGAACATATACATATGGCCTCGACCTTGGAGAGAATTGCGAATAAAACTAGAGACAGGTTCGAGGAGGTGACCACAGCCTTCTCTGAAGTATCAGCCGAGGTTGTAGCTATCCGGACTGTTGCTTTACCGAACCGATTGACACTTGATTATGTGTTGGCTTTCCAGGGAGTAACGTGTGCTATAATTGAATTCGAATGCTGCACGTATATCCCAGATGTTTCGGAAAATAAAATTTGTTTGGCAGATCTTCTCAAACGAGTGACGATGACAATACAACGTGAAGGGAACCAATATCATAACTATAACCCTCCGGAATGGCTGGGGCAATGGTTCGCGTCGTGGGGATCATACCTGATGCACGGGTTTATTGTATTAATTTTCATTGTTATCGCATGTCGTATTTGTATCGCATCACTGAACGCTTGTTGTAAAACGGTAACAGCCCGGATTATGCCAAGTGCAAGTGTTCAGGCAGAAAGGGCAGACTTCCTGACAAAGGGGGGTAGGCCCATATGCTGGAACATTTCGCTCTAAATTTGTCATGGGGCCATGTTTGTACTTGGCCTCTGAACAAAAGAGGGAATTGAAGAAGGGAAAGGGTTAATGTTTTTTTGTACTCAATGTATTTTGTACCTAAAAGGTTGAACTTTGTACCTGGAATGTATCACAAACATAACCCTTCCTTATTGCTAGTCTCCCCTTTGTTTATATTGCTCCTGTTAGTAGTATAAGCCATTTGTTCAGGTTTTCATCTTTTACTTTTAGTAGTATAAGAGATTTCTTCATGGTTCCCTCGCTTGTTTATATCATTCTGATAAAACAGACAGTTAAATGTAAATGTTGGGTTGTAAGTCCCACTTTTCCCGGAGGCATGTGTATGATTTAACAAAGGCAGCAGCTACCAAATGGTAGAGTGCGAGAGTGGCCGTTTGGGGGAGGACTCCCACTGGGACAGCTGCAATCGCACACAGTCACTTCAAAGGAAATGCCGCGGGAAGAGCAGGGGGACCAGAGTATGCATCTTGACTACCACTAGCAGGAGAATTGTGCTTTATGACCCAAGGATACCAGGTACACTCTGGTTTATGGTTAGAGACTATCAGAAGCTGTGAAAGGAACTATAATTTAAGATCAAAGACTGTTACTGGACTTTGCTTCATGGCTTGTATTGGGACCCCTGACGTATAAAGGTCCACGCTTCTTGAGTTCAGGGAGAACTTTGGCTTCCTCTTTCACGGGGTCAGGTTCTCCCGCAAGCTTGTGAGAATAATGCCTTACTCTATTTTGATTCATACCAGCCTCAGAGGTATTTTGACCGACTTCAACTGTGTGCTCGTTTTACGCTCTTTAAATCGGCTGCTGGTTTTCAACAGTACCCAGTTGATTGAATAATAATCGGAAAACACTGACCAAAATGATGCTCTGTCCCAGTTAGCGAGAGCGAGTACCATGCCTGTTGTCAATCAGCTGACAATGTTCAGCTTTTTGCCTTGTCACAGGCATTGTTTCCTTCAAGTAGTCAGGATTAAATGATTAAAAGATTAAAATCTGCTATTTTATTTGTTAAGCTATAGCAAGCGCCATTGAATGCCAGCTGGTGAACAAACAGAGAACTGGTACGAAATTTAGACAGACACATACACTTTCACATTCGATTACAATGAATTAGTTTATACCAGTCAGCGATGTACATTTGTATCGAAGTTCGCTATGTCAATTTACAAGTTGTGATCAGGTTTAGGGTATATTTGTCAAATCGCTACTTGTGACTTCTACTTAATCATAATGGCCCGGAGTCTCCAGGTTTTTTGGGGCGTACTTAGTTTTGGGAATCACCAGCGCCCTGTGCTCGACGGGGTATCTCAGAAGGATTCTGGTCGTAAATGAGGGGCGGGGCCTCTTCCAGCTGGAGAGGCTGGAATCATCATGCTAAGCAGGCCGCTTTGCATGCAACGATCTGTCAGTGTGGAGATCAGCATATGCTCGCTGGCCCTCCATCATCATGCTGGCCTGCCGATCATTTCCCAATCCTGCTCCACAAATAGGAGGTAAACCGGAAACCTCTCCCAATTGCAGGCACCCCTCCCCCCACCATGGCCAATCCCAATCTCCTCCCGAGGTGCAGCACCCATAACCCACCAAATATACATCCTTGATCACCTCTTCCCTCCCTCTCCTACCGAACTAATTGCAGAGTATGTAGCACATCCCCCCACCATCACCGATCGGCCACGCACACAGTAGGCCACAGCACTCTATTTCCACCACCCCTCCCACCCCACTCTCCGCCCCCCACCCCTGGACTGCTTGGTGCATGACGGGCAGTAACATCGTGCCTGGTGGGAAGTGCCAGTATTCCAGGCTGGCAATGTCTGGTTGCCAGGTTGGCAGTGCGAGCCAGGTGCTTTCTAAGTTGCACATCCTGACCTCAATGGCCTTTGTTTCCACCATCCTGGTGATCACCCTGTTGATAGGGTGATTTGCAATCCCCATTGGTGGCAACATCTCCCAGCCGGGGGAGAGGGCGAAGGGGGTGTCTTTGATGGGAGGCTATGCTAGCAAGCCCGGAGACGACCGTCCTATACTCGCCAATGGTATTGGAACAGTGTTTTCAATATTATAGTTGTTCGCACATGAATTTCTGGCATAGCGCTGATTACATGAGGAAGCATTGCCTGGGAGACTCGCTATCGTCGTCATGCTGGTCCTGAATGGCTCTAAGGGCCCCCTGCTGATATCTCCCAGCCCTCTGGTCTACTCGAGCAGCAACGTGCACCTGGATATTCGACCCCAAAATCATTAATAAATGATAACTATGGCCAGGATTCTCCAATCATTGTGGCAGTGTGATCCTCCAGTCCTGCCGTCAACGCACTCCTGACCGCATTTTCCCGGCAGTATGAGGAGATATCCAAAGGAATTTCCAGTGATCGTGGCGGGGGCAGAGAATCCCTTTCCTCAGAAACCTCCTGCCGATGGCAAACACGAGGCTGGGAGGCAAGAGAACAGTGCCCATCATGTCTGACTAATTGGACAGCAATCTACAATGTGTTCCCATTTCCAATGTTCCTTGTACTAATGGACACACACGAACTGCAGCTGCACATCATTCATTTTTTTTACGTGCAAACTATGTGACTAATGTCTCTCTTGTAACTGGGAACGATAGGGTCCTTGAGACGTATCTGGGTCTGCTTCAGTCATGGCCTGCGGCTTTTCACACAGCAGCTTGTGTCATTTTTAATCTTATGTGATTACGGACCCCTTCGTGGTCATGGCGATATGCTGCTACCTTACTCCCTTTCACTGAAAGTTGTTAACATGCATTGCCATTCGTTATTGTGGCCAGACGCTGGAATCACATAGGGCATATGTGCCTGACTCCAGGTTATGACTGATCACCACAGAGCCGTGAAAGGAGAATACTTTCGTTCACAACTGACTTCAACTGTTTGGCAACCCTTCTCTCATTTTATTTATTCAGTGCCTCGGCGGGCTATGAAACACATGATTTCATTGTGACATATCAATTAACTAAATGTTAAATACTTCCACCAAGTTGTTTACACGTTCCTCAGTCATAAAGAACGCGTGTATTAGTGAGCCCTAAATCAATGGCCGAATGCTGCATTTCCTCCGCACAGATGTCTCTCTCGCGTTGGACAAACTCCATTGTGTCACTCATCTGTCAATAGTCTGTGAATGTGGCCACTGATCTGCTTGGGGTTAACAATTGGCTAATAAGTCAGCAGATCACGTCGTCGTGCTCCATGGTTTGCTGAGCTGGCAGTTACACACTGAATGAACATATTTGAATGACTGAAGGTTAACATATTGATGGGAAGAAGCCTGCTGCTGGGGGAAAGTGGATGATGGCGAGCGTATGAAAATGTTCATCCACTGATTCAACTATCAGTCATCGGGCAAATTTCCCCAGTCCGCTAAGTCTCTGTAGAATTGCTTTGAGAGGATATGTCAACATCGAATACATTTGCTCTCTGAACTGGGAAAGAGTGACCACGTAAATAAATGTATTCGTGCAGCAATTTAAGTTGAGCATTGTACCTCCTACAGCTTGTAATGCATATGCAGAATCACCAATGGAAAATAATCCTATCACCTTAACATATACGAATTGTAGAACATTGACAGACCACAGAAGAATGAATGTGCCGGATATTGTGAAGAGTAAAACCATAGATTTCCTTCTGTTTTCCATCTCTGGATCACTGTTATTTCCATCCAGGCGCTGAGCCTTCAGTACCTTACGAACTCTGCTTGTTATTATAATATGTCGGACTGTCAGAGCATTAATCAATAGAATTAAACCGAATGGGAGCAATGGAGTTACAACCTTATCAAACCATTGAAATCCAACCCAAACGGGATCAGTAAAAGAACTAAGCTTTGTTTGACAGCCCCATGGTACATTTTTGTATATGAATATAGGTTCCTCTTTAAAGTAGAAGGGGATATTTTTTAAGAGGAAAAGAATGCCAGTTGTTGCAAGAACCAAATTCGCAGTTTTCCCAGTGCAGTATTTTGTTTTCAACTTCTGGAAACGAATGGCCACAAATCGATCGAAAGAAAACATTATGGTGAACCAAACAGAACATTCTGTGGTTGCACCCATTAGCACAGTCTTAACACTACACACAGGTGTGATGTACAGGAAGCTAACAGGGAAATAATATTCATTGATGATGGTAAGTATAACCACAATGATAATGACGAGTAGATCTGCTGTTGCCATTGCGAGGAGGTAGCGAGTTGTACAAATTGAGAGACCACAATTTCTTCGGGACAAAACCAGAATGCCCATTAAATTAGCTGTAAGACAGAAAGGGTGAAATAATGTACAGTATGTCTGACTCAGGCTCTAAGGAAAGCGATATTGCGCTAAACATTTGACAAATTAGGCCTCAGTCAGCATTTATAACGTGAAAATCTCAACCTCGACCCAATGTACATCTATTCCAAACCAACAAAAGGATTAATAGAGTTTTTGTGGGGATCAAGCTGACAGGAGTAGGCTGATTGAAAATTCAATGCTTTTGGTGAGGTTGAATATCTGATTTTTTTTTTTTCTGAAGTTTTAAGTGACCTGTCACGTTTCTATTCTGGACACCATGTTTGGTATTGAGACACATTTTCCATAGAAGTTGAGTTGTGAAGGGCTGCAACAGTGTTAGGTGTGTGCGTGCGTGTTTTTCAGTTCAAAACAGGAGATAAAATTTACATCAACACATTCAGCAGAATGCCATAATAATACAAACGCAGGTATAAGGATTAACAATTCTTCGAGAAGGAGAAATCGTGCTGGACAAGCTATTTTGAAGTGGTAATGTGCAGACTCGATAAGGAAAATAAATAAATGTTATTTATTTGGATGTCTAATATATGCAGACATTTGATAACGTGCTGCACAATGCGCAATGTAATAAGAGAGAAGCGCATGTTGTTGGGATCAGCATATTAGCATGGATAACTGACAGGCTCTCTCATAATAGTGAGAGCTCTGTGATTAGAGGTACATTTTAAGGATGTCATCACGTAAAGTGTTGCTTGCCACATGGATCCGTGCTATGGTCATAGTTATTTGCAATATATAGCAATCACTTGGAGGAGTTATTTGAATGTTCCATTGCCAAGATTGAAGAGGACACAAAAGGGTGGTCAGTACAGTACTTAGCATTACATAAATATCTGGCGCATTAGTATAGACAGGCTAAGTTAACTTGGCCGATGGGATGTAATGTCGGAAACTGTTTAGCTACGCACTCTGATAGGAAACTTAAAGCAGCTAAATGTTATTTAATGGAGAAAGGCTGCCGAAAGCGAGATCATAGAAGGTGTTGGGCGTCCTTGTGCATAAGTCACTAAAATACAGCATGTACATTCAGCCGATAATTGTGGAGGGCAACTGAACTTTAATCTTCATTTCCAAAATAACTTTGTAAAAAATAGTGAATTATTGCTAAATCTAAGCAAGGTGCTAGTGAGATCGCAATGGCAAGAATGTGAACAGTTTTGGTCCCAGTGTCTGAGGAAATGTGAAATGGTGGTAATAATAATCATATTAAGGCTTAATAGATTGATTCCAGGTATGGAGAGAAATTCATATGAAGAAAAGATGAGTCGGTTGAAACTGCATCCCTGAGATTTTAGAAGAATGAAAGGGAACCCCATGGAGATAAATGTGATTCACAGAGTGCTGGTCAAGATAGATGCCCACAAGTGTTCCCACTTATGAGATAGTCTAGGAATAGAGCGATGCAATCTTAGAATAATATGTCGCCAAGTTAAGACATAGAAATACAGAATTTATTTTCGCAGACACTAGTCAAACTCAGGAATTATTTTCCACAATGTTGTAGAGATGGGATTAAATATGCTCAATGCCGAGACAGACCGTTTTTTTTTTCATGAAAAAGAGAAACATTGATTATGGGGGCAAAGTGGAAAAGTGGAGTGGTGTTTTTTTTATATCGGTCATGATCTCATTGGCTGGTGGGGCTAACGTGATGGCCAGATTGATCGATATCTGGTACTACCTGTTATGGCCTGACAGTCTTACGAATGCATCCAGGAGATCAGGAAGTTTAGAATAAAAGAATGGGGTACACCTCCTGCCTAAAGGCAGCACAGCTCACACACATAATGTATTATGAGCCAATGAAGAATCGGAACATGCATTGTTCCGCACGTCATGTTAAGCATATGGTTCATAAATACATGTCTTCTGCATAGCTACAGCACAGCTTGCGCTGGTGCCCGATTTTGCAGCATGGAAATCTGAATGTGAAATTTCCCAAAGTTTACACCCGTACACGCTTTACAGCACAACAGGAACAGAATGTGACGAATTTGCAAAGATGCATATTCCCATATCAGCACTGGTGAGCATGAAACGAATTCCGAAGAGAATCAATAGTCAACAAAACAAAACGAAACATTGCCTTCTTTGAATGTCTCAGTAGGAGCTTGTGGAGGTACACTGCCTTCGAGGCGGCCCCCCTGTTGTCGGTCAGGCAAGTCCCACACAACTGCATATGGGCGCACTCTATTCTGGATCTGTTAGATAGAGTGACATGGAGAAAATTGATTTTTGTTTCTCCTGGGGCATAGCTCTGATCACAGGACAAACTCATTTGACAGGACACTCCAGGCAGGCTGAACCAGTGGATAAGGATTCAGAACATATAGAAAGGAAAAACATCCGGATGGGTAGCATTCTATTCTCAAATAGCAATATGAGAATTCATATAGTAACACGTTTTCACCAAACATTTAATAAATTAATCAAGAAGAAGGTAAACCTCTAGTTTCGATGGAATGCATCCAAATAACCTAATATAAACAACGGGGAGTGACAACACAGACAGACAGTGTCTATCCAAAATATTTTATCATCATCGATTGCTTGGAATGCGTGTTCCTTTTACTGGAAGAGAGAAAGTAATGAAGGAGCTATAGAACCAGTCAACACGAGGTGAGCATTAAGAAGAACAATGCGTGCAAACGATTTGCAAACACAGAATACTAAAAGTGTCCATAAAAACAAGGCTATGCTTTATTAAGTTCTGCTAAAAGTTAACACGAATTGATGATTTAAAGAGTCCAATTGGTGCCAACAATGCTGATTTTCTTAATGATTCAGTAAGTTACAACAAAGTATGTCTAATCTCAGAAAATGTGTTGTCAGGCGACTATCAGCAGAATGGAACACAACCTGGTTCCAAAACAGAAACAAAAGCGCAGGGAATTAAAAGATTTGGAGACTGTCGTCAGTGAATTATGCAAGGAACTGCACTGGGATCACTGAACTTCAGAAGTTACGAAAGAAACTGTAATCAGCAAGAAGAAAGACAATTTGAATCAAAAAAAGAGAGTTGATAGAATTGAAAAGGATAATGCAACACAATATCTGCACACAATAATCGTAATAATAATTAATAGACTTGCACAATAGACTAATATATTGTGACATCATTTCACGAGAACGAAGCTTTGGGAGCTTCATTTTGATCGAAACACAAGGTCCCAATACTCCTCGGAAACAAACGAGTCTGAATGGGCCCTTCATAGGACAGCATCGTTAATAATTTAAACCAGCAACGGTTTTTGCCAGAAACGATAAACATCCAAACAAAGCATCTGAGCTGTTTTTTTCAGAGGAATCTATGTAAAGAATCAGCCCGGATTGTATAGTGCTAGACCCCTGTCAGTTGTTCTAAGTATCAGGAACATGTTGAAGTCTGATTCTGTTGGGTTAGTTTGTTATAAAGCATAGAAATGTACATACCCATGAGCGGCTATTAAAACCAATCGCCAAAGTGCTTCATTTTTTCCATCAAATTCTTTGGTAAACAGCAATGCAACTCTGGGAAATACGGAGGTCATTCACCAATAATAACAAATTACACAATCGTAAACAAACATTACCTCATTCCATTGGTTTATCCACACTCAATACAATTCTAATTTTACAGAAATTCCACTGAAATACAGTGACAGTGGTTCGACATTTCACTGTGATTATTGACCCATTCTTAGTGCAATTCTACTCAAGTCGACTCCACAGAACACATGGCGATTTGATAATTTATTGCAGCCTGGTTATTGACTGAGCTAAGCGCAATTCCATGCACAAACACGCCTGGAATAGATGGCTACTTGGATGCGATATCCCACTCTTTTTAATGACCTGTTTTCACTGTGTTTTCTTCTCCCACTGACACTTTCCTGCAGAGAATTTCCCTCATCTGAGGTCAAATTTAGCAATGAAAAGTATTCCACAACTTAAATTAAATTGATAATTAAGAAACGGACATCACATATAGCGGTATACTACAGAATATGGGAATAATGTTAAACCACAGCACTAATTCAAGAAAATAAAGAAAAACATAACTTGACTACGTGCATTTCTTGTAACTAAGACAAATGATTTGATAAGACCAGATCAGAGCACACACAGGGATTTTCACAGATTTTAGGAACACCAATGGAAGCAGGGGATATGTAGACTTTTTTCCACGCCATTTCAATTGCTCTATTATTTTTCATATGGTGATGTGCCCTTTCTGCTGCAGTTAATCTCTGTTAAAATCTGACGTAACGCATTCCCAAAGCCATTCATCACACCTGAATTCACTTATTTCATATTACAGTTTCAGTAATGTACATTGTTTCCAATTTATTGAAAAAAATGACGATATTGAGTTCAACCATAGAAGGTGTTTGTTTCAGAGAGCGAACACGCACCTCGAAAATGTTGGATTGTACAGACCACGACTTACAATTAAAAACAGGATCTGCATTCAGCCAGGGACTGATTTTGCCACGTTGACAACATCCAACACGGTTTGTAGATAGGTGAATACATATATTAAGTAATGGCCTTCACTCGACTGTTTTACTGTACTGTCGGATTCAGTTGCCATCTTTAAATACAGACCTTCAGCTAAGGGATTAAAGTCGGCCTTTACTGGTTTTAATTGCAGAATTTACCCAATCAAGTTTTATAAACTAATTCAACATCACAGCTTGATTTAACATCACCATTTAAAAAATATACCTGAAGCTAATGAATCACTTTGAAAGTGAGAGTCGGGGCTCGGAGACGCTGATGCTGTTCTGAATAATGCAAGTGATTCTGCCGTCAGGTCCACTGGTGTTGGTTCGACTGGTGCCGTTGCCGTTGGTGCCCCTGTTGCTGGTGCCTGTGCTGCCTCTGCTACTGGTGTGACTGATCCCAGTGTGACTAATGCCACTCGTGCCAGTGCACGTTCGCTGGTGCCCTTGTGATTGGTGTGTGAATGTGTGCTGCTGGTGCCTGCAATGCTGCTGCGATTATCAATGAAATACCACCATTTGGTGTTGCAAACCTGCCAGATTGATACCTAGAAGCATGTCTCTTTTATAGGCGTGGTCCCTTCATACATCAGGAGGATACATTGGAAGAGTGTGGGTATGCCAACCAGATAGTCAGAAAAGTAAATTCGTTCAGTGAAGGCTCCTCTTGAATACATCACACTCTCCAAGTATTAATCAGCTCTAAGCGCTAATGGGATCACGGTTTCCATGCGGAACACACAAATAGCCAATGGTCACTCAGCTGCTCAGGATCTCCGAGGTATACAAGGAAATTCGGAATAGTAAACTTGATAGTTTATCTCACCGATAGCCCTTTCTGCAGCCGAAAACAGGAATCCTGAATGATATGTTGCTTCTCTTTTATCTGAGTCAGTAATGTTAGTCAGCAGCTGCAGGGCACACTGAGGTGCGATGGTGAACGGTCAAGAGGCGTTGTCAACATCAGAACCATTCAAGGATACAGAACGTGGGATGAGCTGTTGCCGTAATTAAAAAAGCAAAAATCGAGAGTCGGCTGTGAAATGTACAAGCGGAAACTGACAAGTCCCAGTGTCTGGATTATTACTCGTGCAACATGGGACTGAATGGAAAAACTGGAAGACATGTGGCTGAAAAGACGGAGAAGGAATGAATCAAAATAATTCATTGAATAACTGCAGTGCAGAAGGAGACTAGTCGACTCATCGAATACGCTGCAACTCTCTGATAAATATATGATCCTGTCCTACTCGCCACCTTATTCCCATAAACCATGGCAATCCTTTTATTTGGACATTGAGGGGATATTTAACATGGTGAAACTGAGGGACAATTTAGCATGGCCAGTCCACATAGATTGCACATCCTTGTAAACCGGAGCACACAGAGGAAACAAATGCAGGCATAGGGAGAACGTGAAAAGTTTACAGAGACATCACCAAAGGCCGGAATTGTACAAGGGACCCTGCGCTGGGAGATACCTTTACTGACAAATATGGCACCGTTTCACATACAGCCTTTTGATTTTTGGAATGTTGTGACTGGATCCCTGGAAGCAGTGATTCTGCCGTTCAGATAGACTGCACTGTAACAGATCCAGGCCGGAGTTTCTGGCAGGCAGTTTTGCTGAGGATATTATGAAATAACTCAACAGGGGATAATATCACCAGAAAACCAAGAGAGAAACAGTCTGAATTGCAGAATCAGGGGGAGACTAAAATAATGTTGTCTGCTTTAGTACTTGGCTTTCCAGGACGGGAGACATTGACCGAGGCTAGATCCGACTTCCAGTGCGCACAGGCGAATATATGGAGTTGTGTTAATCAGATTGATGAAACATAGGCGCAGTTGTCTGGGTGGAATTAAGTTGTCGTGGATATCACTCAGACCTGGCTGAAAGAAGGGCTACTTTTTGCTTTCTTCTTGGTGGAGCAGTACAGCGAGCTGAATTAGATTTCTGCTGCTCTGTGCTTGTATGTTCGTATGAAGCATTCCCATTTACAAAGCAAGGGGTAAATACTGAATTTGAAAAAAACCCTGAAAATTCTGGGAAAAACTCAGCAGGATTAAGAGTGTCGTTGGAGAGAGAATAGAGCCAATTTTTCTCCACAGAGTTTTTCCCAGAATTTCTGGTGTTTGTCCCTTCTGCAAGGTGTTGAGGACCGATACAAAAGTTTGTGTGCATCACCATGCATGCGTGTCTGTTCGTGTATGGGTGTGGGTGTGTGTGTCTGTTTGTGCGTGTGTGTCTGTTTGTGTGTGTGTGTATCTGTGTATGTGCACGTGCTTGTTCGTGCGTGGAAGGGTGGGACATGGAAGGGAGGTTGCATTGATGAAGAAGAGCATTCGAGTGCTGGGGAGCCTTTTGTCCGGAGAGACGATAGAGAGGATTTGATTTGCTGGCAACATGGAACAATGCAGGAACTATTGTATTCATTGTTCTGGTGAACATATGAACAACCAGACGTTCGGGAGAGGAATGCAATGGGCGTCATGATATAGCATCAGTGGAAGAGTGCAGGAGGTCCAGAACACAGAGTTCACACCGCAGTGGAGTACAGAACAGAAGTGACAAACGACTGGAAACACAGGATGACGCTGGCAAAATGGTAACACATCTGGGCATGACATTCTCCCAGTGTACAGCAGACTTCATTGTTGCTGCGAATACATTGAAAGAATTTTATGAACTACAATAAAATCATTTTTTAATCTGAAATGTATGCTTGTCATTTAAAAACGTGGAATATGTGAAAGCTAATTGACATGTTTACATTTCCTGTACTTGAACGGGAAGATTACAAGTGGACTTATTTCATGTTTGGGTGACGCACGTAAGCAAGACGGTTGCATGAATTATTTTAGTATTATTTAGTAGATTGTATGGCATATGAACATTATATAACATTTTAACTGCAGTCACCTGATCAAATAAATCTGCCATTTTCTCCTAACGTTGAACTAGAAAAGAAAATGTCTGCTGCCAATTGAATATCTCAACAGCTCGCAAATTAAATTCGTTCCTATTGTATTTCAAAGAGGATGACCGAGAGATATTATTGCTAGAATATTAAATCAGAAACGTAACTAATGTTCTGGGGACCCCGGTTCGTGTCCTGCCATGGCAAATGGTGGAGTTTAGAATTCAATAAAACAAATGTGGATCGAAGACTCTACTGATGACCATGTCAACATTGCAGATTGTCACAAGCCCCCACCTGCTTCACTGCTGTCCTTTCGGGAAGGAAACCTGCCGTTCTTAACCATTCTGGCCTACAACTGATTCCAGAGCCACAGCAATGTGGTTTACTCTCAACTACCCTCTGAATTGGCATAGCAAGCCATTTGTTTGGAAGGCGTCTCGGGATGGGCAATAAATGTTGGTCAGCCAGTGACACCCATGTACCACGAATGAATGAAACAAAATAGGCTAGTATTCCTCGGGCTTTAGATGAAGTAATAAGATGAGTTGAACCAAAATTATACAAACCTTGAAGAACTCATAATTAGTTGATTACATTAAATGATGGATGTTCGTGTGACATTTATCCGTTTGAAAAATTTGCTGCGAGATTACATTTAAACATTTTGCCAGTTTAATGAATTCGTCACATCTTGAAATCTAACACAATGTTAAAAATCAGAAAGCGGCCAAGGCCGAGGCAAGGGTGGCAAAGCGTGAGATTGGGAGCATGCATGTTGTGTGGTGACCGAAGGTGGACGTGGAAGAAAGGCGGAAAGTATGTGTTGAATGCAGAGTATGGTAGCGTGGAATGAATTAGGTAAGTTAATGATTTCCACTCCCGGAAGAGATGAGACTAGTTATAAGAAAGCTGGCTTGGACGCGATAGAGAGACGCGTGTGCAAATGAGGGGAACCTGGACTCAGGAATAATGCAGAAATATCAGAAACACTTGCTCGTAGGCAGCATTGTCGTAAATTACGGGACAGAGCTTTAGACACTGGGGCATACGGACACAGAGTTTCTCCAGGAAGCTTTTGGGGGCGGAGGGCCCGGTGGTACATGTGTGAGTGGGGAATTCGTTGCGTTATGATGAACAGTGCTGCGGGAGTAGGAAAATCTTTTTAAAAATTACATTTGGTGCACATCCAAATTTGTTGAGTGGAGTTTGATGCATCGATTACTTGAAGGGCATTGTCGGAGAGGGACCTTCCAAAGTGAATGTCGGGTGCAAATTCAAGGCACACGAATTCATAAATTTAGTTCAAAGCAAAGCAGTGTACAATAATGTTTGAAGGATGAGAATAGC
This sequence comes from Mustelus asterias, assembly GCF_964213995.1. NCBI lineage: Eukaryota > Metazoa > Chordata > Chondrichthyes > Carcharhiniformes > Triakidae > Mustelus > Mustelus asterias. Next base: position 177,169 of record NW_027590282.1, on the reverse strand, counting down.
AAATGCCCACAGAAGGCTACAAAACACATCTAGCAGACCGGCATTTCTCCGAAGCAAAGTCCGCATAGCTAGCACACATACAGACTCTGTCAGAGGGAGAAATTGGGCATGGATTATCCCTATGTTTGCACGTGGACTACGCACAGCTCTCCTGAAGTTAGGGGCCCTGTATCAAATTCACATTGAGGAATCTGAATGTGTATGCATTTCGAGAGTGCTGATGGTTGGGATGGCAATAGTCCAAATGGTTATCGAAAGTGAATAAATCTAAACAAGAGAATCTGTCCTCACACTATCCGAGCTGGAAATGATGGAAGGGAACTGGCGAGGAAACTGCCTCATGGTGTCTTTGAGGCACGTCCCATCCTTTGTGAGGTAACTGAAAGCTCGCATTGACAGGACCCTGGAGCAAAGAGGGAGAGAGATGACAGAAATAGAAATTGAATGATGGAGGACAGTTTCGCGCACAGAATGATGGAGGTGACACAAGTTTTGAGATTGCCATTGCAGAATGAACCATTTCATTATCATTCATGGCTTGAAGAAGAAAGAAAGCTCTCTGAGGGGAAGAACTATAATAGCAACTAGAAAAAAAATGAATTCAAACCAATAACTCAAAGAAATGTAAGATGAAAATTTGATAAATTAATCGAAAACAAGGGGAAAGTTCCAGTTGTGGATTCCAGCGAAGGCATTAAAGCAAATGGGGAGGCAGGAGGTTTATTATTACTTGTTCAGTCATAATAATTATAACAATATGAATGGACTGATTGGCACCGAATGGTATTCCTGATTTTTCAAACAGAAGAGGGTACAACTCGAAAGAATTATAGGCAAGTTAAAACAATGTGAGTACTAGGGAAAATAATAGCAGTAAAACTGAATAGAACACAAAACACCTGAAAACATCGATTATGATAAGCATTACTCAGCGCAATTTCGAAAAAAAGTCCAGACTTCAATGAATTATTGGATACAATTTCAGAAATTAAAGTTTAGGTTGATATTATAGATCACAACACTTTAATTGAATAGAGGAATTCAGTATATCAGAAGGCAGCATACTCATGGCTAATTTCAACAATATTGTGTTAGGGAACAAAGGAGCGTAAGGGACAACAGGGAACCAAGTAATTTGCGGTCAAAGGGATTTAATCAGATCCATGAACAGTGATGAGTGATATTTCACAGGCCCATCTCTGGGATCACTGTCTTTCAACATTTACAGAAAATATCTGGAATTAGAAAGAAGAAACCTCATTCGAAAATCGAATTGGAACATTCAAATTGAGGGTGGAACGATAAAGGAAGAAGCATCCAACGTATTTCCTGAAGCAATTAAATATCAACTGATATGCCTCAACAGTAGACATTTCAATTATGAATTATTTTCACTACAGCAAGTCGCTGCAAATCAGGTAAAGAAGACCACTTAAAATCAAAACAAATCAGTGAAGTTCATTACCGGAAGAAAGGAAGTGAGATAAAAGTACCATGCGATAGTTGATGCACATTTGTTTTTGGGAGAAGTTCATATAAAAGCGAGTCATAATTAAACATTTCACTTTATAGTCACTGTAACTCTTTAGATCCTCTAAAAGTAAAACTTACCTCTGTCAGTCGAATCCGTTACTAAAACGCAAAGGTAGATTGATGGAATGTTGGTAACACTCGCCAATTTACATGGCAAATTGCATTTTAAGATATAACCTGCTCATTTTAAAGTGAGTACATTTATCCACATAGATATCACATAAGTACATAGTCACTGGTGTTAGGTGATCCAGTGCGGTTTCTGACCCATCTCAATTGAAATCCCACAGTAATGCATTTTTTTTCTAATAATAGCCAATCAGTGGTGTCAATTATTTCATTCTGCTTGTGGCCCTTATAAGATACAGTCGGACAGAGACAGATACTCCCAGTAATACATGCGAACGAGTGCCAGATATTCCGCTAATTTTAGCGACTGAAAGACAGCAGAATGCTGCACTGATTGTCCCTGTAAGACCTGATCAATGGCGTCAGATATATCATTTTTATTTGTGATTGACCATATGTTTAATTCCGCAAACAGATTCTATCAGTTATATATAATTGTTAGCGTTAGGTTTCTACTTTGTTTCGTTTTGCACATTTCGTGCCATGTTGCTACTACCCTCAGGGATATTTTCTTTCGGAGTGTTTCCATTCACTGCCATCGATTTCATCTGGCATGCGTTTCTCCTAAGGATAAGAATTTCATGTTTCGGAGAAACTCTGAGTGATAAACTAGGTTTTTATCAGTCTTGGAAACATAACGAAGCCGCAGACCTACTTCAGCACATTTGATTTAATCAGCCGGTATCACTGTTAATGGGTCTGCTGAGCGCTTTCCATTGAGTTATTATGAAGCTTATGAGCGACAGAGAAAAAATCGGAGGCAGCTCACAAACATATTTAAACACATACAATGGTCATAGTCACTTACCAGGAACACCAACAACAGCAAGTGCTGGGTAGAATATTTTCTTGAACATTCGTAGAAACATGTTGAATGAAGTGATGTGACACTTTGTGCTGCAGGTAATCAATGTGTATTAAACCCTCATTGCAAAAAACTGTAATTTATAATATTTGATGCACCTTTGGGACATTGATGTGGCAACGTCTTTCTAATTGGTGTTTCTTCTTCTTTCATGAAAAATACATTACACCACCCGGTTCAGAAATACTTATTTTTGGATTGCATTCCCATAATTCCAAAACTGGACAACACAGCTCAAATTAGCTAACTAATATGACACAGCTGCTTGATACAATTCCTAGAGTGCAGAAGGAGGCCTTTCCATCCAAAGAGTCTGCACCGACGACAACCCCAACGACGCCCTATCCCCAAACCCACATATTTCTCCCGCTAGTCCCTCTAACATTAAGAGGCAATTTAGCGTGGCCAATGCACCTAACCCGCACATCTTTAGACTGCGGGTGGAAACAGAGCACCCAGGGGAAAGACATGCAGACACGCAGCGAATGTGCAAACTACACATCGACAGAGACCCAAGCCGGGGATCAAATCTGGATCCCTGGCGCTGTGAGGCAGCAGTGGTTAATATGAATGAAGTGCACTTGTGCATGCAAAAAAAGAAGCTCAATAATTGACAAGTGTTGTGAAATATGAGGATGATATTGATATAATTCGAGATAACGTGGACAAGCGGATACAATGGGGCGTGCCATCATCAAATGCAATTTTATTCAGTAAACCGTGGAGTGTTATACTTTTATATGAAGTATGTGGAGAGATTCAGGGTTTCTGTAATTTCTATGATGATAAAGATGCTGCAGACAAACACGTCCCGATGTGTCTCCTCGATGATCCTGATGTTAATAATAACAGGTATTTATGACAGAGAGCAGTTACATTTATATGTGCACCTGTCGAAACTCTAGTTCAGTCTCAACAGGATTGTTGCGAGCATTTTTTGATATCACACATTTGCACGGATTGTAAATTAACAGGATCACAGGTATGGTTCAGGAGAATGGTTCGGGTGATATGAAACTCCTTATGTAGATGAATTGGAGAAGTTCAAACTATTTTCGTGAAGAAGAGAAGGTGAGATGAGACTGGGTAAATATATTGAAAATAATGCGAGATCTGGGCGCTGTGGAAACAGAGAAGCTCTTCCTGTTGGCAGCATTGTGAGGGAAAATAACACAAATTCAAATCCTCAACAAAGGAAAGAGAGATGCCAGAAGGAATTATTTTTCGTTAAACAAATTGTATGACTGAAATGTAAATAAGACGGCTGGCGTTGTGGCGCTCTCTGACCCTCTCTTCCAGGGTCAGATCCATGTCAGGATGGGCAAAATGTCTTCCTTTAGAATGGAAACCATTTGATACATGTTGGATTATCTCATTGTGATTGTGATGTTAATGTGATGAAATTAGTAGAGTTCATCGCGGTCCTCTGCAACCTGGCGTGTTCCAATAGCAGAATTAACTCGATTTCTATTGCACTTGTTCTCCGCCACTCCCCTCTTCTCTCCACCAACAGAAAAAAAACAGTTCCTATTCCACCACTAACACAGGCCGGGTTATTTCGGCGGGTGTCACTGAAGCCTGGTCCTGCCGATTTCTCAAGGATGCTGGACGCCAGGACGGTGAGGAGCTCAACACCGAGTTGCGAGTGATGTATATCGGGAAAACAACGCGAATGCACCGGAGGAAAATAAAACCTATCTCGGCCAGGATTGGGGTTTAGTCTGCATTGATTGTTAGAGTGTGCATATCACTGTTATAGTCACAGTAAAATACTTTGAAATGAATTTTAAAATGTCAACTTGCATGTCTTAAAATCATAGTAAATTGATTTAATGTTCTTTCCGTATTGACCTGTGGGTAATTATCATTGTTCTCCCCACTGTTAGCTTCTGTCAGTGTCTGTGTACTTTCTAAACGAAGAGAAATCCAAAATAACCGTTTTCGTGGGCTTATGAACAGAAACAAAACACCAATTCCAAAAATATGAAAGAGAACAAACACATTATTAGTTCTCCCACTTAGCTATTGCAGAAACATAATAAACCATTGAACATGGAGGAAGTCAAACTGACAACGTGTGCTCCATGAACTTTAATACAAAATGCAGAATGCAGGAGTTTCTCGTTTGTAATCTGTGCATTTTGCAGCAGATCTTAATATTCTGCAAACAAATGAGTCCACATTTGTGCAATATAGATGTTTGTCTTTAAGATTTCTTATATCTGTGTGTGACAATGAGGCATTTCATTTCCATGTTGATCATCAATATTTATTACGTGTCGGATTCGACTCGAATTTTCATTTGCATTCCACTGTAACACTGTTGCGGGCTTTCTTTGATGTTTCACCGATTGGAGTGTTTATTGCTTTTTTTCCCTTTAAGTAGCCAGATAATGTCACAGAGTGTTTCCCAATGGTGATTGATCCAATAACTATACGATTCTGGAAGTTCATCACGGTCAGCCAGAGAACAGAATTGAGGAGTAGACAAGCAGATATAGATCCAGATTTGATTAGAAACTATTAAAATATTCCCATCAAGATATAAGTTATCTCTACCGACTGACAGCGAATGATTAAGGCGCTATCAATCATAAGATGCAAACGTTAAATGCCAAACACGACCATCTCGAACTTACTGAACTATAACAATCAATCAAAGCGAAGAGCCATGTTAGCGGAAGTAAGGCATTATTGTTACAAATTATCCTTGATGTCCCAGCCTCTGCCAGGGTTTGAGAAAATCAATTCCTCCTATCAGGCCCAGAATTCTGACTTCATGAATTATTTCAGACTAATGGCCTTAACGCTCATATGTGTTGACTTTTACAAGGACCAATGGATTCTCTCACAGAAGCTTGTGTGATTATTGACCCTTTCAGACGCCTCTCCATGTTGACACGGAAACCAGAACCAATTCGTGCGAAACTTGAGCTCAGCGGGAGGCTGCACCAGCGCAGGCGATGAGGAGCTGGAGACTGCGCCTGCGCGGGATGCCAAGAGCTGGAGACTGCGCCTGCGCAGGCTACCAGAAGCTGGAGACTGCGTCTGCGCTGGCTGCCAAGAGCAAAGAACGACACCTGTGCAGACTGCCAGCTGCCGGGGACTGCCCCGAAGGGGGGCAGCCCACGGCGCCACCTCTTCTCTTATACACCAACAGCAGTTGTATTTCTTGCCTAGTTTTCCATTTGCCAAGATAAGTCACGGCGAGGAAAGCAGCCTCGGTGGAAACAACAGACAAAGAAACAAGATAACTAAATAACGAAGAATGTTCTGCTCATATGAATTTTAAAAAGGGAAGAAAGCAGTTCGTTTTTTTTCAGCTCAACGTCTCCACGAGATGGATAATCAATCGCTTTGATGGTCCGGGGGTAAAACAAAGCCATTGAGAATGCGTTTCTTTCCATCAATGCGGCGGTGGTTTGGGGTGGGGGTATATGGATATGTTGATGGTAAAGGTATTCGTGCTGACACTTGGCGTTTGTCCAGTGGGTGACATAAGGCAGAGATGTGAACAATGCCTGTGATGCAACATGTTGATTTCCATGTCAAATGCCATTAGGAAGGGAGCGATGTCGGGAAAGGGAGAACGAACAGGGTGATGGGAAAGTGGAGCTGCTAGTGGGAGGGAACACAGCTTGGGTGTGGGGGGTTCTCGAGCTCTCTGTCCTGTCCTTGTGCGAGACAAGTTGAACTGCCAAATGAGAAGGGAGTGTCACCATTGGGGACATGTGGAACTCAATATTTTATTCGTTGAAAGGGAGCAGAATATGGATAGGGAGCCCCGATAAATCACTGAACACCTTCAAACAATGACAGCTGTCCAGTGTCATTATCTAATGACAGTGGACCGCTCTCATGGTTTGAAGGAGTTCAGTGTTCTATCGGGGCTAGGAGTGCGCTGAATTGCAGGTTGGCTGGCTAATTCGCTGTCGTTATCATGAAGCGGGATATTCGACTGTAAAATCGGTGCCATGATGTTTGACAATGCGACAGGGGAACCGGACAGTTGAAGGGGAAAGTTGTTTTTGGTGATGGGGGAGATCAGTTCCTCCTCTATTATTTGCGTGCATATTGGCTGTTTGACAGGTCGCCCTTCGAATGGGAATGGTAATGATGGGAATGCACCTGATTTGGTGAGGTTGCAGGAGGATGCGGAGGTTAATTGATCAATGGGAAGATATGCTGCCTGTTGTGGTTGTTCTCCTGGTCAGGATATGAGGGCGGGAAGTGGGATAATGATAGTCATGTCGGCCAATGGGTGCGTGTTGATGCGATGGCTGAGGGGAAGCTTAGAATAATGAGCCACTCAAAACAATCACGAAATTATCCACTTTTATGTGAAGGATTTTAAATTTCTGAAGGTCAATTGTTAAATCAAAATGTTCAGACAGTGTAATCGCTGTTCTATTTCCATCTCAACAGTCTTGCGGCTCTTCCTGTTACCCTGGTGAGAGGCAGCAACTTTTGTTTTAAGCAGGAGACCGAGTCTGCAGCTGTTTTATTAATATACTATCAGAGCAGCAGGAATGTGCCCTGCCCTGCACTGATATTAAAAAACCACGCCTAACTTCCATTAAGAGAGTGATACCACTTCCGTCATCTGTTAAGGCAGTTTTAACCCTTTTCACACGATGCCACCATCGTGACAAACCAAAGCCTCCTCTGTTAGCATGAGAAAATGAACTGCTTGTACTCAAATGACTAACTTTTGCAAATTGCCATTGACTCAGTACTCTTCATCGAAATAATTGAAGAAGCGAAGCAAATGGATAACTGAAAACATTCTTGAACTGCTCTCTGAACTTCGTTTTGGGTCACGGCATGAATCGCAGTGGCTGTGCAGCACTTCAGCAGCCGCAGCATGAATCCCAGTTCCCGAAAAACCCAATCATTGTTCTTTCCGCCAATTTCAAGTTTTTATGGTCAATTTTAATGGTTTATTTAAGAGGCAATAGAATTGCACTTGTGGGATATTAGTAAACAGAGGCCAATACCCCACGAGTGCAATTCTATTGCCTGTTAAATAAACCATTAAAATTGACCATAAAAACTTGAAACTGGCGGAAAGAACAATTAGGAAAATTGTAGATTTTCTTCGATTCTCCACCTCTGGATTCCTGGGATTCTCATCACTGCTGTTATCCCGGAGTTTCCTCCATGCTCGGCTGCTCACTAACCTGCGTCGGACAATGAAAAGACTGAGCCACAGGATCAGCACAAATGGGATGCCAGGAGTTAATATTGCAAATAGGAATTCAATTCCAATCCAGTCAAGAGAATCCAGACCAGCTCTCATTCCATCAAAAAACCAGGGCATATTCCCAAGCAGGTACCAACGTGTTCACATAAAATAGTAAGTAATGTTCTTCAAAAAAGCTCAGCGCAGTCACTGTTCCAAGAACGCCAGCCGCCGTTTGTTCAGTACAATATTATTTTTTTTCAGCTTCTGACAGCAAATGGGTACAAATTGATAAAACCTGAAAATGATGGTGAACCAGATGGAACAATCAGTGGCTGGATAAAGCAGTATGGCATGGATATTACACTCGGGGATTTAATATATGAAAATAATGTTTTTGTAATAAAAACTGGGAATGTGTCTCAACAGCAGGTCGAGGATAACAACAAATAGATCCACATCTGCTACCAAGTAATGAGTGGGACATTTGGAAAGACCACATTGTTCACGTGTTAGGTTCTAAATTGCCGGTAAGTTAAATGTAAGGAAGAACACTGGACAATTGTGATTATCCATCTGGCTGGGGACACATATTAGATTAATAGAAATGAGATCTAACTCAGAATTCACCACGTATAAGTAACTACAGTGTTTTATTCCAGATGAAAGAACATATGGGATGTGCAATGATGAGGGTAAAGGCAAGAATATTTATGACAAAAGAGAGATGTTCGAAGGAACAGGAATCTGGTATAATGCCGGGACGGATGCGCTGTGGGAGCCAGTGTTGAATACGGAGGCGGAGCCTGATGTGGTCAGTATTTGTTCAGTGGGAAACAGAGATGACTTTAAATATCAGGGAGGAAGATGGGATGGATTTAGAGGGGAGTTGACCTGGAGGAGCCAGGGCTAAGGCAGGAGCCACTGTGACTGGGAAAGATGAGCATGAAAGGGGAGTTTGGGATGGCCAGGATCTAAAGCTGATGAAGATATTTAAGTTTTTGGGAATCAGTGGATTGCGGCCGGAGGCAAACGTGATGAGGTAGCCAACGGGTGATGGCCTGGATCCGGCTGGCAGGGAATCTCACGGTTTTGAGTCGAGTTCGGCCGCGTAGTCAGTCCAGGGATCAGAATGGGGAACGATAACTTATCAGGAAGACACGGTTGTGTGTGAGCCTCGTGGTTAATGTGTCCCAACGTGACGGCTAACCAGGGTGGTGGGACACGTAATTATGGGAGAGACACACTGTATCTTCATGCGCTGGCGGGGTTGTGCGAGAACCAAAGTAGTTGGGACAGTCTCCATACTGCTTTTAGTTTGAAGAGCTGTAATCCAGATGAGTCAATCTGCATGGTTTGAGCAGCCCTCATTACTACAACGTACAGCACACTACCTCCACTTTGGCGTAAGCTTCTGACAAAGAATGCTTTTTGCAGAAGAACGATTCATTCTGAACCAAACAGTCTGCAATCCACAAGATGTTGTCAGTTAACATCCCTGATTGACACTGAACTTCTCAGGTCCCTTCACCTCTTGGACCGCAAGGCCCTGAAATGAAACCGCCAAAATTCCAATCGCTCCCTGCAAGCGCTGCTGAATACTTTAACAACGATGATTTAAGATTTGCATAGCGGTTTAAATTCACAAACACAATTTGAGGACATTTGCTGAAACAGTTAAAGACAGGCACTGCAGTGATGGTGATATGTAGATATTAGATTGGATGAGCAATAATTTGGAAAGGTTGCAGGTAGGACAGGCATAGATAGGTTGTTAACTGGGGAAGTGAAATATAACGATGCTTGTAGAGACAAATACACAGCTTAAGGCATAGATAGGTCCATGGTCATGATGTGGAGATGCGGGCGTTGGACTGGGTGGGCACATTCGGAAGTCCCACAACACCAGGTTAAAATCCAATAGGTTTACTTGATAGCACGAGCTTTCGGAGCGCTGTTCCTTTATCAGGAGAGTGGAGAGTTGGCTTCACAGACAGGGCATATATAGACACAGACTCATTTGCAAGGGAATCTTGGAATGCGAGTCTTTGCAAGTAAATGGTATTGATAGGTAAATGGTTGGCAGACAATGGTGGAGAGATTAAAATTGGGGATGTCCAAGAATTCTGACTTTATTTTCAGAAACATGTGAATGTTCTGAGCATCGTGGTGAGATGGTGAGATCGGGGTTGGGATGCAATTGTTGCCAATACACATAGGCAGTGGAAAACACAGAGTTAGGAACACAACCCTCCCACCCTTTCCTCCTTTTTGTTTCTAATCAAGGTCAAGTACCCCTGAGTATTCAGTTCACAGTTTTAATCTCCTTGAAACCACGTCTGTGTCCTGGATGTACATGATGAGGAGATGCCGGCGTTGGACTGGGGTAAACACAGTAAAAAGTCTTACAACACCAGTAAAACCATGGCAGTGTCATCAGTACTTTGCTCTACTTCATATCAACATAGGACTGCCTGTTTGCTGATGGCACCACTGTAATGGGTCGGATCTCAAACAACGATGGACATGGAATACAAGAAAGAGATAGAGAATCGGTGAAATTGTAGAGCGACAAAAATTTCTCTCCCAATGTCAGTAAAACTAAAGAGCTAGTCATAGACATCAGGAAGCGTAGTGGAGGACATGCCTTTGTCTAAGTCAACAGTGATGAAGTGGAAATTTTCGAGAGCTTCAAGTTTCTGGGTTTTCAGATCACCAACAATCTGACCTGGTCCCTCGAGACTAATCCTACAAGCCCACCAACACCTCTACTTTTTCAGATAGCAAAGGAAATTCGGTTTTTCCACTGTGATTCGCACCAATATTTACAGGTATGAAGCATCCTATCCGGGTGTATCACAGCTTGGTATGCCTCCTGCTCTGACCAAGATCTCAAGAAACTACAAAGGGTTGTGAATGTAGCCGAGTCCATCACGGAAACCAACTTCCCATCTATTGATTCCATGTACACTTCCGTTTGCCTCGGAAAAGTAGCCAATATAATCACGGATCCCACGCACCCCAGAAATGCTCTATTTTACCTTCTTCTATCGGGAAAACTATACAATATTCTGAAAGTACGTACCAACTCAAGAGCATATTTTGTCCTACTGTTATCAGACGTTTGAATGGCCCTTTCATCTATTAAGCTGATCTTTCTCTTCACCCGACCTGAATCTGCAAAACTATTACACCTCAATTTCTACCGTTAATTCATCTCTTTACCGAATGCTACGGGCATTTAAGTGAGGATTGCCTTGTTACAATTTCGTTCCATTTTTGACCCAATTGCTTCATTTTATGTCTGTGCACTACGTCCCTTCCTAGCACCATCTGAGTACCATAACCGAAATGCCTGTCTTATAGACTGCCATATACTTTGTATTGTGAGCCTACATATCTTCTCTACCAGACAAACCCATCCACGTGCTCCACCTACATGAGAAATCGACGGGGGAATGTGATTAATCCGAGCATTGATATCATGGAGGCATCCAATGGCATCACTTGTAACATAGAAATGAAGGGTTTAATATAGCAGGAACCAATTTAGATAAGAGGAAACAAGGGAGATGGATGCAAACGACTTGTCATGAGTCAGATTACAGACAGGATTTATTCAGCTGCCTCGTGGTATTTGGCCGTTTCTAAATTGAGTAAGAACCAATATATCGTTGCAATAGTCGATTGTGCATTCACCAAAGGCACTGCTGATGTGTTTTAAGGAGATGAGGTGAGGCAGAAATGTGCATGTGTGATGTGATGGCGCTGCGAGTGGGCAACTTTGTTATTGAAGAGAAGAAAGTGTTTCAAATTCACACAGGGTAAATGAGCAGCCTGCAGATTGTGAACTGGGAATCCATGTGGGCCACTGAGCACAGCGATTGTAAATAAATGCGGCCTTGTTTGATTTAAGATGTAGGCAGCGATTTTAGTGGTGGTAATGTGATTTGAAATTGGTAGGTTGTCAATGTTAGAAATTTTATTTTTATACTTTTCCAATTCAATCAAATCAAATCCAAGTCAGAGTCTCAACAAGTTGAGACATTTCAGATCAAGGCTGACAAGACAGGGCGAGCGACCAAATCGCCCTGTCCTGGGCCTGATCTCCATGAGCCAAGTTGATTGGAGGAGCAAAGCAACACGTCCTCCAAGACTTGAGCTCATTTGCATCTTAGCCAAAAGGCCGGGATGCAGCTTTTAAAAATTGCTTCATTTGAAACATATGAAGCTTCAATGTAACCCAATGACCTCAACCAAGTGCAGCATCCAATCCATACTACACTTGATCTTAGCCAAAAGGCCGAGAATTTTTTTTTTTCAAAAATATACTTTATTCACAAAAAAACTCTCCAATAAAACATTGCAAAATGACAGATCCAAAAGTCATAAACAGTGCAAAAAAGAATCATTTTTACAGTACAATACAGTGCTTATTTACAAAAATATTACATTTCGTTACATTCCATTTCTTAAAACTATATACATGTGTCAGAGTTTACTGTGTGCCGTTATTTATCAGGTTGGCACACAGTTACGCAGGCCGAGGGTATTCTGCAGTTACCCGGCCCTCGGTCTGCCTCAGTGGAGACGCTTTACACGGTGGTCTTTCCCCATTGTGCTTTGGCGGCGGCTGCCCCAAGCTTGAGCGCATCCCTGAGCACGTAGTCCTGGACCTTGGAATGTGCCAGTCTGCAACACTCGGTCGAGGACAATTCTTTCAGCTGGAAGAGCAGCAAGTTTCGCGCGGACCAAAACGCGTCCTTCAGTTGATGACCCTCCAGCAGCAGTTGATATTTGTCTCGGTGTGCATCCCTGGAAACAGCCCGTAGAGCACAGAGTCATGCGTCACCGAGCTGCCTGGGACGGACCGCGACAAATACCACTGCATCTCGTTCCAGACCTTCTTTGCAAAGGCACATTCCACAAGCAATGTGCGACCGTCTCATCAGCCCCGCAGCCGCTTCGAGGGCAGCGTGCGGTGAGGTTGAGACCTCGGGCATGCATAAAGGATATGACGGGGAGTGCCCTTCTCACCACCAGCCAAGCCAGGTCTTCGTGCTTGTTTGTGAGTTCTGGTGATGAGGCATTCTGCCAAATGACATTGACAGTCCGCTCAGGGAACCACCCGACAGGATCTGCCGTCTCCTTTTCTCTCAGGGCCTCAAGGACATTACATGCTGACCACTGCTTGATAGCCATGTGGTCAAAGGTGTGTTTCCGGAAGAATTTCTCTACGAAGGACAGGTGCTGCGGTACGGTCCAACTGCTTCGAACGTTCCGCGGCAATGTGGCCAGACCCATCTCCGCAACACTTGGGACAGGTAGAACCTCAAAAAATAGTGGCACTTGCTGTTACTGTACCGAGGATCTGCCCACAGCTTGATGCAGCCGCACACAAAGGTGGCCATCAGGATGAGGGCGGCGTTGGGAACGTTTTTCCCTCCGTTCTCTGGAGATTTGTGCATTGCCTCCCTGCGGACACGATCCATCTTTGATCTCCAGATGAACTTGAAGATGGCCCGGGTCACTGCTGCTGCGCAGGACTTGGGGAGAGGCCACACCTGCGCCACGTACAACAACACGGACAGAACCTCACATCGGATCACAAGGTTCTTCCCAGTAATGGAGAGGGAGCGTTGCTCCCAAAATCCCAATTTTTGTCTGGCTTTGGCGATGCGCTCCTCCCAGTTTTTGGCGCATGCCCCTGCCGCTCCGAACCATATCCCCAGCACCTTGAGGTCGTCTGCCCTAATGGTGATTGGGACAAAGGATGTGTCAGGCCAGTTCCCAAAGAACATGGCCTCACTCTTACCCTGGTTGACTTTGGCTCCCGAGGCCAGCTCGAACTTCTCACAGACTCCAAGAAGCCTGCAACAGACGAGGGGTCCGAGCAGAAAACAGCCACGTCACCCATGTAGAGGGAGGCTTTGACTTGCATCCCTCCGCTGCCTGGGATTGTAACCCCTTTGATGCCTGGGTCACTTCTGAGGGCCTCAATGCAACAGACAAAAAGGACGGAGGAGAGAGGGCAGCCCTGCCTGACTCCAGACCTGATTTGAAACATATCTGATTCCCACCCATTAATTGAAACTGCGCTACTGATGTCTGCGTAGAGCAGTTGGATCCAATTGCAGATTCCCTCCCCAAAGCCCATTTTGGACAGCACATCCATCATGTAGCTGTGCGATATTCTGTCAAACACCTTTTCCTGGTCTAGACTGATGAGGCAGGTGTCCACTTGCCTGTCCTGCACGTAGGCGATCGTATCCCTGAGTAGCGCGAGGCTATCAGAGATCTTCCTGCCGGGTACAGAACAGGTTTGATCAGGATGGATCACTGACCCCAGAGCAAACTTGACCCGGTTGGCGATGACCTTGGCCAGAATCTTGTAATCCACATTCAATAGTGAAATAGGTCTCCAATTTCTAATTTCTTCCCTTTCCCCCTTCTGCTTGTAGATGAGGGTAATGATGCCTTTCTTCATGGATTCTGACATGCTGCCTTCCAGAAGCATACTCTTGTATACTTCCAGGAGGTCCGGGCCCGTCAAGTCCCACAATGCCAAGTAAAACTCAGCCAGTAAGCCGTCGCTACCGGGAGTTTTACCCTTCTGAAGGGACTCGACTGCCTTTGTCAGCTCATCCAGAGCTACTGGTCTGTCCAGGCTCTCCCGCTCGCCGTCGTCCTCGACTTGCGTGATAGACGACAGGAAAGATTGGGAGGCCGTGCTGTCTGTTGGCTTCAGGTCATACAGTCCGGCATAGAAGGATTTGCAAATCCTCAGGATGTCAGACTGCGATGACCTTACAGAGCCATCTTCTTCCTTCAGGCTTGTGATCACAGAGGTTTCTCTGTGCACCTTCTGGAAGAAGAAGCGCGAGCACGTTTCGTCCTGCTCCACGGAGTGGACCCTGGACCGGAAGATAACCTTGGAGGCCTCTGAGGCAAAGCGCGAGGCTTGCTGGCTCTTCACCTCCCGGAGGTCCTCCTTGACATCCACCCCCATCGACTGCAGTTGGAGTACCTCCTGCATGCTTTTCTGGAGTCGGGACATTTCCCCCCGTCTCTCCCTGGCCTTCTGAACCCCTTTTCGGATAAAGAACCTCTTGATGTTGCCCTTGATGGTTTCCCACCAGATCGATGTAGACTCAAAGAAGGGTTTCACGGTTCTCCAACCGTGGTAAACCCTCTTGAGTTCCCCGAGGTTCTCTGGGGTCAACAGTTCTACATTAAGCTTCCAGGACCCCCTGCCCACCTTCTGGTTTTCCTCCAGCTGACAGTCTGCCAGCAGGAGGCAGTGGTCAGAGAAGAACACCGGCTTGACGTCGGTGGACCTGACCGTGAGCGCGCGGGATGCAAACATGAAGTCGATCCTGGAGCGGACAGACCCATCTGGCGGCGACCATGTGTATCTACGCTGCCCTCCATCTGCTGGATCGCTGAAGACGTTGAGCAGCTTGGCATCTTTGACTGTTTCCAGCAGGGCTCTGGACGTAGCGTCCAGTTTACTTTCGGCCCTGTTGGATCGGCCGGCCTTGTCAATGATACAGTTAAAGTCCCCACCCAGTATGATTGGCCTAGAGGTGGTGAGTAGCAGTGGCAGCTGTTCAAAAAGTGCCAGCCGCTCGGTCTTGACGGCAGGGGCATACACATTAATCAGCCTGAGTGGGCAGTTTTTGTACGTGACATCTGCTACGAGGAGGCGTCCTCCCACCACCTCCTTAACTTCGGAGACGGTGAAGTTGCCCCCCGGCAGCAGAATGCCTAGGCCGGATGAACGGCAGTCGTTCCCACCTGACCAGATGGACGGTCCGTGAGACCACACACTCGACCAGCGCCTGTAGTTGCTGAGGTGTGGTATTCCACACTCCTGCAGGAACAGCAGGTCGGCCTTGATCTTGGCCAGGTAGGACAAGCTGGCCGCACATCTCAGACTGTCTTTAACACTGTGAACATTTAAAGATGCAAACTTTAAAGACATTTTAATGTTTAAAAGGTTTGTCAGTTCTTACGTGTCCTTCAGTCAGCCTCCTCCAGGTGCTGCATTCCTGTGGCGCTGACGAAATTCTGCAGGGCTGCAGGGCTGAGGTAGCAGTCCGACCCTGCGTCAGGGCCCCGACCACGACTGGGTGACATGGTCGGTGTTGTGTAGCCCTCGGTTGGTGCTGGGCTTGCGGGCCGATCTCCACCTTGGGCGTTGTCGGTGTCCTCGTTCCTGCTGTCCGGGGTTTCGGGGGCCTCGGCTGCACTGCTGCATCCATCGGCTGGATGGTCCCCGCTGCTTTGTGGTCGTTGGTCCGAGTCCGTTGTGGTTCCCGTGCCGCTTTTCTAATGCGCCGTTTGATGCTTTGTCGGTTGCCCGCTTTCTTTTCCTCGTCTGAGGATACGTCACCACTGGAGACCCTGGCTGCGCAGGATTTCCTTTTCTGGGTTCTTTTCTTTTTCTTTACCACCTGCCAGGGGCCCTCGGGATCTCCGATCTCGTGCTCCATGTCCTCTGCGCCCTCTGCTGCACTGGGGGGTCCACCTTTGCTTCAGAAGCTTTCTCCGTGCCAGCTTCTTTTGTGGTGGGCTTCTTGTTCCCTGAGGTGGCAGGAGCACTCGTCTTCCTCGCTCCGCCTCCGGTGATCTGGGCGTACGTGACCTTCCGCTTGGGGCAGACTCTGTAAACATGGCCAGTCTCCCCACACAGGTTGCAACATTTGCTTTCTTTGCACTTGTCGGTCGAGTGCCCCTCCTTCAGGCAGTTTCAGCATACGGTGATGCTGCAGCTCGCGGCAAAATGGCCGGTTTTGCCACAGTTGCAGCAGAGTCGTGGCTGGCCCGTGTAGTACAGGAAGCCTCGATTCCCTCCGATGGCAAAATTGGAGGGCGGGTGCAGAAGGCTTCCCTTCGGGTCGGTCTTCAGGGTGACTCTCACCTGCCTATTACAGGTCCATATTCCATACTGGTCCATGACGTCCACGCTCTCTCCCTTCACCTCCACGTACCTGGAGAGGAACGTCAGCACATCAGCCGCAGGGACGTAGTGGTTATACATATGGAATGTGATAACCCGGTTCCGCTGGGACGGCATGGTGAACAGGGGCTCCGCCGTCATTATAGAGAGGGGCCCGTCTTTGCCTTTCTCCTTCACTGCTGTCAGGAGCTTGACGCATCCTGACAGGCTTCTGAAGCTGATATCCACGTGCGACGGCTTGCTGTACTCAGCCACACCGTCGATATCTGCTGCTTGGAATCCGCAGCACTCGAACAATACCTTCTTCACGAGGTAATCGCGTCCCAGAGGCGAGCCTCCTCCCGAAGGCTTCACCCGGATGGTGTTGGGCAGCCTATGGCCTGTCGCTTTCAGAGCAGCTGCAGCCATAGCTCGAAAACACTGAGTCTTACTGTACCGGCGTTAGGTCCAAGCCAGAGGCTTGAAACCAGCATAAATATCCACCAGTAGCAGCAGAGCTCAAGTGTTGCAGACGGTCGTCTGCCGGTCGTCTGACGCCTGCTTCTTCAATCCACAATCCCCATCGAAACTCGATAGCTCCTTGCGAAATCCGAGCCCTTGGCTTTGATCATACACTTGATCTTAGCCAAAAGGCCGAGAAATTGTTTTAAATACTTTTCCAATTCAATCAAATCAAACCCATTTCAGAGTCTCAACAAGTTGAGACATTTCAGCTCCAGGCTGACAAGAAAGGACGGGAGACCAAAACCACCCTGTCCTGGGCCTGATCTACATGAGTCAAGCTGATTGGAGAAGGGGGAGGATCCTCCTCCAAGACTTGAGCTCATTTGCATCTTAGCCAAAAGGCCGAGATGCCGCTTTTAAAAATTGCTTCATATGAAACATATGAAGCCTCAGCGTAACCCAATGACCTCAACCAAGTGCAGGCAATCCATACTACACTTGATCTTAGCCAAAAGGCCGAGAAATACAATAATCGAATGTGGATTTTGCAGCGTCACAGATGACGTCTCATGCAGGCGGTGGGCTTTTTCAGAGATTCAGATTCGCTTTATTATGGAGGTAGTTATGGCCAGAATTGAGGGTCGCGAGGGCATGGGTACAGAAATAGAAAACAAATTTGTCGACAGAATTAAAGAATGTACCTCCTAATCAGCTCAATTTAAATGATAAAGATATCAGTGCAGTTAATCATGTTGCATTTAATTAGTATATTTAAATGAAGTCTTACCAAGGATACCAATAATAACGAAATTGGGATAGAAAACCTCTTGGATAACCAGAAGAACATCATGGATTCGCCATGACAAGGACGTCACTTTATAAAATGTAGAAAGCACATAGAAACTAAATGACAACTCCCTGAATATTGTTCTACAAATCTCATCAGTTGCTCCCAGATTCTGACCCGTTGTAATATTCCAATCTATTCTTCTCGAGTTGTGATCTATTGTTCCAGCATTGCTATTCATTCTTCTGAGATTGCCGTGGTTCCCCGTGGACGGCAAGAAGAATTCATCAATCAGAATAGAGAGTCTGAGTCTTGATCTTCCAGGCAGCAAGGCTTTATTAGCTAGTACATTTCAATAAAGCCGGGATTCCCAGGCAAATCCAAAAAACCAGTGCTCTCACAGTCCTTTTTATCCACATTTAGCTTCATTCGTATCTTACAGTCAAGGTTTTTTTGTTGCAGACCCCAAGGCCACTTTTCGTTAGCCACCATGATTTACTAGACCTTCGTTATCTGCCTTCTTTCTGTTTTTTCACTAATGAATGTGCTATGATATCACTGTGGTTACATCCTGCCTTCTTATCTGAAGTTTATTGTCTAATCTATGCCAAGTCTTTTTTTCCCGTTGTCTGACTTTCTCACATTTATTTAAGAAATTACTTTCAGCTTCTATGTTCATTTATGCGAGTATCCATGTGTATGCTTAATAAGATATGTGATATATATGAGAACTTCTTATGTAGTGATTATCTCTTCTATGTTAATTATTATCTCCTACTTGTCCTAATAATTATTCCTTCCAATATATGTTGTCTTAATGATTATTCCTTACATATCCCCTCTTTGAGACATCATTGTCTCACTAAACTATTTCTTGATATATTTTCCCAATATATGTCTTAGTTATGTTTGGTTTCACGAAATGTGGAGGAGCTTAAGTGTAGGATCAATATCCCTTTTTGTTTATTAATAGCCTAATTGCGAACTGCTCCTCCAGATTTCCTTTACCTGATAGTTCATTAAAATACATTTTTGCATTAATACATTTCATACACTTTGTACGAACACATCTCTCCCTCCTTGATTTTGCTTGATCATTTAAGTATTCCCCTCTATGCGTATGGTATCTAGGGTCATATTATCTCCTCTTATTTTCAAACTATTGATAATGGTACATGCTGTCCATTGCCCTGTTAATTACACATCGACATAAGCATCCTGCTAACGCTATCCCTACTATTATAAGCAGCAGTAACATAAATGATTTAAAAATCCAATCAAACATCCCATTTCCTACCCATCCTAACCATCCAGGTGGGTTATAATCATGGAATTCGTGACCTATCTTTTGGAGTTGGTCTGCTTGTGCCTCGATATGCTTTGCAAGGTTAGTTATATTCTCAGATTTATCTGGTATGTAAGTACAGCATTCTTGTTAAATTATGGCACATGTTCCTCCCTGCGAGGCCAATAGATAGTCCAAAGCCAGTCTATTTTGAAGGGCTACTGTGCCGACTGCCAAGGCTTGCCCTGTTTATCGAGCTTCAGCTGCAGTGATATTAGCCAGTTGTTCCAGGGCTGTGGCCATCAGAATTAACTCGTTTGCCGTTCTTCCTGTCCCATGTAATGGAAAGGCCATCATAAAGAACCAGTCAGTCTTACTGATTGTTCGTTTTGCTCGCGAAGGGTAGCTTCGTAGGGAAGGCATGTGGTGCATATAGGGCACTACATATCCCAGATAACAGGAGCCTGTCCAGTTCGCAGGAAGCCAGGGATATGCCTTTGTACCGCATATAAAGTAAGTTCCATTGTAGGCCGTAAAGTTATCAGCCAACGTCATCCAAGGTTGTACAGCTTTTCCTTCCCACACGTTGCTTGATGTGATGTTGCATATTTCAGTCCAGTCTATTTTGAACATACCAGCTGTACTTAAATCTTTCACAGGTGGTTGCCATTCTACAGTTTGCTGACATTTACTTTCTCCAACTCTTGCTCCATCCACATTTTTCTTTAAACAGAAGGATCCTGGTCCATTTGATTTTAGGACCGTCGGTACAGGTGGGAACTGGGAATGGTCGTAGGTTGGTTGGTACCATGTAGCAAACCTGGTCATTCTATACCCAGCTGACTCCCACATTGTCATGTTTCCTCCTTCCCCTGTCTTATTTTGTCTCAAGATCCATTCTATAGTTTCTGAAATCTGAAAAGGGAGAGACTGGAGTGGTAGGCCTTCTTGGGAATGGCTTGGGACATGAGTGCAGACCCAACATTTGCTTATGTTCAATCTTTCTGCATACATATATGACATATATAGGTAAGTATTTATATGCGATCTGTCTTCTTCCTGTTCATTTTTACTCTTGCCACCCCCCATACTAAGTACTAGTATTATCCCCATCCATCCTACCTCTACTTTTCCCATGCTATCACAAGGAGGGAGAGTACAATTTATCACAGTTTACACAATTCTTTTCCCGCGCTTAGTCGCCGCTACTACTATTTAGTTTATACAGTCTTTCAGCTTCAATTTCAGTGATTTATCTTGTTTTGTCAGTTCAGTTGATAGCTCAGTTTCCTGGGTCGAATTCGGTGAACCATGAACTTGAGCGGTAGAGTTTGTGTCAACAGTCCTTGTTCCTGAGGAAGGAAAATACTGATCACTGGTATACAAATCAAATTTCCATCTTCTTTTAACGCATTGAAACAGATCTTCCCCTCTTTTGCAGTCTTTAGTGCTACATTGCAAAACAAGGAGCGTCAGTCTCAATCAAAGTTATCATGAGTCTATTTGGTGGGGGTAATTCAACTTGACCCCATTCCTGGACTTCTTGTTCGGGGATTTGTTCATTCTCCATTCGCACTACCATTTGTCGCTTCATTAGTCTGGTAATAAAAGATCTCAAAGCAGGCAGTAAACAACAAAAGATTAGTCCAATTATGGTTATTACTACTACCATTATAACCCCTGCCTTTGCAAACCATGCTCCCCATTGTCCGAATACATTATCAAGCCAATTCCAAATATTATGGTCAAATCTTTTGGGCCCATCATAGCTTGTATTAAGGCTTTTATTTGACTTTCATGCTGTATTGGTCCCCCACTACTTTTCATAAAGCCTCTCTGTTTCCAGATTGATCCAAACAGATGACACACTCCATGTGCATAAGCCGAATCTGTATACACTTCTACTGCCTCCCCTTTTGCCAATTCACATGCTCTGGTTAGTGCCTTAAGTTCTGCTAGTTGGGCCGAACAGGGCTGTTCACATTTTTCTGCTTCTATAACTTCAAGTCCTCCTGGTCTTTGTTCAACTATGGCATAGCCTGCGTGGTTTCCCAAGTGATCCCTGTAACATGAGCCATCTACATACAGTGTCCTCTTCTCTTCTGTCACTAGTCCCTCTGCTCTTAAGTCTTCTCTCAGTTTCATAAACGTTTTTGCTTCTCTTAAGCATTCATGTTCTTCTCCTTCATGAGGTAATGGCATGTAATCAACTGGATTTACTCTGTTGCACTTTATTATCGTGATATCTGGAAATGTGGTTAGCATTCGATAATGATGGATCCTAGCAGGTGTCAGCACAAATTTTCCTTGCTCAATCAATTCAGCTACTTTGTGGTGTGCATGTATGTTTATTAAGTATCCCATTGTGATGGTAGCTGCTTTTTCGTAAGCCCACCAAGCAGCTGCCAAACCCTGATAACATGGAGGGTACCCCAGGGCCACATCATCTAACTTGGTGCTATAATAAGCTATTGCTTGTTTCTTTCTTCCTTTACAGCTGTCCTGCATTAACTCAGCAGTTGCGAATCCTGTTGCCCTGTTGCGAACAAAAAGGTCAAAGGGTTTATCATACGAAGGCAGCATCAGTGCTGGTGCTTGCACCATCTCTTGTTTCACGTTATCAAATGCTTCTGAGGCCTCCCTGTCCCATATCAAGATCGCTTTTAACTCCTCACATCCGGCCTCTTTCATTATTTTCCTTAACGCTTGTGTTTTTTCTGCATAGTTTTCTATCCATTCTGAACTAAATCCTGTCATTCCTAAGAATGTCATCATCTGTCTCACTGTCTGTGGTTTTGGGATTTTCAATACTGCTTCTATCTGCTGGTGAGCTTTTCTTTTTTGTCCAACAGTTATTTCCCTTCCAAGGTATTCTACTTTTCTTTGACAGAACTGTAATTTCTTTCTTGACACATTATGTCCTCCTTTCGCCAGCTTTCCCAGCAGTTTTAAACTTTCTTCCCTACACCGTTCCTTTGTTTCTGTACACAACAACAAGTCATCCACATATTGTATCAGTGTTCCTTCTAGTTGTATCCCTGCCAAATCTGCTCTCAACACTTGGTTGAATACATGTGGGGAGTGTTTGAATCCTTGTGGCATTCTATTGTATGTGTACTGCTTTCCCTCGTACTTGAAAGCAAATAAGTACTGACTCGCTTGTGCCAAGGGCACACTGAAAAATGCTGAGCATAAGTCTATTACTGTAAACCATCTGCTTTCAGACGGTATGTTAGTCAATAAGGTGTAGGGGTTAGGGACTTCTACTGGCATATTTTCAACTACTTCATTAACTGCTCTCAGGTCGTGTACTAACCTCCACTTTTCCCCATCTGCCTTTTTAACTGGTAATAAGGGTGTGTTACATTTACTTCGGGTTTCTCTTAACACCCCTGCGTCTACTAATCCTCTGATTGTTTCTCTTATGCCTTTTACTGCTTCTGCCTTGATTGGATATTGTGGTTTATAAGGTCCTTGACATCCTGGCTTCAATTTTACTTCGACTAGGGTAGCTGTTTTAACTTTGCCTACATCTGTGTCGTTCTTTGACCACAATTCCTCAGGGAGAGAATCTAAATCTTTTTCTAACTTTGCTCTCCATTCTTGCTCTACTTCTTTATCTTTTAACTCTATTTTTACCTCTTTTGGTCTTCCAGTCATCCTTGCATTAACAGATATTTTCCTCATTTGTCCGTCAGTCGACATCCAAATATTCTCATTGTTTGCTTTAATAAATTCCAGTTCCTGTGCCCTAAACGTCATAAGTCCCAAATCCTTTGGTCTGTAATCAGGATTCACCTTTAGCGTAACATGTGGTTCTGTCTCAGGCACTGAGAACCATTTTCTGACCCATTCATTCTTTCTAATTGTGAGGGCTGCTCCCTCTGGTCCGATTAAAATGCTGTCTGAATTTATTTCCTGTTCTTGTCCTGCCTCTTTATTCCACTTCTCCTGTATCTCTGACTGTTGCATTTTATCAAAAATCATTGTGCTATGTAGTTCAGTTTTTGGCCATTCGGCGTCTGGAATCTGTGCCTCTACAAATGTCCCCCAAATTTCCCATACCTGCTTTTTAATTTGTTCTTCTATGTCCCATAGCCAATATACATTGGCCCACTCTTCTCCCCTTACCCTAATTACGTACATGCCCGTCAGATTAATTCCTTGAGATGTACACTCTAATTTTAACCCTAACCCTAAGATTGCATCCCGGCCTAACAAATTCAGTGGTGTTTTATTGCATACTAACACAGGCACATGAGTGGTTTTGTTTCCAACGGTGATAGGCACCGGCATCGTCATTTGAGTCAATACTGCTTTCCCCGAGAACCCCATAGTTTTTACAAACTGACCTGACAATGGTAGGTGTCCTGCATATTTTTCTTGTATGCACGTACAAGTAGCTCCTGTATCTATCATCATGGGGATCTCAACCCCCCCTATTCTAACATTGATTACAGGTTCTTGATTTGCTGTGTCCATTATTTGTACATACTGGCCTACCATTTCGGGGTTCTCTGGGCCTCCCTATAGGAAACTCTGGTGATTTACTGGCCCCTGACTCATTGGGCAGTCACTGGTTGGCACTTGCATCATTTGCTGACTCATTTGTTGTTGACCTCCTTGTCTATAGCTGTTTTGGGGACAATTCCTTTTTATGTGTCCTGTTTCCCCACATCCCCAGCATACCCCTGGAGGGCCACGTGGTCCTCCCTGCCGGGGGCCTTGATTATATCCTTGGTTTTGTCCCCTCTGGTTCTGATAGGGTGCTTTTCCCTGTCCCTGTCCTTTTCCGTTCCAATTATTCTGATTTTGAGGTAGATATGTGGTCTGATAATTTGGATTGTATCCCCCTTGGTTCATGGGCATCGGGAAACCAGAGATGTTATAGGTTATAATAGGCTGACATCCCTCTCCCCCCCTCTCTGGTGTTGGGTTGGGGGTTTCTTCAGTAATCATTTCAGTTATTATGGGTGCCATTTTCTTGGGGGTGGGGTCCTCTTTTGACTTTTGTTTAGCTTTTATTTCTTCTAACTGCGCCTGCAGGAGCTTACGGTGTACTTCTTTTAATTGTTTATCTGCATTCTCCTCTTTACGGTGTCTCTCTACTGCGTGGATAACATAGTCCAGAAATTCCCTGTAAGTTTTTGATTCCAGGCCTACTACTTCATCCAATCTGGACTTCGCTGAAGCCGGTAGGCCTTCCAAGATGGCTGCTCGGAACATGGCATTAGTTAGGGGGTCTGTCAGGATGTCTCTTTCCGTGTCCCTTCTCCACCTTTTTAACTGATTTTCAACATATGTTGCAGCATTTTCCTCCTCTCCCAGTGGGTCTCCTTTTAGTGATTTCAGATCTACACGGTTAGGGTACAATCCCCTTAGTGCTCGCCAAATTAGTGGGCGGTATTCATCTATGAGCACTCCATCCACACTTGGATCGAGTGCTGCAGTAGGAATTCCAGCAAGTCTCATGACTTCAGCCATTTGATTCATCCCCAGTACTTTTGTTAGGAGAGCTTTGATATCTCCTAGGGCCATTCTTTTTCCTACCATTCCTGCCTCCAGCTGTCCAATCCACCTCCCAGCCCCATCCATGATATTTGGTAATTCACTAATTAAATTGGGTAGGTCCTGTCCTGCCCACGGAATGTATTGTGTCCTATTTCCTTTTACAACTACGGGGAATGCTTTTGGGTCTTCCCATTCTATTTCTCCAAACTTGGTAGGTGGTCTCCTTCTTCGATTTGACTTTCTTAACTTTCTTAACTTTCTTACCTTTTCTTCGTCCTCCTCACTCAAACTGGTGGAGTCTTTCTCGTCCAATTCTTCACATATAAGTTTCATCGGGGGTACCCATTGTATCCCTGTCTTGCTTCCTTTTCTTCTTGCACTTCCCTTGCTATATTTACATTTTTCATCCCATTCTTCCTTACCCTCCTCCTCTTCACACCTTGCCTCACTGTCCACTGCCTCCTCACCTTTTTTACTCTGTTCTTCCTCCATTTTTCTATTTGCCCATTTTAACACCCTTACCCGAACCAACTCTTCCTCTAACTCTTGCCTCATACGGCGTATGTTATCCAGTTCTCCTTCCACTTTAGCACCTTCTTCTTCCCTTTTTACCTTTCTTTCCACCTCCTGCTTTGCCCATTGTTCGCGGGTCATGTCCCTTTCTTCATATTCCCCCTCAAAATTCACTGTCCCCTTTATTACTGGATACAGCCAGCAAAATCTTGGTTTTCCTTATAAGGGGGCGGGGCTATATGGGGGTCTTTCAATTTTTCCTTTTCCTGAATCTGAACTGGCATTTGCATTTTCCATATGCGCTTTTTCTCTTTTCCTTCCTTTTCAAATAATGTTAGTATCTCCAATTCTTTTTTTCTTTTCTGATTTCTCTTTTGTGATTTATCCCTTAGTTTATAGTTCTTTACCAGTCCTTTCTGATCCTCACATCTTTCTGTACACCAGGTGCCTCCCTCTGGCCACTGTGTGTTTAATTTACTTGTTCTTTTGGTCCATTTTTGGGAGATATGGGCGATGTCTCCTTTCAGGGCTGGGTACTTTTCTCCCAGAATTTCCACCGGTGTCTTAGTTTGATATGGCATGTTCTGTTTCTTTGCACTGCCTTGCGGCTTAATATTTTCTGATATGTTGGTATTTGGCACTATTGTTATTTTTATGCGATATACTGTTTTCCCTTTTTCTGTCCTTGGACTATCTTCCCACTGCACTTCCCTGACTGACACCTGTATTTCCAACCGAGGTCTCAGAATTTGCTTCCCTGTTCTTCCCTCTCCTGGTGATAATCCTTTTTCTTCTGCTAGTGGATAATATGCCTCCACTTGCTCACTGATTTCCAACAGAGCCTTACTTGGTCTGATTTCTTCTATTAATTCTGTCAATGTTTCTTCTACTGCTTCACTCGTCCAATTTTTGTATATTATTTCGTCCCAATTTACGTATGGCCACTCCTTATTCACTTCCTCCAAATTAACTACTTCAGTTATTCTTCTTAGCAGGGCATTTCTCTCACCCTCATACCACTCCCTCAAACCTCCTCCAACTATTTTTACTAGATCTTCTCTAAAAAAATGTGTGTTAACACCACTACTTAAGAAATCTATTACTGCAATATTCCTACGTGATTCATCACTGTCGTGATCCTGCTTTACACTCCACATTTACCAACAGCTGCTTTCACCGCTATTCCAGATCAACCTTTTCAGGCTTCTCCTTGTAGCCCCTTTACTTTATTTCACTACCTATCCCCTCTCTTCTTCCGGCGATCAACGTAGGTCCTTAATTACTATATCAGGTAGGAGACCAATCTCTCCTAGATCTCTCCTTCCTCTCGGCTGACGTCTCTCTCTCCGAGGTCCTGGGTAGGTTTGGACTGGCAGGCTTGCCTACACTTACTCTCCTTGGGCAAGTCGTAACCTGGAAGCCCGCTCCAAACCGCTCGACTAACCTAATTGCATCAATTAGCGTTCGGTTTTTGTAGCGTCTCACTTTTTACCCATTCGTGGACAATACAGTACATAAAACTAAAGCATGCTTTTTACATGCAAAATTTATCCTTCCGATCAGACTCAGTCTCTCAATATTTTACACAATTTTAACTTTACCAATGCAGGTTATCTTTTGGGCAGGTGAGATCCAGGACCAGTGGAGAACCGGGTGCGCCAGGCCTGGAAAACCCCTTTCTGACAACAAGGATTTACATGCATGCAAGTCTGCTTACCTTGTTGACAGAAGGCCGGCTGGGGACTTCTCGGTTCCGGTCGGACCACCGTCTCCCTCGATCCCTCCGGGGTTGAGTCACCGGACGACCTCAACTGTACCCTGCTCGCAGCGCCAGATTTGCCGTGGTTCCCTGTGGACGGCAAGAAGAGTTCATCAATCAGAATAGAGAGTCTGAGTCTTGATCTTCCAGGCAGAAAGGCATTATTAGCTAATACATTCCAATAAAGCCGGGATTTCCAGATGAATCCAAAAAAACAGTGCTCTCACAGTCTTATTTATACACATTTAGCTTCATATTTCATCATTCTTATCTTACAGTCAAGGTTTTTTTGTTGCAGACCCCAAGGCCACTTTTCGTGAGCCACCATGGTTTACGAGACCTACGTTATCTGCCTTCTTTCTGATTGGTCACTAATGAATGTGCTATGATATCACTGTGGTTACATCTTGCCTTCTTATCTGAAGTTTATTGTCGATTCAGCCAAGGTTGTTGCTTGTTCAACCATTGTAGGGCATCCTGCTATGCCAAGTCTTTTTCCCCGTTGTCTGACTTTCTCACGTTTATTTAAGAAATTTATTTCAGCTTTTGTGTGTTTGCTTGACTTCTTTCAGCCTTTATGTCCATTTATGTGAGTATCCATGTGTACTGACCTGGTAAGGTATTGTGCACTTAAAAGGGTACAGGTGTATGCTTAATAAGATATGTGATATATATGAGAGCTGCTCAAGTAGTGATTATCTCTTCTATGTTAATTATTATCTCCTACTTGTCCTAACAATTATTCCTTCCAACATATGTTGTCTGAATGATTATTCCTTCCACGTGTAGGAAACTCCCAACATTGAAACTACACTCTTCCTATTCCTGAGCTCTTCCCACATTGTTTCGCTGTCTGAGCACTCCGAGTTGTCCTCCTGCACTACAGCTGCGATATTCCCCTTAAAAAGTAGTGCAACTCCACCACCCCTTTTACATGCCCCTCTGTCCAGCCTTAAGCATCTGTATCCGCGAATGTTAAACTGTCAATCCTGTCCTTCCCTTAACCAAGTCTCTGGAATGGCAACAACATCAAAGTTCCAAATTATAATCCAAGCTCTAAGTTCATCTGTCTTACCTGCAAAACTTTTCGCATTGAAGCAAATGCACTTCAGTCCACCAGGCGCTCTTTGATCTGAAACCATTCCCTGACAGGTACAGCATGGGGATAGGTATAGAGCAAAGCTCCCTCTACATTGTCCCCCATCAAACACTCCCAGGACAGCTACAGCATTGGGTTAAATACAGAGTAATTATTCCTCTACACTGTCCCCCATCAAGTACTCCCAGGACAGGTGCAGCACGGAGTTAGATACAGAGTAAGGCTCCCTCTACACTGTCCCCATCAAAAACTCCCAGGACAGGTACAGCACGGGGTTAGATACAGAGTAAAGCTCCCTCTACACTGTCCCCATCAAACACTCCCTGGACAGGTACAGCAAAGGGTTAGATACAAAGTAAAGTTCCCTCCACATTGTCCCCATCAAAAGCTTTTGGCAATTTCCCTTCATAATATTTGCCTGCAGCACAGTTTGAGCGTGAGTCTGTGGCTGTGAGTGTGATTGTGTGCCTATCTTGTGCTGTGTGGGAGATTTCAGAATCTAACAGAAGCTTCCCTTCCTTGCCTTCTCCTGTCCTATATTCTCCTTGACATCCAAAGCGCACCTCATGTTGAAAGCTCGAATCATTGAAACAGACTGTATTCATGTTTTTGTCAGTGAGGAAATTGCAGAACCACAGACCAATAGCAGGTGCATTCAGACAGTGCAAAGCCCAATGTAGTTTATTTTGGAATGCTACAATATTGTTCCACTCAGTACACTGCGTGCCTGAATGCTGCAGAAAGATTTTACCATCTCTATTCTGATCACATTGGCAACATTTCACTGGGTCAATGTTCCCAACAATTCCTAAATCTTTCCACACAGCAATCTCTCAGTTTCAACATGTGTTTCCTTGTTTGTTTCTCCCTGGTTTGTGTGGATTCTCTGATAGATTCCTCGTCGTTATCCTCCACATGTGCAGATGTCCACACCCCATGTCCCTGTCCTGCTCCCAAACGCGGCATCCCATTGCAATAAGGCAGGTGATACAGGAGCGTTTCAGTGAGTGCAGAAGGTGAGTTCTGATTCTGACCCAGCTGTGTGGATTTGCTGGGTTAACCCCACCATCCAGTGACAGTTTAATCAGGGCATTTATTGTTAGAAATCTAAGTGTGAATCAGTCACTCTTTGTGTCTCTGCCTACATGTTTGCATGCCTGTGTCTGTGTGTGCCTCTCTGTGTCTGAGTGTTTTCTTTGTGTTCATGTTTTAATAAGTGCCAATTTGCCGTAATGTTCCAGCTTAATATACTTGTTTCTGAATCTCAAACAGCCTGCGGTCCATTGCAAATCCACAATAATGTTTAAATTGGTGAATATCTCCCCGTCTCTCTGTGACTCTCTCTGTTACTCACTTGCTCAATTTGTCCATCTCCGTCCCAGCGAGAAACATGAAATACTGCAGAACTCTCACCCACTCTCTGAGTCTCTCTCAATCTCTCCCTCTCTCTTTCTCTCTCTCTCTAAATCTCTCAAACTCTCTCTGTCTCACACACTGTTGGTTGTGTTCCTCGATTACAGAAATTCTGAAAGCCATGCAAACCAGTAAAATACTTGCAGCGAGTCCCCACAACATGAGGGAGTGGAGAGAGAAAAGGGATGTGTTACCAATCTCACTGTGGACTGTATATCGATTGTGACTGTCTTCAAAACTGCCCATAAGTCTGCTAACACTTCATTGATTCAGATTAAATTAAAACTGACCTGTATTCTCCCCAGTTGCGTTCTGTTAACTCCCCTGGATTCCACAAACACCTGTCTCCACAACTGTCAATCCCTCTCCCCAGCTCTCCCTCTCTCCCTCCCTCATCCCTTGGGAAATAAGGAAAAGCAGGTGACAGAAGTGTTAGTGAGGGATCACTTTGGGACCAGTGACCATAATTCCATTAGTTTTAAGATAGCTATGGGGAATGATAGGTCTGTCCCAAAGTTTAAAATTCTAAATTGGGGCAAGGCCAATTTTGATGGTATCAGGCAGGAACTTTCAACAGTTAATTGGGGGAGTCTGTGGGAAGGCAAAGGGATGCCTGATAAGTGGCAGGCTTTCAAAAGTGTTTTAACCAGGGTTCAGGGTAAGCACATTCCTCTTAGAGTGAAGGGCAAGGCTGGCAGAAGTAGGGAACCCTGGATGACTGGGGTTCTTGAGGTCCTGGTCAAGAAGAAGAAGGAGACCATGACATGCATAGGCAGCTTGATCGAGTGAATCCCTTGAAGAGTACAAAGAACAAAGAACAAAGAACAGTACAGCACAGGAAACAGGCCCTTCGGCCCTCCAAGCCTGTGCCGCTCCTTGGTCCAACTAGACCAATCGTTTGTATCCCTCCATTCCCAGGCTGCTCATGTGACTATCCAGGTAAGTCTTAAACGATGTCAGCGTGCCTGCCTCCACCACCCTACTTGGCAGCGCATTCCAGGCCCCCACCACCCTCTGTGTAAAAAACGTCCCTCTGAGGTCTGAGTTATACTTCGCCCCTCTCAGCTTGAGCCCGTGGCCCCTCGTGATCGTCACCTCCGACCTGGGAAAAAGCTTCCCACTGTTCACCCTATCTATACCCTTCATAATCTTGTATACCTCTATTAGATCTCCCCTCATTCTCCGTCTTTCCAAGGAGAACAACCCCAGTCTACCCAATCTCTCCTCATCGCTAAGACCCTCCATACCAGGCAACATCCTGGAAAACCTTCTCTGCACTCTCTCCAATGCCTCCACGTCCTTCTGGTAGTGCGGCGACCAGAACTGGACGCAGTACTCCAAATGTGGCCTAACCAGCGTTCTATACAGCTGCATCATCAGACTCCAGCTTTTATACTCTATACCCCGTCCTATAAAGGCAAGCATACCATATGCCTTCTTCACCACCTTCTCCACCTGTGTTGCCACCTTCAAGGATTTGTGGACTTGCACACCTAGGTCCCTCTGTGTTTCTATACTCCTGATGACTCTGCCATTTATTGCATAACTCCTCCCTACATTATTTCTTCCAAAATGCATCACTTCGCATTTATCCGGATTAAATTCCATCTGCCACCTCTCCGCCCAATTTTCCAGCCTATCTATATCCTGCTGTATTGCCCGACAATGCTCTTCGCTATCCGCAATTCCAGCCATCTTTGTGTCATCCGCAAACTTGCTGATTACACCAGTTACACCTTCTTCCAAATCATTTATATATATCACAAATAGCAGAGGTCCCAGTACAGAGCCCTGCGGAACACCACTAGTCACAGACCTCCAGCCGGAAAAAGACCCTTCGACCACTACCCTCTGTCTCCTATGGCCAAGCCAGTTCTCCACCCATCGAGCCACTTCTCCTTGTATCCCATGAGCCTTAACCTTCTTAACCAACCTGCCATGTGGGACTTTGTCAAATGCCTTACTGAAATCCATATAGACGACATCCACGGCCCTTCCTTCATCAACCCTTTTTGTCACTTCCTCAAAAAACTCCACCAAATTTGTAAGGCACGACCTCCCTCTTACAAAACCATGCTGTCTGTCACTAATGAGATTGTTCCGTTCTAAGTGCACATACAACCTGTCTCTAAGGATCCTCTCCAACAACTTCCCTACCACGGACGTCAAGCTCACCGGCCTATAATTTCCTGGGTTATCCCTGCTACCCTTCTTAAACAACGGGACCACATTCGCTATCCTCCAATCCTCAGGGACCTCACCCGTGTCCAAAGAAGCGACAAAGATTTCCGTCAGAGGCCCAGCAATTTCCTCTCTCGTCTCGCTGAGCAGTCGAGGATAGATGCCATCAGGCCCTGGGGCTTTGTCAGTTTTAATGTTCCCTAAAAAACCTAACACTTCCTCTCTTGTAATGGAGATTTTCTCTAACGGGTCAACACCTCCCTCCGAGACACTCCCGGTTAACACGCCCCTCTCCTTCGTGAATACCGATGCAAAGTATTCATTTAGGATCTCCCCTGTTCCCTTGGGTTCTCAGCATAATTCCCCTCCTTTGTCCCTGAGAGGTCCGATTTTCTCCCTGACAACTCTTTTGTTCCTAACGTATGAATAGAATGCCTTAGGATTCTCCTTAATCCTGCCTGCCAAGAACATCTCGTGCCCTCTTTTTGCCCTTCTAACTCCCCGTTTGAGATCTTTCCTACTCTCTCTGTATTCCTCCAGAGCTCCATCTGTTTTCAGTTGCCTGGACTTAACGTACGCCTCCCTTTTCATTTTAATCAGATCCTCAATTTCCCTGGTTATCCACGGCTCTCGAATCCTACCTTTCCTATCTTTCCTTTTTACAGGCACATGCCTATCCTGCAGCCTTATCAATAGTTCCTTAAAAGACTCCCACATGCCAGACGCGGACTTACCCTCGAACATCCTCTCCCAATCAACATCCACCAATTCCTGCCTAATCCGGCTATAGTCAGCCTTCCCCCAATTTAGCACCCTGCCCGTAGGACAGCACTCATCCTTGTCCATTACTATCCTAAAGTTAACAGAGTTGTGGTCACTATTTGCCACATGTTCCCCTACCGAAACTTTGACGACCTGACCGGGCTCATTTCCCAGAACTAGGTCCAGTATAGCCCCCTCTCTAGTCGGGCTATCTACATACTGTTCTAAAGAACCTTCCAGTACGCATTTTACAAATTCCTCCCCGTCCGGTCCCCCAGCTCTAAGCACTTTCCAGTCTGTGCCAGGGAAATTAAAGTCTCCCACTACAACAACCCTATTTTTTCTGCACCTATCCAGAATCTCCTGACATATCCTTTCCTCCACTTCCCGTGGGCTGTTGGGTGGTCTGTCGTACACCCCCAACATAGTGACTGCACCCTTCCTGTTTCTGAGTTCCACCCACAGCGACTCAGTACATGACCCCTCTAAGTTGTCTACCCTCTGCACCGCGGTAATATGCTCCGTAACTAATATCGCTACTCCCCCACCTTTTTTAGCCCCTCCTCTGTCTCGCCAAAAACACCGAAAGCCCGGAATATTCAGCTGCCAGTCCTGTCCTTCATTTAACCAAGTTTCCGTCACCGCAACCACATCCAAATTCCGCACAAGCATTAAGGCCCTAAGTTCGTCTGTTTTACCCGTTACACTCCTCGCATTGAAGCAGATGCACTCCAGACCTCCAGGCCCAGTCAGGTCCTCCTCCTCCAGAGTGCTCCTCTTCTTATCTAGCCTTGCCCTGGCCCCCAGCTCGACCCCAGCCTCAGTATTTACTGACCTCCTGTTTTGTTCCCCACCCCCCTGCCACACTAGTTTAAATCCTGCCGAAACACTCTAGCAAAACTCCCAGCCAGGATATTTGCTCCCTTCCAGTTAAGGTGTAACCCACCCAGTATAGGGGGTAAGGAGTAGAGTTGAGAGAAATCAGGGGGGCAAAAAAGGTACACAAGATTGTTTTGGCAGACAAGTCAAAGGAGAATCCAAAGAGCTTCTACAAATACATAAAGACCAAAAGAGTAACTAGGGAGAGAGTTGTGTCTCACTAAGATCAACTGGTGCGGATCCACAAGAGTTGGGGAGATCCTAAATGAATATTCCTCATCATTATTCACTGTTGAGAAAATTATGGATGTGAGGGAACTTGGGGAAATAAATAGTGATGTCTTGAGGAGTGTACCTATAACGGAGAAGGAGGTGCTGGAAGTCTTAAAGCACAACAAGGTAGATAAATTCCCTGATGAGGTGTATCCCAGGACGTTGTGGGAGGCTAGGGAGGAAATTGCGGTTCCCCGAGCAGAGACATTTGAATCATTGATAATCACATGTGAGATGCCTGAAGATTGGAGGGTGGCAAATGTTGTGCCTTTGTTTAAAAAGGGCTGCAGGGAAAAGCCTGGGTGCTACAGGCCGGTGAGCCTCACATCTGTGGTGGGTCAGTTTTTGGAAGGTATTTTGAGAGACAGGATCTATAGGCATTTAGAGACGCAGGGACTGATTAGGTACAGTCAGCATGGCTTTGTGAGTGGAAAATCATGTCTCACAAATTTGATTGAGTTTTTTGAAAGGGTAACCAAGGAGGAAGATGAGGGCAGTGCAGTTGATGTTGTCTACATGGACTTTAGCAAGGCCTTTGACAAGGTACCTCATGGTAAGTTGTTGAGTAAGGTTAAATCTCACGGGATCCAGTCTGAGGGAGCTGAATGGAAACAAAATTGGCTTGATGACAGAAGACAGAGGGTGGCTGTAAAGGTTTGGTTTTCAAACTGGAGGCCTGTGACCAGCGGAGTGCCTCAGGGATTGGTGCTGGGTCCACTGTTATTTGTCATTTATATTAACGATTTAGATGAGAAGATAGGGAGGCATGGTTGGTAAGTTTGCAGATGACACCAAGATTGGTGGCATAGTGGACAGTGAAGAAGGTTACCTCGGATTGCAACGGGGTCTTGGTCAATTGGGCCAGTGAGCTGACAAATCGCAGATGGAGTTGAATTTAGATCAATGTAAGGTGATGCATTTTGGTAGATTGTACCAGGGCAGGACTTATTCAGTTAATGGCAGAGCGTTGGGGAGAGTTACAGAACAAAGAGATCTCGGGGTTTAAAAAGAAGGGCGGCATGGACAAGTTGGTCCGAAAGGCCTGTTTCCATGCTGTAAACCTCTTCAACTCTGTGACTCTCCTTTCGTCGCCCCCGCTCTCCCAGCATTGCCCTTTATCTTCCCTCATCGCCCCCTCTCTCCCTCCCTCGCGCCCTCTCTCCCTCCCTGGCACCCTCCCTCCCTCCCTCATCCCCTCTCTCCCACTAAGAGGTGATGTGTTTGGATCTGCTGCAGGGTCTGAATTTTCTGAGAAGTCCCATTGTTGTTGAGCTGCAGTAGATTGAGGGATGGAATATTATTTTGGAAATTAAGTAGTTCCAGATTTTTGATTCATGGAATTTTGCAATTTATGCTCATCCATTTTAATCGTTTTCATGAATCGAAATACTTAGAACATAGAACATAGAACATAGAACATTACAGCGCAGAACAGGCCCTTCGGCCCACGATGTTGCACCGACCAGTTAAAAAAAAAACTGTGACCCTCCAACCTAAACCAATTTCTTTTCGTCCATGAACCTATCTACGGATCTCTTAAACGCCCCCAAACTAGGCGCATTTACTACTGATGCTGGCAGGGCATTCCAATCCCTCACCACCCTCTGGGTAAAGAACCTACCCCTGACATCGGTTCTATAACTACCCCCCCTCAATTTAAAGCCATGCCCCCTCGTGCTGGATTTCTCCATCAGAGGAAAAAGGCTATCACTATCCACCCTATCTAAACCTCTAATCATCTTATATGTTTCAATAAGATCCCCTCTTAGCCGCCGCCTTTCCAGCGAAAACAATCCCAAATCCCTCAGCCTCTCCTCATAGGATCTCCCCTCCATACCAGGCAACATCCTGGTAAACCTCCTCTGCACCCTCTCCAAAGCCTCCACATCCTTCCTGTAATGTGGGGACCAGAACTGCACACAGTACTCCAAGTGCGGCCGCACCAGAGTTGTGTACAGTTGCAACATAACGCTACGACTCCTAAATTCAATCCCCCTACCAATAAACGCCAAGACACCATTTGCCTTCTTAACAACCTTATCTACTTGATTCCCAACTTTCAGGGATCTATGCACACATACACCTAGATCCCTCTGCTCCTCCACACTATTCAAAGTCCTCCCGTTAGCCCTATACTCAACACATCTGTTATTCCTACCAAAGTGAATTACCTCACACTTCTCCGCATTAAACTCCATCCGCCACCTCTCGGCCCAACTTTGCAACCTGTCTAAGTCTTCCTGCAAACTACGACACCCTTCCTCACTGTCTACCACACCACCGACTTTGGTGTCATCAGCAAATTTGCTAATCCACCCAACTATACCCTCATCCAGATCATTAATAAATATTACAAACAGCAGTGGCCCCAAAACAGATCCCTGAGGTACACCACTTGTAACCGCACTCCATGATGAATATTTACTATCAACCACCACCCTCTGTTTCCTATCCGCTAGCCAATTCCTGATCCAATTTCCTAGATCACCCCCAATCCCATACATCTGCATTTTCTGCAGAAGCCTACCATGGTGAACCTTATCAAACGCCTTACTAAAATCCATATATACTTCCATAAGGAACTCAAGGGCACACTGATCAATGAAACTATTGGGTTGTGTGAAATCTTGTACATTGTGAGTGAAATCTCCATCTCATGGAGCTGCCTCCATCTTTGATTTTGGAAGAGTTTAAAAACAGGAGAAGTTTGATTTAGTTTTAGTTTTTAATGTTTCTTTGTCAGTGAATGATGTGAAATGTCTCGATAGCTCTGTCTTCTATTGAAAAAGAACAAGCGTCAGCTAATTCCTGACATTTAAACAACACAAAAACCCAGCAGAATTCTCTGCTTTTTCCAAAAACAATTGTAAGTTGTCCACATTTGTATGAATCTAGAAATGAACTCCACTGATTTTCTTTCCTGATTGATATGGTTCCTTTGAAGCTGTGTTGCTGCCTCAAACTTTGTGTCAATTTGATCCCTGAATCCTTAAACTCCTGGAAATAATTCAGACACTTTTGATTTCTCTGCGGTTCGGAAACATAATGTTCTGATGACTGAGTTTCATGGAATTTATTTCCAATTCGAATATTCAATTTACATGCTTATAATTTATTGTTGTTGTGTTATTGTATTTAGTTGCATTCTTCCACGATGGTTATTCTCATTCTCAATTTGGATTATTTCATAAATATTGAAGTTATAATTGTGTTTCCTGATCCCATATTGTTGATGTAAATGGTGAAAGACATTGATCCCAGCGCTGATCCTTGTGGAAAACCACTTCTCACCTTCCAGTGTTGTCCAAACCTGTGTGTTTTACCCTCTGTCGCGAATAAAGACATAAAGTCGACTTTAAATACTTAAACACAATGTCCTTTATTCTATAGCTACTTAAACAACAGCAAATACTTGCAATACATAAACCAAATTCTCATTATCTGTTACTTAACCTAACTTAAGGTTGATTTCCACTTGGAATTAAAACCTGGTCAGGATTTTGTTGTTAAATAGAATCAGTCACTTGTTCTCTGCTCCTTCCAGACGTTGTCTCTCCTTGTGAGCTTGGTTCCCGGGTTCTTCACACTGCCTTTCTGAACAAGCTATTCCAAAGAATCCTAGGATATATTTCATCAGGCCCAGGGGACTTATCAACTTTCAGTTTATTCAAAATTGCTAGTACATCTTCCCTCCGAACATCTACTTCCTCCAGCCTATCAGCCTGTGACACCCTCTCTTCCTCAAAAACATGGCCCCTCTCCTTGGTGAACACCGAAGAAAAGTATTCATTCATCACCTCTCTTATCTCTTCTGACTCCATGCACAAATTCCCACGACCGTCCTTGACCGGCCCCAACCTCACCCTGGTAATTATTTTATTCCTCACATAAGAGTAAAAAGCCTTGGGGTTTTCCTTGATCCGACCCACCACGGACTTCTCATGCCCCCTCCTAGCTCTCCTAAGCCCCTTTTTCAGCTCATTTCTTGCTAACTTGTAACCCTCCATCGAGCCAACTGAACCTTGTTTTCTCAACCTAACATACGCTTCCTTCTTCCTCTTGACAAGACATTCCACCTCTTTTGTGAACCATGGTTTCCTCACTCGGCCATTTCCTCTCTGCCTGGCAGGGACATACCTATCAAGGACACGCAGTATTTGTTCCTTGAAAAAGTTCCACTTATCATTAGTGCCTTTGCCTGACAATTTTTGTTCCCATCCTATGCTTCCTAATTCCCGCCTGATTGCATCATAATTACCTCTCCCCCAATTGTAAACAATGCCCTTCCGTACGGCCCTCACCATCTCCATTGCAATAACAAAAGACACGGAATTGTGGTCACGATATCCAAAGTGCTCTCCCACAACCAAACCAACACTTGTCCCGGTTCATTACCCAGTACCAAATCCAATGTGGCCCCACCGCTTGTCGGCCTATCCACATATTGTGTCAGGAACCCCTCCTGCACACACTGCACAAAAACTGCCCCATCCGAACTATTCGACCTAAAAATGTTCCAATCAATATTTGGAAAGTTAAAGTCCCCCATGACAACTACCCTGTGACCTCCACACCTATCCATAATCTGCTTCGCAATTTCTTGCTCCACATCTCTATTACTATTGGGGGCCTATAGTAAACTCCTAACAACGTGACCACTCCTTTCCTATTCCTAACCTCAGCCCATATTACCTCTGTAGGCAGATCCCCTTCAAAATGCATTTCTGCAGCCGTTACACTCTCCTTGATTAACAGTGCCACTCCTCCACCTCTTTTACCAGCTACCCTACACTTACTCAAACATCTATACCCCGGAACTTCCAACAACCATTCCTGTCCTTGTTCTACCCATGTCTCCGTAATGGCCACAACATCGTAGTCCCAAGTACCAATCCACGCCCCAAGTTCACCTACCTTATTTCGGATGCTCCTTGCATTGAAGTGGACACACTTCAACCCACCTTCTTGTCTGCTGGGACCCACCTTTGACCATGATACCCTTCCCAGTACCTCATTGCACTCACTGACCTCTGGACTACAACTCCTTTTCCCATCCCCCTGAAAAATTAGTTTAAACCCCCCCCGAAGAGCCGTCGCAAATTTCCCTCCCAGGATATTGGTGCCCCTCTGGTTCAGGTGCACCCCGTCCTGTTGGTACAGGTCCCACCTTCCCCAGAAAGTGTTCCAATTATCCACATAACTGAAACCTTCCCTCCTCCACCATCCCTGCATCCATGTGTTTAACTGCACTCTCTCCCTGTTCCTCAACTCGCTATCTCGTGGCACCGGCAACATACCAGAGATGACAACCTGTTTTGTCCTGGCTCTCAGCTTCCACCCAAGCTCCCTGAATTCCTGTTTTAAGTCCCCGTCCCCTCTCTTCCCGATGTCTTTGGTGTCGACGTGCACCACGACTTGTGACTGTTCCCCCTCCCCCTTTGGAATCCTGAAGACACGGTCGGAGATGTCACGGACCCTGGCATCCGGGAGGCAACATACCATCCGTGATTCACTCTTGTTGCCACAGAACCTCCTATCTATCCCTCGAACAAACGAGGCCCCAATAACTATAGCTCTACCGCTCTCCCCTTTTCCCTTCTGAGCCACAGGGACGGACTCAGCGCTGGCGATCTGGTCACTGCGGCTTACCACTGGTAGGTCGCCCCCCTCATCTGTATCCAAAGTGGAATACTTTTTGCTAAGGGGAACGAACACAGGGGATCACCGCACCGACTGCTTCCTCCCAGCCCCTCTCACTGTCACCAATCTATTTTCATTCCCTGGAGCAACTATATCCCTGAAGCTTGTGTCTATGGCCCTCTCTGCCTCCCTGATGACCCTAAGCTCATCCAACTCCAGCTCCCTAACGCGGTCTTGGAGGAGCTGCAGATGGGTGCACCTCCCACAGGTGTAATCAGCAGGGACACGACGGTGTCCCTCACCTCAAACATTCTCCAGGAGGAACATTGCACTGCCTTCACTTCCATCCCCTCCATATAACTTACTGCTACAAAGAAAAAGAATTGCTCCAATGGAACACTGAACCCTTTTTCCCCTTCCTCAGAGTGCACTGGGAAAGAACAAGGATTCAAAATTGAAGGGTAACAGAATGAATTTTAACCTGTCCTGTGTCGCCCGCTTCCGCCTAAGCCCTGCGAGCCAAAGCCCTTCCAGCTCTCACTCTGCTTCCCACTCAGTCCACTGCCCGCTCCCGACGCTGCCCGCTTTCGAGTGCGGCCGGCTTTTTATGTTCCAGTCGAACAAAGAGGTCGAACCCCCCCAGTGAACGGACTTTTATACGAAGAACTCAACCTCCCAGTGAATATGTGCTGAGCTCTCTTTATCACAGCCTGTGTTACTTGATTTGTTTGACTCTTTTGGAGTTGTTTCAATTCTTCATGTTCAGACTGTTGATGTTGAGACTGGACCATTGATCTTTGGAATGTTGTTTCTTTCCTGATTTAAACACAATAATAACAGAAACCATCTGCTGCTTTCCAATCCTGTGGTTAACCTCTGATGCAGTGATGGTTAAGAAGGCAGACATGACAGTTGTCTTTATTAGCCGAGGTGTAGGAGATAGGAGCAGGGAGGTTGTGATGGAGCTGTATAAAACCCTCATTGAGCCTCAGCTGGAGGACAGTGAGGAGTTCCAGTGGCCTCACTAGAAGAAGGATGTGATTTCCCAGCGAGGGACGGAAGAGGGATTCACCGGGATGTTTCCTGGGCTGGAGTGTTTCTGCAGTGAAGACAGGATGGTGAGGCTGGGGTTGTTTTCTTCAGAACAGTGAACGTGGAGCGTGGACCTCATTGTGGTTACAAAATAATGAGGGACAAAGATAGGAGAGTTAAGAAGAAACTTTTTCCTCTTAGCAGAGGGGTCAATATCCAGGAGCAGTGGATTTAGGGTGGATTTGAGGGGAACATTAACGTTCCAGAGTCATGTCAGAAATCCTGCTGGCCATCCTGCACAGCAGGATCCCACAGACACGCCAAACGCAACGTGTTAGCAGCCAGATAGAAAACAAAAGAGTAGATGTGAATTGATGAAAGGGTAAAACACAACAGGACAGATTCACCCCCAGTTACAGAGTCGCTGTTTATAAATCCAACCTATGGGAGGATGTGATTGAGGTTCCTTATCCAAATTCAAGAAAGGCATTGATTAAGAAGGGAAAAAAATCAGAGTATGAAAATAAAGTGGTGTGGAAGGTTAAAATGGGCAGGATGGAGAGATGCTTCAGCGTGATTTGGAGAGGATGTGTGTGTGGGCATCTGCATGGAAGATGCAGTTTCATGTGACTCAGTGTGAGGTGATCCACATTGGCAGCAATAATAAGAACACAGGTTATTACTTGAACGGATGTAAATTGAGAGCTGGATATTCAGCGAGACCTTGGTGTCCTCATGCATCAGTCACTGAAAGTAAGCAAACAGGCACAGCAGGCAGTAACAAAGGCAAATGGGATGTTGGCCTTCACAGCGAGAGGATTTGAGGAGAGAAATAGGGATGTTTTGCTGCATTTGTCGAGGGCATTGGAGTTTTATAGGACATAGAACAGTACAGCACAGAACAGGCCCTTCGGCCCACGATGTTGTGCCGAGCTTTATGTGAAACCAAGATCAAGCTATCCCATTCCCTATCATCCTGGTGTGCTCCATGTGCCTATCCAATAACCGCTTAAATGTTCCAAA
The DNA here is from genome assembly GCF_964213995.1 of Mustelus asterias. Taxonomy (NCBI): domain Eukaryota; kingdom Metazoa; phylum Chordata; class Chondrichthyes; order Carcharhiniformes; family Triakidae; genus Mustelus; species Mustelus asterias. The sequence continues at coordinate 135,897 of NW_027590282.1, read as the reverse complement.
AGTGTCTGACTCCACTATCACTGCAGGCAGTCCATTCCACACCCCAACCACTCTCTGCGTAAAGAACCTATCTCTGATTTCCTTCCTATATCTCCCACCACGAACCCAAGAGTTATGCCCCCTTGTAATAGCTCCATCCACTCGAGGAAATAGTCTTTGAACGTTCACCCTATCTATCCCCTTCATCATTTTATAAACCTCTATTAAGTCTCCCCTCAGCCTCCGCCGCTCCAGAGAGATTAGCCCTCGCTCCCTCAACCTTTCCTCTTAAGACCTACCCTCCAAACCAGGCAGCATCCTGGTAAATCTCCTCTGCACTCGTTCCAGCGCTTCCACATCCTTTTATAGTGAGGTGACCAGAACTGCACACAATATTCCAAATGTGGTCTCACCGAGGTCCTGTACAGTTGCAGCATAACCCCACGGCTCTTAAACTCCAACCCCCTGTTAATAAAAGCTAACACACTTTCGGCCTTCTTCACGGCTCAATTCAATTGAGTGGCAACGTTTAGAAATCTGTGGATATGGACCGCAAGATCTCTCTGTTCCTCTACAATCTTCAGAACCCTACCATCCTCAAGGATGACTCTAAATAGTGACACAATCCCCAAGGATCTCTCTAAATAGTGACACAATCCCCAAGGATCACTCTAAATAGTGACACAATCCCCAAGGATCACTCTAAATAATGACACAATCCCCAAGGATCACTCTAAATAGTGACACAATCCCCAAGGATCACTCTAAATACGGACACAATCCCCAAGGGTCACTCCAAATAGTGACACAATCCCCAAGGGTCACTCCAAATAGTGACACAATCCCCAAGGATCACTCTAAATAGTGACACAATCCACAAGGATGACTCTAAATAGTGATACAATCCCCAAGGATCACGCTAAATAGTGACACAATCCCCAAGGATCACTATAAATAGTGACAAAGGCCAAAGGATCTCTCTAAATAGTGACACAATCCCCAAGGATCACTCTAAATCGTGACACAATCCCCAAGGATCACTCTAAATAGTTACACAATCCCCAAGAATGACTCTAAATAGTGACACAATCCCCAAGGATCACTCTAAATAGTGACACAGACCCCAAGGATCACTCTAAATAGTGACACAATCCCCAAGGATCACTCTAAATAGTGACACAATCCCCAAGGATCACTCTAAATAGAGACACAATCCCCAAGGATCACTCCAAATAGTGACACAATCCACAAGGATCACTCTAAATAATGACACAATTCCCGAGGATCACTACAAATAGTGACACAATCCCCAAGGATCACTCTCAACAGTGACACAATCCCCAAGGATCACTCTAATTAGTGACACAATCCGCAAGGATAACTCAAAATAGTGACACAATCCCCAAGGATCACTCTAAATATTGAAAGAATAGCCAAGGATCACACAAACAAGTGACACAATACCCAAGGAACACTCGAAATAGTGACACAATCCTCAAGGATCACTCTAAATAATGACACAATCCCCAGGGATCACTCTAAATACTGACACAATCCCCAAGGATCTCTCTAAATAGTGACACAATCCCCAAGGATCACTCTAAATAGTGACACAATCCCCAAGGATCTTCTCTAAATAGTGACACAATCCCCAAGGATCACTCTAAATAGTGACACAATCCCCAAGGACCACTCAAAATAGTGACACAATCCCCAAGGATTACTCAAAATCGTGACACAATCCCCAAGGATCACTCTAAATAGTGACACAATCCCCAAGGATCACTCAAAATAGTGACACAATCCACAAGGATCACTCCAAATAGTGACACAATCTCCAAGGATCACCCTAAATATTGACACAATGCCCAAGGATCACTCCAAATCATGACAGAATCCTCGAGGATCATTCAAAATAGTGACACAATGCCCAAGGATCACTCCAAATAGTGACACAATCCCCAAGGATCACACTAAATACTGACACAATCCCCAAGGATCTACCTAAACAGTGACACAATCCCCAAGGATAAGTCCAAATAGTGGCACAATCCCCAAGGATCACTCTAAATATTAACACAATCCCCAAGGATCTTCTCTAAATAGTGACACAATTCCCAAGGAACACTCTAAATAGTTACACAATCCCCAACGATCACTCTAAATGGTGAGACAATCCCCAAGGATAACACTAAAAAGTGACACAGTTCCCAAGGATCACTTTAAATAGTGACACAAACTCCAAGGATCACTACAAATAGTGACACAATCCCCAAGGATCACTCTCAATAGTGACACAATCCCCAAGGATCACTCTAATTAGTGACACAATCCGCAAGGATCACTCAAAATAGTGACACAATCCCCAAGGATCACTCTAAATAGTGACACAATCCCCAAGGATCTTCTCTAAATAGTGACACAATCCCCAAGGATCACTCTAAATAGTGACACAATCCCCAAGGATCACTCAAAATAGTGACACATTCCCCAAGGATTACTCAAAATAGTGACACATTCCCCAAGGATCACTCAAAATAGTGACACAATCCCCAAGGTCACTCTTAATAGTGACTCAATGCACAAGGATCACTCTAAATAGTGACACAATCCCCAAGGATCACTCTAAATAGTGACACAATCCCCAAGGATCACTCAAAATAGAGACACAATCCCGAAGGATCACAGTAAATATTGACACAATCCACAAGGAACTCTCTAAATAGTGACACAATCCCCAAGGATCACTCTAAATAGTGACACAACCCACAAGGATCACTCTAAATAGGGACACAATCCCCAAGGATCACTCTAAATACTGACACAATCCCCAAGGATCTCTCTAAATAGTGACACCATCCCCAAGGATCACTCTAAATAGTGACACAATCCCCAAGGTCACTCTTAATAGTGACTCAATGCACACGGATCACTCGAAATAGAGACACAATCCCCAAGGATCACTCTAAATAGTGACACAATCCCCAAGGATCACTCCAAATAGTGACACAATCCCCAAGGATCACCCTAAGTATAGACACAATGCCCAATGATCACTCTACATAGTGACACAATCCCCAAGGATAACTCCAAATAGTGACACAATCCCCAAGGATCACTCTAAATATTGACACAATCCCCAAGGATCACACTAAAAGGTGACACAATCCCCAAGGATCACTCTAAATAGTGTCACAATCCCCAAGAATCACCCTAAATAGTGACACAATCCCCAAGGATCACTCTCAATAGTGACTCAATCCCCAAGAATCCCTCTAAATAGTGATACAATCGCCAAGGATCACTCTAAATAGTGACACAATCCCCATGGATCACTCTAAATAGTGACACAATCCCCAATGATCACTCTAAATAGTTACACAATCCCCAAGGATCTCTCTAAATAGTGACACAATCCCCAAGGATCACTCTAAATAGTGACACAATCCCCAAGGATCACACTAAACAGTGACACAATACCCAAGGATCACTCTAAATAGTGACACAATCCCCATGGATCACTCTAAATAGTGACACAGTCCCCAAGGATCACTCTAAATAGTGACACAATCCCCAAGGATCACTCTAAATAGTGACACAATCCCCAAGGATCACTCGAAATAGTGACACAATCCCCAAGGATCACTCTAAATACTGACACAATCCCCAAGAATCTCTCGAAATACTGACACAATCTCCAAGAATCACTCTAAATAGTGACACAATCCCCATGGATCACTCGAAATAGTGACACAATCCCCACGGATCACTCTAAATAGTGACACAATCCCCAAGGATCACTCTAAACAGTGACACAATCCCCATGGATCTCTCAAAATACTGACACAATCCCCAAGCATCACTCTAAATAGTGACACAATCCCCAAGGATCTCTCTAAATAGTGACACAATCCCCAAGGATCACTCTAAATAGTGACACAATCCCCAAGGATCTCTCTAAATAGTGACACAATCCACAAGGATCTCTCTAAATAGTTACACAATCCCCAAGGATCACTCTAAATAGTGAGACAATCCCCAAGGATCACTCTAAATAGTGACACAATCCCCAAGGGTCACTCCAAATAGTGACAATCCCCAAGGATCACTCTAAATAGTGACACAATCCACAAGGATGAATCTAAATAGTGACACAATCCCCAAGGACCACTATAGATAGTGACACAGGTGCAAGGATCTCTCTAAATAGTGACATAATCCACAAGGATCACTCTAAATCGTGACACAATCCCCAAGGATCACTCTAAATAGTTACACAATCCCCAAGGATCACTCTAAATAGTTACACAATCCCCAAGGATCACTCTAAATAGTTACACAATCCCCAAGGATCTCTCTAAATAGTGACACAATCCCCAAGGCTCACTCTAAATACTGACACAATCCCCAAGAATCTCTCTAAATACTGACACAATCCCCAAGAATCACTCTAAACAGTGACACAATCCCCATGGATCATTCTAAATACTGACACAATCCCCACGGATCACTCGAAATAGTGACACAATCCCCAAGGATCACACAAAATAGTGACACAATCCCAAAGGATCACTCTAAATAGTGACATAATCCCCAAGGATCTCTCTAAATAGTGACACAATCCCCAAGGATCACTCTAAATGCTGCCACATTCCCCAAGGAACACTTTAAATAGTGACACATTCCCCAAGGATCACTCAAAATAGTGACACAATCCCCAAGGGTCACTCTAAATAGTGTCACAATCCCCAAGGGTCACTCTAAATAGTGACACAAACCCCAATGATCACTCGAAATAGTGACGCAAAACCCAAGGTCACTCTAAATACTGACAAATCCCCAAGGATCACTCTGAATAGTGACACAATCACCAAGAATCACTCTAAACAGTGACACAATACCCAAGGATCACTCTAAATAGTGACACAATCCCCATGGATCACTCTAAATAGTGACACAATCCCCAAGGTTCACTGAAAATAATGACACAATCCCCAAGGTCACTCTAAATAGTGACTCAATGCACAAGGATCACTCGAAATAGTGACACAATCCCCAAGGATCACTCTAAACAGTGACACAATACCCAAGGATCAGTCTAAATTGTGACACAATCCCCAAAAATCACTCTAAAGAGTGACATAATACCCAAGGATCACTCGAAATAGTGACAATCCCCAAGGATCACTATAATTAGTGACACAATCCCCAAGGATCACTCTAAATAGTGACACAATCCCCAAGAATCACTCTAAACAGTGACACAATACCTAAGGATCACTCTAAATAGTGACACAATCCCCATGGATCACTCTAAATAGTGACACAATCCCCAAGGATCACTTAAAATAGTGAAACAATGCCCAAAAATCACTCTAAACAGTGACACAATATCCAAGGATCACTCTAAATAGTGACACAATCCCCAAGGATCACTCTAAATAGTGACACAATCCCCAAGGATCACTCTAAATAGTGACACGATCCCCAAGGATCTCTCTAAATAGTGACACAATCCCCAAGGATCACTCTAAATAGTGACTCAATCCCCAAGGATCACTCTAAATGCTGCCACATTCCCCAAGGAACACTTTAAATAGTGACACATTCCCCAAGGATCACTCAAAATAGTGACAGAATCCCCAAGGTCACTCTAAATAGTGACTCAATGCACAAGGATCACTCTAAATAGTGTCACAATCCCCAAGGGTCACTCTAAATAGTGTCACAATCCCCAAGGATCACTCTAAATAGTGACACAAACCCCAATGATCACTCGAAATAGTGACGCAAAACCCAAGGATCACTCTTAATAGTGACATAATCCCCAAGGATCACTCGAAATAGTGACACAATCCCCAAGGTCACTCTAAATACTGACACAATCCCCAAGGATCACTCTGAATAGTGACACAATCACCAAGAATCACTCTGAACAGTGACACAATACCCAAGGATCACTCTAAATAGTGACACAATCTCAATGGATCACTCTAAATAGTGACACAATCCCCAAGGTCACTCTAAATAGTGACTCAATGCACAAGGATCACTCGAAATAGTGACACAATCCCCAAGGATCACTCTAAATAGTGACACAATCCCCAAGGATCACTTAAAATAGTGAAACAATCCCCAAAAATCACTCTAAACAGTGACACAATATCCAAGGATCACTCTAAATAGTGACACAATCCCCAAGGATCACTCTAAATAGTGACACAATCCCCAAGGATCACTCAAAATAGTGACACAATCCCCAAGAATCACCCTAAATAGTGACACAATCCCCAAAGATCACTCTAAATAGTGACTCAATCCCCAAGAATCCCTCTAAATAGTGATACAATCCCCAAGGATCACTCAAAATAGTGACACAATCCCCAAGGTCACCCTAAATAATGTCGCAATGCCCAAGGATCACTCTAAATAGTGACACAATCCCCATGGATCAGTCTAAATAGTGACACAATCCCCAAGGCTCACTCTAAATAGTGACACAATCCCCAAGGATCTCTCTAAATAGTGACACAATCCCCAAGGATAACTCTAAATAGTGACACAGTCCCCAAGGATCACTCTAAACAGTGACACAATACCCAAGGATCACTCTAAATAGTGACACAATCCCCATGGATCACTCTAAATAGTGACACAGTCCCCAAGGATCACTCTAAATAGTGACACAATCCCCAAGGATCACTCTAAATAGTGACACAATCCCCAAGGACACTCGAAATAGTGACACAATCCCCAAGGATCACTCAAAATAGTGACACAATCCCCAAGAATCACCCTAAATAGTGACACAATCCCCATGGATCACTCGAAATAGTGACACAATCCCCACGGATCACTCTAAATAGTGACACAATCCCCAAGGATCACTCTAAACAGTGACACAATCCCCATGGATCTCTCAAAATACTGACACAATCCCCAAGGATCACTCTAAATAGTGACACAATCCCCAAGGATCTCTCCAAATAGTGACACAATCGCCAAGGATCACTCTAAATAGTGACACAATCCCCAAGGATCTCTCTAAATAGTGACACAATCCACAAGGATCTATCTAAATAGTTACACAATCCCCAAGGATCACTCTAAATAGTGAGACAATCCCCAAGGATCACTCTAAATAGTGACACAATCCCCAAGGGTCACTCCAAATAGTGACAATCCCCAAGGATCACTCAAAATAGTGACACAATCCACAAGGATGAATCTAAATAGTGACACAATCCCCAAGGACCACTATAGATAGTGACACAGGTGCAAGGATCTCTCTAAATAGTGACACAATCCACAAGGATCACTCTAAATCGTGACACAATCCCCAAGGATCACTCTAAATAGTTACACAATCCCCAAGGATCACTCTAAATAGTTACACAATCCCCAAGGATCACTCTAAATAGTTACACAATCCCCATGGATCTCTCTAAATAGTGACACAATCCCCAAGGATCACTCTAAATACTGACACAATCCCCAAGAATCTCTCTAAATACTGACACAATCCCCAAGAATCACGCTAAACATTGACACAATCCCCATGGATCATTCTAAATACTGACACAATCCCCACGGATCACTCTAAATAGTGACACAATCCCCAAGGATCACTCAAAATAGTGACACAATCCCCAAGGATCACTCTAAATAGTGACACAATCCCCAAGGATCTCTCTAAATAGTGACACAATCCCCAAGGATCACTCTAAATAGTGACTCAATCCCCAAGGATCACTCTAAATGCTGCCACATTCCCCAAGGAACACTTTAAATAGTGATACATTCCCCAAGGATCACTCAAAATAGTGACACAATCCCCAAGGTCACTCTACATAGTGACTCAATGCACAAGGATCACTCTAAATAGTGTCACAATCCCCAAGGGTCACTCTAAATAGTGTCACAATCCCCAAGGATCACTCTAAATAGTGACACAAACCCTAATGATCACTCGAAATAGTGACGCAAAACCCAAGGATCACTCTAAATAGTGACACAATCCCCAAGGATCACTCGAAATAGTGACACAATACCCAAGGATCACTCTGAATAGTGACACAATCACCAAGAATCACTCTAAACAGTGACACAATACCCAAGGATCACTCTAAATAGTGACACAATCCCCATGGATCACTCTAAATAGTGACACAATCCCCAAGGTTCACTCAAAATAATGACGCAATCCCCAAGGTCACTCTAAATAGTGACTCAATGCACAAGGATCACTCGAAATAGTGACACAATCCCCAAGGATCACTATAAATAGTGACACAATCCCCAAGAATCACTCTAAACAGTGACACAATACCCAAGGATCAGTATAAATAGTGACACAATCCCCAAAAATCACTCGAAACAGTGACATAATACCCAAGGATCACTCGAAATAGTGACAATCCCCAAGGATCACTATAAATAGTGACACAATCCCAAAGGATCACTCTAAATAGTGACACAATCCCCAAGAATCACTCTAAACAGTGACACAATACCCAAGGATCACTCTAAATAGTGACACAATCCCCATGGAACACTCTAAATAGTGACACAATCCCCAAGGATCACTTAAAATAGTGAAACAATGCCCAAAAATCACTCTAAACAGTGACACAATATCCAAGGATCACTCTAAATAGTGACACAATCCCCAAGGATCACTCTAAATAGTGACACAATCCCCAAGGATCTCTCTAAATAGTGACACAATCCCCAAGGATCACTCTAAATAGTGACTCAATCCCCAAGCATCACTCTAAATGCTGCCACATTCCCCAAGGAACACTTCAAATAGTGATACATTCCCCAAGGATCACTCAAAATAGTGACACAATCCCCAAGGTCACTCTACATAGTGACTCAATGCACAAGGATCACTCTAAATAGTGTCACAATCCCCAAGGGTCACTCTAAATAGTGTCACAATCCCCAAGGATCACTCTAAATAGTGACACAAACCCTAATGATCACTCGAAATTGTGACGCAAAACCCAAGGATCACTCTAAATAGTGACACAATCCCCAAGGATCACTCGAAATAGTGACACAATACCCAAGGATCACTCTGAATAGTGACACAATCACCAAGAATCACTCTAAACAGTGACACAATACCCAAGGATCACTCTAAATAGTGACACAATCCCCATGGATCACTCTAAATAGTGACACAATCCCCAAGGTTCACTCAAAATAATGACGCAATCCCCAAGGTCACTCTAAATAGTGACTCAATGCACAAGGATCACTCGAAATAGTGACACAATCCCCAAGGATCACTATAAATAGTGACACAATCCCCAAGAATCACTCTAAACAGTGACACAATACCCAAGGATCAGTATAAATAGTGACACAATCCCCAAAAATTACTCGAAACAGTGACATAATACCCAAGGATCACTCGAAATAGTGACAATCCCCAAGGATCACTATAAATAGTGACACAATCCCCATGGATCACTCTAAATAGTGACACAATCCCCAAGGATCACTTAAAATAGTGAAACAATGCCCAAAAATCACTCTAAACAGTGACACAATATCCAAGGATCACTCTAAATAGTGACACAATCCCCAAGGATCACTCTAAATAGTGACACAATCCCCAAGGATCACTCTAAATAGTGACACGATCCCCAAGGATCTCTCTAAATAGTGACACAATCCCCAAGGATCACTCTAAATAGTGACTCAATCCCCAAGGATCACTCTAAATGCTGCCACATTCCCCAAGGAACACTTTAAATAGTGACACATTCCCCAAGGATCACTCAAAATAGTGACAGAATCCCCAAGGTCACTCTAAATAGTGACTCAATGCACAAGGATCACTCTAAATAGTGTCACAATCCCCAAGGGTCACTCTAAATAGTGTCACAATCCCCAAGGATCACTCTAAATAGTGACACAAACCCCAATGATCACTCGAAATAGTGACGCAAAACCCAAGGATCACTCTTAATAGTGACATAATCCCCAAGGATCACTCGAAATAGTGACACAATCCCCAAGGTCACTCTAAATACTGACACAATCCCCAAGGATCACTCTGAATAGTGACACAATCACCAAGAATCACTCTGAACAGTGACACAATACCCAAGGATCACTCTAAATAGTGACACAATCTCAATGGATCACTCTAAATAGTGACACAATCCCCAAGGTCACTCTAAATAGTGACTCAATGCACAAGGATCACTCGAAATAGTGACACAATCCCCAAGGATCACTCTAAATAGTGACACAATCCCCAAGGATCACTTAAAATAGTGAAACAATCCCCAAAAATCACTCTAAACAGTGACACAATATCCAAGGATCACTCTAAATAGTGACACAATCCCCAAGGATCACTCTAAATAGTGACACAATCCCCAAGGATCACTCAAAATAGTGACACAATCCCCAAGAATCACCCTAAATAGTGACACAATCCCCAAAGATCACTCTAAATAGTGACTCAATCCCCAAGAATCCCTCTAAATAGTGATACAATCCCCAAGGATCACTCAAAATAGTGACACAATCCCCAAGGTCACCCTAAATAATGTCGCAATGCCCAAGGATCACTCTAAATAGTGACACAATCCCCATGGATCAGTCTAAATAGTGACACAATCCCCAAGGCTCACTCTAAATAGTGACACAATCCCCAAGGATCTCTCTAAATAGTGACACAATCCCCAAGGATAACTCTAAATAGTGACACAGTCCCCAAGGATCACTCTAAACAGTGACACAATACCCAAGGATCACTCTAAATAGTGACACAATCCCCATGGATCACTCTAAATAGTGACACAGTCCCCAAGGATCACTCTAAATAGTGACACAATCCCCAAGGATCACTCTAAATAGTGACACAATCCCCAAGGACACTCGAAATAGTGACACAATCCCCAAGGATCACTCAAAATAGTGACACAATCCCCAAGAATCACCCTAAATAGTGACACAATCCCCATGGATCACTCGAAATAGTGACACAATCCCCACGGATCACTCTAAATAGTGACACAATCCCCAAGGATCACTCTAAACAGTGACACAATCCCCATGGATCTCTCAAAATACTGACACAATCCCCAAGGATCACTCTAAATAGTGACACAATCCCCAAGGATCTCTCCAAATAGTGACACAATCGCCAAGGATCACTCTAAATAGTGACACAATCCCCAAGGATCTCTCTAAATAGTGACACAATCCACAAGGATCTATCTAAATAGTTACACAATCCCCAAGGATCACTCTAAATAGTGAGACAATCCCCAAGGATCACTCTAAATAGTGACACAATCCCCAAGGGTCACTCCAAATAGTGACAATCCCCAAGGATCACTCAAAATAGTGACACAATCCACAAGGATGAATCTAAATAGTGACACAATCCCCAAGGACCACTATAGATAGTGACACAGGTGCAAGGATCTCTCTAAATAGTGACACAATCCACAAGGATCACTCTAAATCGTGACACAATCCCCAAGGATCACTCTAAATAGTTACACAATCCCCAAGGATCACTCTAAATAGTTACACAATCCCCAAGGATCACTCTAAATAGTTACACAATCCCCATGGATCTCTCTAAATAGTGACACAATCCCCAAGGATCACTCTAAATACTGACACAATCCCCAAGAATCTCTCTAAATACTGACACAATCCCCAAGAATCACGCTAAACATTGACACAATCCCCATGGATCATTCTAAATACTGACACAATCCCCACGGATCACTCTAAATAGTGACACAATCCCCAAGGATCACTCAAAATAGTGACACAATCCCCAAGGATCACTCTAAATAGTGACACAATCCCCAAGGATCTCTCTAAATAGTGACACAATCCCCAAGGATCACTCTAAATAGTGACTCAATCCCCAAGGATCACTCTAAATGCTGCCACATTCCCCAAGGAACACTTTAAATAGTGATACATTCCCCAAGGATCACTCAAAATAGTGACACAATCCCCAAGGTCACTCTACATAGTGACTCAATGCACAAGGATCACTCTAAATAGTGTCACAATCCCCAAGGGTCACTCTAAATAGTGTCACAATCCCCAAGGATCACTCTAAATAGTGACACAAACCCTAATGATCACTCGAAATAGTGACGCAAAACCCAAGGATCACTCTAAATAGTGACACAATCCCCAAGGATCACTCGAAATAGTGACACAATACCCAAGGATCACTCTGAATAGTGACACAATCACCAAGAATCACTCTAAACAGTGACACAATACCCAAGGATCACTCTAAATAGTGACACAATCCCCATGGATCACTCTAAATAGTGACACAATCCCCAAGGTTCACTCAAAATAATGACGCAATCCCCAAGGTCACTCTAAATAGTGACTCAATGCACAAGGATCACTCGAAATAGTGACACAATCCCCAAGGATCACTATAAATAGTGACACAATCCCCAAGAATCACTCTAAACAGTGACACAATACCCAAGGATCAGTATAAATAGTGACACAATCCCCAAAAATCACTCGAAACAGTGACATAATACCCAAGGATCACTCGAAATAGTGACAATCCCCAAGGATCACTATAAATAGTGACACAATCCCAAAGGATCACTCTAAATAGTGACACAATCCCCAAGAATCACTCTAAACAGTGACACAATACCCAAGGATCACTCTAAATAGTGACACAATCCCCATGGAACACTCTAAATAGTGACACAATCCCCAAGGATCACTTAAAATAGTGAAACAATGCCCAAAAATCACTCTAAACAGTGACACAATATCCAAGGATCACTCTAAATAGTGACACAATTCCCAAGGATCACTCTCAATAGTGACACAATCCCCAAGGATCACTCTAAATAGTGACACAATCCCCAAGGATCTCTCTAAATAGTGACACAATCCCCAAGGATCACTCTAAATAGTGACTCAATCCCCAAGCATCACTCTAAATGCTGCCACATTCCCCAAGGAACACTTCAAATAGTGATACATTCCCCAAGGATCACTCAAAATAGTGACACAATCCCCAAGGTCACTCTACATAGTGACTCAATGCACAAGGATCACTCTAAATAGTGTCACAATCCCCAAGGGTCACTCTAAATAGTGTCACAATCCCCAAGGATCACTCTAAATAGTGACACAAACCCTAATGATCACTCGAAATTGTGACGCAAAACCCAAGGATCACTCTAAATAGTGACACAATCCCCAAGGATCACTCGAAATAGTGACACAATACCCAAGGATCACTCTGAATAGTGACACAATCACCAAGAATCACTCTAAACAGTGACACAATACCCAAGGATCACTCTAAATAGTGACACAATCCCCATGGATCACTCTAAATAGTGACACAATCCCCAAGGTTCACTCAAAATAATGACGCAATCCCCAAGGTCACTCTAAATAGTGACTCAATGCACAAGGATCACTCGAAATAGTGACACAATCCCCAAGGATCACTATAAATAGTGACACAATCCCCAAGAATCACTCTAAACAGTGACACAATACCCAAGGATCAGTATAAATAGTGACACAATCCCCAAAAATTACTCGAAACAGTGACATAATACCCAAGGATCACTCGAAATAGTGACAATCCCCAAGGATCACTATAAATAGTGACACAATCCCCAAGGATCACTCTAAATAGTGACACAATCCCCAAGAATCACTCTAAACAGTGACACAATACCCAAGGATCACTCTAAATAGTGACACAATCCCCATGGAACACTCTAAATAGTGACACAATCCCCAAGGATCACTTAAAATAGTGAAACAATGCCCAAAAATCACTCTAAACAGTGACACAATATCCAAGGATCACTCTAAATAGTGACACAATCCCCAAGGATCACTCTCAATAGTGACACAATCCCCAAGGATCACTCTAAATAGTGACACAATCCCCAAGGATCTCTCTAAATAGTGACACAATCCCCAAGGATCACTCTAAATAGTGACTCAATCCCCAAGGATCACTCTAAATGCTGCCACATTCCCCAAGGAACACTTTAAATAGTGACACATTCCCCAAGGATCACTCAAAATAGTGACACAATCCCCAAGGTCACTCTACATAGTGACTCAATGCACAAGGATCATTCTAAATAGTGTCACAATCCCCAAGGGTCACTCGAAATAGTGTCACAATCCCCAAGGATCACTCTAAATAGTGACACAAACCCTAATGATCACTCGAAATTGTGACGCAAAACCCAAGGATCACTCTAAATAGTGACACAATCCCCAAGGATCACTCGAAATAGTGACACAATACCCAAGGATCACTCTGAATAGTGACACAATCACCAAGAATCACTCTAAACAGTGACACAATACCCAAGGATCACTCTAAATAGTGACACAATCCCCATGGATCACTCTAAATAGTGACACAATCCCCAAGGTTCACTCAAAATAATGACACAATCCCCAAGGTCACTCTAAATAGTGACTCAATGCACAAGGATCACTCGAAATAGTAACACAATCCCCAAGGATCACTATAAATAGTGACACAATCCCCAAGAATCACTCTAAACAGTGACACAATACCCAAGGATCAGTCTAAATAGTGACACAATCCCCAAAAATCACTCTAAACAGTGACATAATACCCAAGGATCACTCGAAATAGTGACAATCCCCAAGGATCACTATAAATAGTGACACAATCCCCAAGGATCACTCTAAATAGTGACACAATCCCCAAGAATCACTCTAAACAGAGACACAATACCCAAGGATCACTCTAAATAGTGACACAATCCCCATGGAACACTCTAAATAGTGACACAATCCCCAAGGATCACTTAAAATAGTGAAACAATGCCCCAAAATCACTCTAAACAGTGACACAATATCCAAGGATCACTCTAAATAGTGACACAATCCCCAAGGATCACTCTAAATAGTGACACAATCCCCAAGGATCACTCTAAATAGTGACACAATCCCCAGGGATCTCTCTAAATAGTGACACAATCCCCAAGGATCACTCTAAATAGTGACTCAATCCCCAAGGATCACTCTAAATGCTGCCACATTCCCCAAGGAACACTTTAAATAGTGACACATTCCCCAAGGATCACTCAAAATAGTGACACAATCCCCAAGGTCACTCTGAATAGTGACGCAAAACACAAGGATCACTCTAAATAGTGACACATTCCCCAAGGATCACTCTAAATAGTGACACAATCCCCATGGATCACTCTAAATAGTGACACAATCCCCAATGTCACTCTAAATAGTGACTCAATGCACAAGGATCACTCGAAATAGTGACACAATCCCCAAGGATCACTCTAAATAGTGACACAATCCCCAAGGATCACTTAAAATAGTGAAACAATCCCCAAAAATCAGTCTAAACAGTGACACAATATCCAAGGATCACTCAAAACAGTGACACAATCCCCAAGGATCACTCTAAATAGTGACACAATCCCCAAGGATCACTCAAAATAGTGACACAATCCCCAATGATCACTCTAAATAGTGACACAATCCCCAAGGATCACTCCAAATAGTGACTCAATCCCCAAGGATCACTCTAAATGTTGCCACATTCCTCAAGGAACACTTTAAATAGTGACACATTCCCCAAGGATCACTCAAAATAGTGACACAATCCCCAAGGTCACTCAAAATAGTGTCACAATCCCCAAGGATCACTCTAAATAGTGACTCAATGCACAAGGATCACTCTAAATAGTGTCACAATCCCCAAGGATCACTCTAAATAGTGTCATATTCCCCAAGGATCACTCGAAATAGTGACACAAACCCCAATGATCACTCTAAATAGTGACGCAATACCCAAGGATCACTCTAAATAGTGACACAATCCCCAAGGATCACTGTAAATAGTGACACAATCCCCAAGAATGACTCTAAATAGTGACACAATCCCCCAGGATCACTCTAAATGTCGACACAACCCCAAGGTCCCTCTAAATAATGACACAATCCCCAAGGATCACTCTAAATAGTGACACAATCCCCAAGGGTCACTCCAAATAGTGACACAATCCCCAGGGATCACTCGAAATACTGACACAATCCCCAAGGATCAATCTAAATAGTGACACATTCCCAAAAGATCTCTCCAATGGTGACACAATCCGCAAGGGTCACTCTAAATAGTGCCACAATACCCAAGGATCACTCTAAATAGTGACACAAACCGCAAGGATCACTCTAAATAGTGGCACAATCCCCAAGGATCACTCTAAATAGTGACACAAACCCCAAGGATCATTCTAAATAGTGACACAATCCCCAAGGATCACTCTAAATAGTGACACAATCCCCAAGGATCACTCTAAATAGTGACACAATCCCCAAGGGTCACTATAAATAGTGCCACAATACCCAAGGATCACTCTAAATAGTGACACAAACCCCAAGGATCACTCTAAATAGTGACACAATCCCCAAGGATCACTCTAAATGCTGCCACATTCCCCAAGGATCACTCTCAATAGTGACACAATCCCCAAGGATCACTCTAAATAGTGACACAATCCCCAAGGATCACTCTAAATAGTGACACTTTCCCCAATGATCACTCTAAATAGTGACACAATCCCCAAGGTCACACTGAATAGTGACACAATCCCCAAGGATCACTCTAAATAGTGACACAATCCCCAAGGATCACTCTGATTAGTGACACAATCACCAAGAATCACTCTAAATAGTGTCACAATCCCCAAGGGTCACTCTAAATAGTGTCACAATCCCCAAGGATCACTCTAAATAGTGACACAAACCCTAATGATCACTCGAAATAGTGACGCAAAACCCAAGGATCACTCGAAATAGTGACACAATACCCAAGGATCACTCTGAATAGTGACACAATCACCAAGAATCACTCTAAACAGTGACACAATACCCAAGGATCACTCTAAATAGTGACACAATCCCCATGGATCACTCTAAATAGTGACACAATCCCCAAGGATCACTCTAAATAGTGACACAATCCCCAAGAATCACTCTAAACAGTGACACAATACCCAAGGATCACTCTAAATAGTGACACAATCCCCATGGAACACTCTAAATAGTGACACAATCCCCAAGGATCACTTAAAATAGTGAAACAATGCCCAAAAATCACTCTAAACAGTGACACAATATCCAAGGATCACTCTAAATAGTGACACAATCCCCAAGGATCACTCTAAATAGTGACACAATCCCCACGGATCACTCTAAATAGTGACACAATCCCCAAGGATCTCTCTAAATAGTGACACAATCCCCAAGGATCACTCTAAATAGTGACTCAATCCCCAAGGATCACTCTAAATGCTGCCACATCCCCAAGGAACACTTTAAATAGTGACACATTCCCCAAGGATCACTCAAAATAGTGACACAATCCCCAAGGTCACTCTACATAGTGACTCAATGCACAAGGATCACTCTAAATAGTGTCACAATCCCCAAGGGTCACTCGAAATAGTGTCACAATCCCCAAGGATCACTCTAAATAGTGACACAAACCCTAATGATCACTCGAAATAGTGACGCAAAACCCAAGGATCACTCTAAATAGTGACACAATCCCCAAGGATCACTCGAAATAGTGACACAATACCCAAGGATCACTCTGAATAGTGACACAATCACCAAGAATATCTCTAAACAGTGACACAATACCCAAGGATCACTCTAATTGGTGACACAATCCCCATGGATCACTCTAAATAGTGACACAATCCCCAAGGTTCACTCAAAATAATGACACAATCCCCAAGGTCACTCTAAATAGTGACTCAATGCACAAGGATCACTCGAAATAGTGACACAATCCCCAAGGATCACTCTAAATAGTGACACAATCCCCAAGAATCACTCTAAACAGTGACACAATACCCAAGGATCAGTCTAAATAGTGACACAATCCCCAAAAATCACTCTAAACAGTGACATAATACCCAAGGATCACTCAAAATAGTGACAATCCCCAAGGATCACTATAAATAGTGACACAATCCCCAAGGATCACTCTAAATAGTGACACAATCCCCAAGAATCACTCTAAACAGTGACACAATACCCAAGGATCACTCTAAATAGTGACACAATCCCCATGGAACACTCTAAATAGTGACACAATCCCCAAGGATCACTTAAAATAGTGAAACAATGCCCAAAAATCACTCTAAACAGTGACACAATATCCAAGGATCACTCTAAATAGTGACACAATCCCCAAGGATCACTCTAAATAGTGACACAATCCCCACGGATCACTCTAAATAGTGACACAATCCCCAAGGATCTCTCTAAATAGTGACACAATCCCCAAGGATCACTCTAAATAGTGACTCAATCCCCAAGGATCACTCTAAATGCTGCCACATCCCCAAGGAACACTTTAAATAGTGACACATTCCCCAAGGATCACTCAAAATAGTGACACAATCCCCAAGGTCACTCTACATAGTGACTCAATGCACAAGGATCACTCTAAATAGTGTCACAATCCCCAAGGGTCACTCGAAATAGTGTCACAATCCCCAAGGATCACTCTAAATAGTGACACAAACCCTAATGATCACTCGAAATAGTGACGCAAAACCCAAGGATCACTCTAAATAGTGACACAATCCCCAAGGATCACTCGAAATAGTGACACAATACCCAAAGATCACTCTGAATAGTGACACAATCACCAAGAATATCTCTAAACAGTGACACAATACCCAAGGATCACTCTAATTGGTGACACAATCCCCATGGATCACTCTAAATAGTGACACAATCCCCAAGGTTCACTCAAAATAATGACACAATCCCCAAGGTCACTCTAAATAGTGACTCAATGCACAAGGATCACTCGAAATAGTGACACAATCCCCAAGGATCACTCTAAATAGTGACACAATCCCCAAGAATCACTCTAAACAGTGACACAATACCCAAGGATCAGTCTAAATAGTGACACAATCCCCAAAAATCACTCTAAACAGTGACATAATACCCAAGGATCACTCAAAATAGTGACAATCCCCAAGGATCACTATAAATAGTGACACAATCCCCAAGGATCACTCTAAATAGTGACACAATCCCCAAGAATCACTCTAAACAGTGACACAATACCCAAGGATCACTCTAAATAGTGACACAATCCCCATGGAACACTCAAAATAGAGACACAATCCCCAAGGATCACTTAAAATAGTGAAACAATGCCCAAAAATCACTCTAAACAGTGACACAATATCCAAGGATCACTCTAAATAGTGACACAATCCCCAAGGATCACTCTAAATAGTGACACAATCCCCAAGGATCACTCTAAATAGTGACACAATCCCCAGGGATCTCTCTAAATAGTGACACAATCCCCAAGGATCACTCTAAATAGTGACTCAATCCCCAAGGATCACTCTAAATGCTGCCACATTCCCCAAGGAACACTTCAAATAGTGATACATTCCCCAAGGATCACTCAAAATAGTGACACAATCCCCAAGGTCACTCTACATAGTGACTCAATGCACAAGGATCACTCTAAATAGTGTCACAATCCCCAAGGGTCACTCTAAATAGTGTCACAATCCCCAAGGATCACTCTAAATAGTGACACAAACCCTAATGATCACTCGAAATTGTGACGCAAAACCCAAGGATCACTCTAAATAGTGACACAATCCCCAAGGATCACTCGAAATAGTGACACAATACCCAAGGATCACTCTGAATAGTGACACAATCACCAAGAATCACTCTAAACAGTGACACAATACCCAAGGATCACTCTAAATAGTGACACAATCCCCATGGATCACTCTAAATAGTGACACAATCCCCAAGGTTCACTCAAAATAATGACGCAATCCCCAAGGTCACTCTAAATAGTGACTCAATGCACAAGGATCACTCGAAATAGTGACACAATCCCCAAGGATCACTATAAATAGTGACACAATCCCCAGGAATCACTCTAAACAGTGACACAATACCCAAGGATCAGTATAAATAGTGACACAATCCCCAAAAATCACTCGAAACAGTGACATAATACCCAAGGATCACTCGAAATAGTGACAATCCCCAAGGATCACTATAAATAGTGACACAATCCCCAAGGATCACTCTAAATAGTGACACAATCCCCAAGAATCACTCTAAACAGTGACACAATACCCAAGGATCACTCTAAATAGTGACACAATCCCCATGGAACACTCTAAATAGTGACACAATCCCCAAGGATCACTTAAAATAGTGAAACAATGCCCAAAAATCACTCTAAACAGTGACACAATATCCAAGGATCACTCTAAATAGTGACACAATCCCCAAGGATCACTCTCAATAGTGACACAATCCCCAAGGATCACTCTAAATAGTGACACAATCCCCAAGGATCTCTCTAAATAGTGACACAATCCCCAAGGATCACTCTAAATAGTGACTCAATCCCCAAGGATCACTCTAAATGCTGCCACATTCCCCAAGGAACACTTTAAATAGTGACACATTCCCCAAGGATCACTCTAAATAGTGACACAATCCCCAAGGTCACTCTACATAGTGACTCAATGCACAAGGATCATTCTAAATAGTGTCACAATCCCCAAGGGTCACTCGAAATAGTGTCACAATCCCCAAGGATCACTCTAAATAGTGACACAAACCCTAATGATCACTCGAAATAGTGACGCAAAACCCAAGGATCACTCTAAATAGTGACACAATCCCCAAGGATCACTCGAAATAGTGACACAATACCCAAGGATCACTCTGAATAGTGACACAATCACCAAGAATCACTCTAAACAGTGACACAATACCCAAGGATCACTCTAAATAGTGACACAATCCCCATGGATCACTCTAAATAGTGACACAATCCCCAAGGTTCACTCAAAATAATGACACAATCCCCAAGGTCACTCTAAATAGTGACTCAATGCACAAGGATCACTCGAAATAGTAACACAATCCCCAAGGATCACTATAAATAGTGACACAATCCCCAAGAATCACTCTAAACAGTGACACAATACCCAAGGATCAGTCTAAATAGTGACACAATCCCCAAAAATCACTCTAAACAGTGACATAATACCCAAGGATCACTCGAAATAGTGACAATCCCCAAGGATCACTATAAATAGTGACACAATCCCCAAGGATCACTCTAAATAGTGACACAATCCCCAAGAATCACTCTAAACAGAGACACAATACCCAAGGATCACTCTAAATAGTGACACAATCCCCATGGAACACTCTAAATAGTGACACAATCCCCAAGGATCACTTAAAATAGTGAAACAATGCCCCAAAATCACTCTAAACAGTGACACAATATCCAAGGATCACTCTAAATAGTGACACAATCCCCAAGGATCACTCTAAATAGTGACACAATCCCCAAGGATCACTCTAAATAGTGACACAATCCCCAGGGATCTCTCTAAATAGTGACACAATCCCCAAGGATCACTCTAAATAGTGACTCAATCCCCAAGGATCACTCTAAATGCTGCCACATTCCCCAAGGAACACTTTAAATAGTGACACATTCCCCAAGGATCACTCAAAATAGTGACACAATCCCCAAGGTCACTCTGAATAGTGACGCAAAACCCAAGGATCACTCTAAATAGTGACACATTCCCCAAGGATCACTCTAAATAGTGACACAATCCCCATGGATCACTCTAAATAGTGACACAATCCCCAATGTCACTCTAAATAGTGACTCAATGCACAAGGATCACTCGAAATAGTGACACAATCCCCAAGGATCACTCTAAATAGTGACACAATCCCCAAGGATCACTTAAAATAGTGAAACAATCCCCAAAAATCAGTCTAAACAGTGACACAATATCCAAGGATCACTCAAAACAGTGACACAATCCCCAAGGATCACTCTAAATAGTGACACAATCCCCAAGGATCACTCAAAATAGTGACACAATCCCCAATGATCACTCTAAATAGTGACACAATCCCCAAGGATCACTCCAAATAGTGACTCAATCCCCAAGGATCACTCTAAATGCTGCCACATTCCCCAAGGAACACTTTAAATAGTGACACATTCCCCAAGGATCACTCAAAATAGTGACACAATCCCCAAGGTCACTCAAAATAGTGTCACAATCCCCAAGGATCACTCTAAATAGTGACTCAATGCACAAGGATCACTCTAAATAGTGTCACAATCCCCAAGGATCACTCTAAATAGTGTCATATTCCCCAAGGATCACTCGAAATAGTGACACAAACCCCAATGATCACTCTAAATAGTGACGCAATACCCAAGGATCACTCTAAATAGTGACACAATCCCCAAGGATCACTGTAAATAGTGACACAATCCCCAAGAATGACTCTAAATAGTGACACAATCCCCCAGGATCACTCTAAATGTCGACACAACCCCAAGGTCCCTCTAAATAATGACACAATCCCCAAGGATCACTCTAAATAGTGACACAATCCCCAAGGGTCACTCCAAATAGTGACACAATCCCCAGGGATCACTCGAAATACTGACACAATCCCCAAGGATCAATCTAAATAGTGACACATTCCCAAAAGATCTCTCCAATGGTGACACAGTCCCCAAGGGTCACTCTAAATAGTGCCACAATACCCAAGGATCACTCTAAATAGTGACACAAACCGCAAGGATCACTCTAAATAGTGGCACAATCCCCAAGGATCACTCTAAATAGTGACACAAACCCCAAGGATCATTCTAAATAGTGACACAATCCCCAAGGATCACTCTAAATAGTGACACAATCCCCAAGGATCACTCTAAATAGTGACACAATCCCCAAGGGTCACTATAAATAGTGCCACAATACCCAAGGATCACTCTAAATAGTGACACAAACCCCAAGGATCACTCTAAATAGTGACACAATCCCCAAGGATCACTCTAAATGCTGCCACATTCCCCAAGGATCACTCTCAATAGTGACACAATCCCCAAGGATCACTCTAAATAGTGACACAATCCCCAAGGATCACTCTAAATAGTGACACTTTCCCCAATGATCACTCTAAATAGTGACACAATCCCCAAGGTCACTCTGAATAGTGACACAATCCCCAAGGATCACTCTAAATAGTGACACAATCCCCAAGGATCACTCTGATTAGTGACACAATCACCAAGAATCACTCTAAATAGTGTCACAATCCCCAAGGGTCACTCTAAATAGTGTCACAATCCCCAAGGATCACTCTAAATAGTGACACCAGCCCTAATGATCACTCGAAATAGTGACGCAAAACCCAAGGATCACTCGAAATAGTGACACAATACCCAAGGATCACTCTGAATAGTGACACAATCACCAAGAATCACTCTAAACAGTGACACAATACCCAAGGATCACTCTAAATAGTGACACAATCCCCATGGATCACTCTAAATAGTGACACAATCCCCAAGGTTCACTCAAAATAATGACGCAATCCCCAAGGTCACTCTAAATAGTGACTCAATGCACAAGGATCACTCGAAATAGTGACACAATCCCCAAGGATCACGATAAATAGTGACACAATCCCCAAGAATCACTCTAAACAGTGACACAATACCCAAGGATCAGTCTAAATAGTGACACAATCCCCAAAAATCACTCTAAACAGTGACATAATACCCAAGGATCACTCGAAATAGTGACAATCCCCAAGGATCAGTATAAATAGTGACACAATCCCCAAGGATCACTCTAAATAGTGACACAATCCCCAAGAATCACTCTAAACAGTGACACAATACCCAAGGATCACTCTAAATAGTGACACAATCCCCATGGAACACTCAAAATAGTGACACAATCCCCAAGGATCACTTAAAATAGTGAAACAATGCCCAAAAATCACTCTAAACAGTGACACAATATCCAAGGATCACTCTAAATAGTGACACAATCCCCAAGGATCACTCTAAATAGTGACACAATCCCCACGGATCACTCTAAATAGTGACACAATCCCCAAGGATCTCTCTAAATAGTGACACAATCCCCAAGGATCACTCTAAATAGTGACTCAATCCCCAAGGATCACTCTAAATGCTGCCACATCCCCAAGGAACACTTTAAATAGTGACACATTCCCCAAGGATCACTCAAAATAGTGACACAATCCCCAAGGTCACTCTACATAGTGACTCAATGCACAAGGATCACTCTAAATAGTGTCACAATCCCCAAGGGTCACTCGAAATAGTGTCACAATCACCAAGGATCACTCTAAATAGTGACACAAACCCTAATGATCACTCGAAATAGTGACGCAAAACCCAAGGATCACTCTAAATAGTGACACAATCCCCAAGGATCACTCGAAATAGTGACACAATACCCAAGGATCACTCTGAATAGTGACACAATCACCAAGAATATCTCTAAACAGTGACACAATACCCAAGGATCACTCTAATTTGTGACACAATCCCCATGGATCACTCTAAATAGTGACACAATCCCCAAGGTTCACTCAAAATAATGACACAATCCCCAAGGTCACTCTAAATAGTGACTCAATGCACAAGGATCACTCGAAATAGTGACACAATCCCCAAGGATCACTCTAAATAGTGACACAATCCCCAAGAATCACTCTAAACAGTGACACAATACCCAAGGATCAGTCTAAATAGTGACACAATCCCCAAAAATCACTCTAAACAGTGACATAATACCCAAGGATCACTCAAAATAGTGACAATCCCCAAGGATCACTATAAATAGTGACACAATCCCCAAGGATCACTCTAAATAGTGACACAATCCCCAAGAATCACTCTAAACAGTGACACAATACCCAAGGATCACTCTAAATAGTGACACAATCCCCATGGAACACTCAAAATAGTGACACAATCCCCAAGGATCACTTAAAATAGTGAAACAATGCCCAAAAATCACTCTAAACAGTGACACAATATCCAAGGATCACTCTAAATAGTGACACAATCCCCAAGGATCACTCTAAATAGTGACACAATCCCCAAGGATCACTCTAAATAGTGACACAATCCCCAGGGATCTCTCTAAATAGTGACACAATCCCCAAGGATCACTCTAAATAGTGACACAATCCCCAAGGATCACTCTAAATGCTGCCACATTCCCCAAGGAACACTTTAAATAGTGACACATTCCCCAAGGATCACTCAAAATAGTGACACAATCCCCAAGGTCACTCTGAATAGTGACGCAAAACCCAAGGATCACTCTAAATAGTGACACAATCCCCAAGGATCACTCGAAATAGTGACACAATCCCCAAGGTCACTCTAAATACTGACACAATCCCCAAGGATCACTCTGAATAGTGACACAATCACCAAGAATCACTCTAAACAGTGACACAATACCCAAGGATCACTCTAAATAGTGACACAATCCCCATGGATCACTCTAAATAGTGACACAATCCCCAAGGTCACTCTAAATAGTGACTCAATGCACAAGGATCTCTCGAAATAGTGACACAATCCCCAAGGATCACTCTAAATAGTGACACAATCCCCAAGGATCACTTAAAATAGTGAAACAATCCCCAAAAATCAGTCTAAACAGTGACACAATATCCAAGGATCACTCTAAATACTGACACAATCCCCAAGGATCACTCTAAATAGTGACACAATCCCCAAGGATCACTCAAAATAGTGACACAATCCCCAAGGTCACTCTAAATACTGACACAATCCCCAAGGATCACTCTGAATAGTGACACAATCACCAAGAATCACTCTAAACAGTGACACAATACCCAAGGATCACTCTAAATAGTGACACAATCCCCATGGATCACTCTAAATAGTGACACAATCCCCAAGGTCACTCTAAATAGTGACTCAATGCACAAGGATCACTCGAAATAGTGACACAATCCCCAAGGATCACTCTAAATAGTGACACAATCCCCAAGAATCACTCTAAACAGTGACACAATACCCAAGGATCAGTCTAAATAGTGACACAATCCCCAAAAATCACTCTAAACAGTGACATAATACCCAAGGATCACTCAAAATAGTGACAATCCCCAAGGATCACTATAAATAGTGACACAATCCCCAAGGATCACTCTAAATAGTGACACAATCCCCAAGAATCACTCTAAACAGTGACACAATACCCAAGGATCACTCTAAATAGTGACACAATCCCCATGGAACACTCAAAATAGTGACACAATCCCCAAGGATCACTTAAAATAGTGAAACAATGCCCAAAAATCACTCTAAACAGTGACACAATATCCAAGGATCACTCTAAAGAGTGACACAATCCCCAAGGATCACTCTAAATAGTGACACAATCCCCAAGGATCACTCTAAATAGTGACACAATCCCCAGGGATCTCTCTAAATAGTGACACAATCCCCAAGGATCACTCTAAATAGTGACACAATCCCCAAGGATCACTCTAAATGCTGCCACATTCCCCAAGGAACACTTTAAATAGTGACACATTCCCCAAGGATCACTCAAAATAGTGACACAATCCCCAAGGTCACTCTGAATAGTGACGCAAAACCCAAGGATCACTCTAAATAGTGACACAATCCCCAAGGATCACTCGAAATAGTGACACAATCCCCAAGGTCACTCTAAATACTGACACAATCCCCAAGGATCACTCTGAATAGTGACACAATCACCAAGAATCACTCTAAACAGTGACACAATACCCAAGGATCACTCTAAATAGTGACACAATCCCCATGGATCACTCTAAATAGTGACACAATCCCCAAGGTCACTCTAAATAGTGACTCAATGCACAAGGATCTCTCGAAATAGTGACACAATCCCCAAGGATCACTCTAAATAGTGACACAATCCCCAAGGATCACTTAAAATAGTGAAACAATCCCCAAAAATCAGTCTAAACAGTGACACAATATCCAAGGATCACTCTAAATACTGACACAATCCCCAAGGATCACTCTAAATAGTGACACAATCCCCAAGGATCACTCAAAATAGTGACACAATCCCCAAGGTCACTCTAAATACTGACACAATCCCCAAGGATCACTCTGAATAGTGACACAATCACCAAGAATCACTCTAAACAGTGACACAATACCCAAGGATCACTCTAAATAGTGACACAATCCCCATGGATCACTCTAAATAGTGACACAATCCCCAAGGTCACTCTAAATAGTGACTCAATGCACAAGGATCTCTCGAAATAGTGACACAATCCCCAAGGATCACTCTAAATAGTGACACAATCCCCAAGGATCACTTAAAATAGTGAAACAATGCCCAAAAATCACTCTAAACAGTGACACAATATCCAAGGATCACTCTAAATAGTGACACAATCCCCAAGGATCACTCTAAATAGTGACACAATCCCCAAGGATCACTCTAAATGCTGCCACATTCCCCAAGGAACACTTTAAATAGTGACACATTCCCCAAGGATCACTCAAAATAGTGACACAATCCCCAAGGTCACTCTAAATAGTGTCACAATCCCCAAGGATCACTCTAAATAGTGACTCAATGCACAAGGATCACTCTAAATAGTATCACAATCCCCAAGGATCACTCTAAATAGTGTCATATTCCCCAAGGATCACTCGAAATAGTGACACAAACCCCAATGATCACTCTAAATAGTGACGCAATACCCAAGGATCACTCTAAATAGTGACACAATCCCCAAGGATCACTATAAATAGTGACACAATCCCCAAGAATCACTCTAAAAAGTGACACAATACCCAAGGATCACTCTGAATAGTGACACAGTCCCCAAGGATCACTCTAAATAGTGTCACAATCCCCAAGGATCACTCTAAATAATGTCACAATCCCCATGGATCACTCTAAATAGTGACACAATCCCCAAGGATCACTCTAAATAGTGACACAATCCCCAAGGATCACTCTAAATAGTGACATAAACCCCAAGGATCACTCTAAATAGTGACACAATCCCCGAGAATGACTCTAAATAGTGACACAATCCCCCAGGATCACTCTAAATGTCGACACAACACCAAGGCCACTCTAAATAATGACACAATCCCCAAGGATCACTCTAAATAGTGACACAATCCCCAAGGGTCACTCCAAATAGTGACACAATCCCCAGGGATCACTCGAAATACTGACACAATCCCCAAGGATCAATCTAAATAGTGACACATTCCCAAAAAATCTCTCCAATGGTGACACAATCCCCAAGGGTCACTCTAAATAGTGCCACAATACCCAAGGATCACTCTAAATAGTGACACAAACCGCAAGGATCACTCTAAATAGTGACACAATCCCCAAGGATCACTCTAAATAGTGACACAAACCCCAAGGATCATTCTAAATAGTGACACAATCCCCAAGGATCACTCTAAATAGTGACACAATCCCCAATGATCACTCTAAATAGTGACACAATCCCCAAGGGTCACTCTAAATAGTGCCACAATACCCAAGGATCACGCTAAATAGTGACACAAACCCCAAGGATCACTCTAAATAGTGACACAATCCCCAAGGATCACTCTAAATGCTGCCACATTCCCCAAGGATCACTCTCAATAGTGACACAATCCCCAAGGATCACTCTAAATAGTGACACAATCCCCAAGGATCACTCTAAATAGTGACACTTTCCCCAATGATCACTATAAATAGTGACACAATCCCCAAGGTCACTCTGAATAGTGACACAATCCCCAAGGATCACTCTAAATAGTGACACAATCCTCAAGGATCACTCTGAATAGTGACACAATCACCAAGAATCACTCTAAACAGTGACACAATACCCAAGGATCACTCTAAATAGTGACACAATCCCCATGGATCACTCTAAATAGTGACACAATCCCCAAGGTCACTCTAAATAGTGACTCAATGCACAAGGATCAATCGAAATAGTGACACAATCCCCAAGGATCACTCTAAATAGTGACACAATCCTCAAGGATCACTTAAAATAGTGAAATAATCCCCAAAAATCACTCTAAACAGTGACACAATATCCAAGGATCACTCTAAATAGTGACACAATCCCCAAGGATCACTCTAAATAGTGACACAATCCCCAAGGATCACTCAAAATAGTGCCACAATCCCCAATGATCACTCTAAATAGTGACACAATCCCCAAGGATCACTCCAAATAGTGACTCAATCCCCAAGGATCACTCTAAATGCTGCCACATTCCGCAAGGAACACTTTAAATAGTGACACATCCCCAAGGATCACTCAAAATAGTGACACAATCCCCAAGGTCACTCTAAATCCAGAACTGGCTTGCCTGCAGAAGGCAGAGAGTGGCTGTGGAGGGGTCTTTCTCTGCATGGAGGTCAGTGACCAGTGGAGTGCCCCAGGGATCTGTTCTGGGACCCTTGCTGTTTGTCATTTTCATAAATGACCTGGATGAGGAAGTGGAGGGATGGGTTGGTAAGTTTGCTGACGACACCAAGGTAGGTGGTGTTGTGGATAGTTTGGAGGGATGTCAGAAGTTGCAGCGAGACATAGATAGAATGCAAGACTGGGCGGAGAAGTGGCAGATGGACTTCAACCCGGATAAGTGTGTAGTGATCCATTTTGGCAGATCCAATGGGATGGAGCAGCAGTATAAAATGAAGGGTACCATTCTTAGCAGTGTAGAGGATCAGAAGGACCTTGGGGTCCGGGTCCATAGGACTCTTAAATCGGCCTCGCAGGTGGAGGATGCGGTCAAGAAGGCGTATGGCGTACTAGCCTTCATTAATCGAGGGATTGAGTTTAGGAGTCGGGAGATAATGCTGCAGCTTTATAGGACCCTGGTTAGACCCCACTTGGAGTACTGCGCGCAGTTCTGGTCACCTCATTACAGGAAAGATGTTGAAGCCATTGAAAGGGTGCAGAGGAGATTTACAAGGATGTTGCCTGGATTGGGGGTAATGCCTTATGAGGATAGGTTGAGGGAGCTTGGTCTCTTCTCCCTGGAGAGACGAAGGATGAGAGGTGACCTGATAGAGGTTTACAAGATGTTGAGGGGTCTGGATAGGGTGGACTCTCAGAGGCTATTTCCAAGGGCTGAAATGGTTGCTACGAGAGGACACAGGTTTAAGGTGCTGGGGGGTAGGTACAGGGGGGATGTCAGGGGTAAGTTTTTCACTCAGAGGGTGGTGGGTGAGTGGAATCGGCTGACGTCGGTGGTGGTGGAGGCAAACTCGTTGGGGTCTTTTAAGAGACTTCTGGATGAGTACATGGGATTTAATGGGATTGAGGGCTATAGATAGGCCTAGAGGTGGGGATGTGATCGGCGCAACTTGTGGGCCGAAGGGCCTGTTTGTGCTGTGGCTTTCTATGTTCTATGTTCTATGTAAATAGTGTCACAATCCCCAAGGATCACTCTAAATAGTGACTCAATGCACAAGGATCACTCTAAATAGTGTCACAATCCCCAAGGATCACTCTAAATAGTGTCATATTCCCCAAGGATCACTCTAAATAGTGACACAAACCCCAATGATCACTCTAAATAGTGACGCAATACCCAAGGATCACTCTAAATAGTGGCACAATCCCCAAGGATCACTATAAATAGTGACACAATCCCCAAGAATCACTCTAAAAAGTGACACAATACCCAAGGATCACTCTGAATAGTGACACAGTCCCCAAGGATCACTCTAAATAGTGTCACAATCCCCAAGGATCACTCTAAATAATGTCACAATCCCCATGGATCACTCTAAATAGTGACACAATCCCCAAGGATCACTCTAAATAGTGACACAATCCCCAAGGATCACTCTAAATAGTGACACAAACCCCAAGGATCACTCTAAATAGTGACACAATCCCCAAGAATGACTCTCAATAGTGACACAATCCCCCAGGATCACTCTAAATGTCGACACAACCCCAATGTCACTCTAAATAATGAAACAATCCCCAAGGATCACTCTAAATAGTGACACAATCCCCAAGGGTCACTCCAAATAGTGACACAATCCCCAGGGATCACTCGAAATACTGACACAATCCCCAAGGATCAATCTAAATAGTGACACATTCCCCAAAGATCTCTCCAATGGTGACACAATCCCCAAGGGTCACTCTAAATAGTGCCACAATACCCAAGGATCACTCTAAATAGTGACACAAACCGCAAGGATCACTCTAAATAGTGACACAATCCCCAAGGATCACTCTAAATAGTGACACAAACCCCAAGGATCATTCTAAATAGTGACACAATCCCCAAGGATCACTCTAAATAGTGACACAATCCCCAAGGGTCACTCTAAATAGTGCCACAATACCCAAGGATCACTCTAAATAGTGACACAAACCCCAAGGATCACTCTAAATAGTGACACAATCCCCAAGGATCACTCTAAATAGTGACACAAACCCCAAGGATCACTCTAAATAGTGACACAATCCCTAAGGATCACTCTAAATAGTGACACAATCCCCAAGGATCACTCTAAATAGTGACACTTTCCCCAATGATCACTCTAAATAGTGACACAATCCCCAAGGTCACTCTGAATAGTGACACAATCCCCAAGGATCACTCTAAATAGTGACACAATCCCCAAGGATCACTCTGAATAGTGACACAATCCCCAAGGATCACTCTAAATAGTGACACAATCCCCAAGAATCACCCCAGATAGTGACACAATCCTCAAGGTTCACTCGAAACAGTCACCAACTCACGTACACACACCCTCACCAACTCGCGTACACTCACACACCCCCTCACCAACTCACGTACACTCACACACACCCTCACCAACTCACGTACACTCACAAACACACCCTCACCAACTCATGTACACTCACACACTCACCCTCACCAACTCACGTACACTCACTCACACACCCTCACCAACTCACGTACACTCACACACACACCCTCACCTACTCACGTACACTCACACACACCCTCACCAACTCATGTACACTCACACACACACCCTCACCAACTCATGTACACTCACACACACACCCTCACCAACTCACTTACACACACACACACCCTCATCAACTCACGTACACTCACACACACCCTCACCAACTCACGTACAATCACACACACCCTCACCAACTCACGTACACTCACACACACACACCCTCACCACCTCACGTACACTCACACACACGCTCACCAATTTACGTACACTCACACACCCTCACCAACTCACGTACACTCACGCACACCCTCACCAACTCACGTACACTCACACACACACACCCTCACCAACTCACGTACACTCACGCACACACCCTCACCAACTCACGTACACTCACACCCTCACCAACTCACGTACACTCACACACGCACACTCAACAGCTCACGTACACTCACACACACACCCTCACCAACTCGCGTACACTCACACACACCCTCACCAACTCACGTACACTCACACCCTCACCAACTCACGTACACTCACACCCTCACCAACTCACGTACACTCACACACGCACACTCAACAGCTCACGTACACTCACACACACACCCTCACCAACTCGCGTACACTCACACACACCCTCACCAACTCGCGTACACTCACACACACCCTCACCAACTCACGTACACTCACACACACACCCTCACCAACTCACGTACACTCTCCCACACACACATTTACACAATATTACACACTCACACACTCTCTCACACACACTTACACAAACTCACACTCTCACATGACTCATACACCCTCTCAAATGCACATTCAGGAATTTGTATATCCTCACTGTCCTAAACACACTCTCTCACACACTCTCACACAAACACACACTCACATTCTCTGGTACACACACTAACATACATGTGCACAATCACAAGCTGTCTCTCGTGGACCCGCTCACAGACAGACACACTCTAATCTTCAATCTTCCATGACAAAACACCCACAAACACAGACACTATCAAGCACTCTCAGACCTGACACAATCCGCACGCCCTCTGCCTCCCTGTGTCACCCTCACACACTCCCACACTCTCGCTCCCTCTGTCACACTCCCTCTCTTTATATACTGCATGCACCCACACACACAAAAACACACATGCAATCTCACACACTTGCACGCTCACACGCTTGCACACTCACACTTCTCACACACTCTTTCACACAATCCCTCTGTAACATTCACTCCCTCACTCACACTTTCCTCTCACAAACTCCCACTCCCACTCACTCCCTCCCTCTGCCCCACAACACAGCTTCTCTCAGGCCACTTCATATCACTGATCCTTCTCTCCCCAACTCTCACCCCTTCTCTTTATCTGACCCCACTTCTGTCTCTCTCACCCCACCCAATTCTCCCCCTCAGCCCATCTCTATTCTGTGTCTCTCACTCTCTCAGTCCACACGCACACCTCTCTCTCTCATTCGCACTGCATCTCCCACTCACCTCATTTGTCTTCCTCGACCTCTTACCCACTCTGTATCCATCACTCTCTCTGCCCATTTTTCTCCCTCTCTCTCACCACAGTTCCCTCTTTCATGTTGGACCTTCTCCTCCATTTCTCTTGCCAATGTCATCACATCTTGTCTAAAGTGTGTGACCCAGAACAGGACACAATACTCCAGCTGATCTATTTAATGTGAACACAGCACCAGGTCCATTACGATGGAGCTGTCTTCCTCTGAGTTTCAGTTACTATTATGAACACCATTCCTCTCACAATATCTGCTTCCACACAATCCCTTCCACATTCGCAGGTCCTGTCTCTCTCTCTCTGTCTCTGTCTCCACATCTGGACCCATTTCTCTCCCCCCATAAGGTTGTGTATCAGATGTGGGGCCTGTATCAGATGGTGTCTGTGCATTACTTGTCACAGTTAAATCTGCATATTTACTGCTCTAAGAGATGATGTGTTTGTATCTGCTGCAGGCTTTGAGGGTCTGAGGTTAAACAGTTCCAGATTATTGATTAACATCATTTTACAATCTATGTTCACCCAGAACCCACTTAATTCACATCACTGAATGTCCACAGTTAAATACCACACAGAGAGAGACACGGTGACATTTGAAACTTCATTACTGAAACGTCACAGCCCAGTGACAGATATCACTGAAACAATGTGAGATCCAGAGATGGGACTGATGGTGTTTGAGTGGACAGCATCTTTCCACTTGTTATTAGATGATAAATGTGATCAACAGAATCCAGTGTTTGGAAAGATTTAATATTATCTAAAGATAATTATCCATCACTGAACTCAATGTCGCAATCTGTTTGTTCAAATATTTTTTTTCAATCTTGTTGCTCCCTCAGTGTCCCTGAGGTGATTCTGCAGTGTATATATTAAAGGCTTTGGGAATAGGTAACCTCAGAGTTTGAGACAGAGAGACTGCCAGCAGCTCGAAGGGACACTTCACTTCACACTGAAGATGCTGGATCCAATCGACATGGCTGAGAAAATATTCTACCCAATCATTGCCATTATTGGTGTCCCTGGTGAGTGACTCTAACCATTGAGGTTGTGTAAACCTGTGTGTGAGCGGCTCTCTGATTTTAAACTCTGAATGAAAATGCTCCATGCTGATCTCATTGTCACTGTTATCCAGAGACCAGGTGAAAGATGTAACTCACTTAAATCAAGTTACTTGAAATATCTCTGTGGCTTTAATCCCTTTCATCAACTGACACAACCAACTCTGCACGTAATTCATAGGCTGAGGAATCAATGAAGTTATTGTATTTAGTGGAATCTTGTGTCATGTTAGATTGGATTTCAGTTACAGCGATCAACCTGAAATAAAATTTAGTGGGAGTAAGAATAAAATTACCCTTTGATTGTGGATCAGTAACCAGAGCGGAATACCTGACACAAGTTAACAAGTATTGCAGGATGTAGTTGTCAGTGTAGAATTATACTCATTGTGTCTTGTTGGTCACCAGAGTGGTATACCTGATTGAAGTATCCATCTATTTCTGGCACTATCTATCCGAGTCGAATTGTATTGTGATTGTACAAAAGTACTGGAATGAAATAAGTTGGTTTAATTTCAATGATATGTATTTTTTGTTGGGTGAGTGAGATCTCCATTCCATGGAGCTGTCTCTGTGTTTAATCTTTGGAATCGCTCGGAAATAGGAAGCGATTGGTTTTGTTCTAATGATGTTTTGTGGTCAGTGTGTGATGTGAGATGCCTCGGTAACTCGGTTATGGATTGAAAAGAAACAGGTTTCAGCTAGTTCCTGATATTTAAACAACCCAATAACAGAGGGGCAATATTCTGTGATTTGTATTTCAAAAATGTTGTGATTTTCTCACATTTCCATTAATCTATAAATGAACTCCAATGTTTTATTTTCCGGATTGTTATGGTTATATCTGAACTGTGTTGCTTCTGAAAGCCATTTGTGAATCTGATCACCTGAAGCCCTGAACTCCTCGAAAACATTCAGATACTTGATTTCTACAGAGTGATTGGGAAACATATTGTTCTGATCAGAATGAAGAACCTGACACTGAGCTGTGGTGAAATTAATTTCCAATTCCAATACCCAATTTGCAAGTTTATAATTTATTATTAATGTGTTATTGTGTTGAGTTGTATTCTTCCACTCTGCTCATTCTCATTCTCAGTTTGGATTGGTTGGTAAATTTTGGAACTATAATTTTGCTTCCCTATTCCATATTGTTGATGTAAATGGTGAAGGAAAGTGATCCCAGCGCTGATCCTTGTGGAAAACCACTTCCCACCTTCCAGCAATCAGAGTAAATCCCTTTAACTCCCACTGCCTGTGTTGTGTCTTTGTAACCAGCTTCTAGTCATTCTGCTGCTGGTCCTCTAACTCCACTTGCTCTGAGTTTACTGAAGTCTGTTAACTTACTGAAGGTATCTAGAAACGCCATGTGTCCACTTTGGGTCTAATTGGGAAACCCGTCCAGTCCGAATTAATCCTGGAAAACACATCAGATGAGAAATCACCACCACACCCCCCTTTCCCTCTCCCCCCCCCCCACCCCCATTTCCCTCTTCCCCCCACACCCCCCTTTCCCTCTCCCCCCACACCCCTCCTTCCCTCTACCCCCACACCCCCCTTTCCCTCTCCCCCCACCCACACCCCCTTTCCCTCTCCCCCCCACACCCCCTTCCCTTTCCCCCCACACGCCCTTTCCCCTCCCCCCCCACACCCCCTTCCCTCTTCCCCCACACCCCCTTTCCCTCTCCCCCCCACACCCCCTTTCCCTCTCCCCCCACACCCCCCTTTCCCTCTCCCCCCCACACTCCCCTTTCCCTCTCACCCCACACCCCCCTTTCCCTCTTCCCCCCACACCCCCCCTTCCCTCCCCCCCCACATCCCCTTTCCCTCTCACCCCCACACCCCCCTTTCCCTCTCCCCCCAAACCCCCTTTCCCTCTCCCCCCACACCCCCCTTTCCCTCTCCCCCACAACCCCCTTTCCCTCTCCCCCCACACACCCTTTCCCTCTCCCCCCACACCCCCTTTCCCTTTCCCCCCACACCCCCCTTTCGCTCGCTCCCCACACCCCCTTTACCTCCCCCCCCACTCCTTTCCCTCTCACCACACCCCACTTTCCCTCTCCCCCACACCCCCCTTTCCCTCTCCCCCCACACCCCCCTTTCCCTCTCCCCCACACCCCCCTTTCCCTCTCACCCCACCCACACACCCCGATCCCTCTCACCCCCACACCCACTTTCCTTCACACCCCACACCCCCCTTTCCCTCTCACCCCCACACCCCCATTTCCCTCTCACCCCCACACCCCCCCTTTCCCTCTTCCCCCCACACCCCCCTTTCCCTCTCACCCCCACACCCCCCTTTCCCTCTCCCCCCACACCCCTCCTTCCCTCTCCCCCCACACCCCCCTTTCCCTCTCCCCCCACCCACACCCCCCTTTCCCTCTCACTCCCACACCCCCTTTCCCTCTCCCCCCCACACCCCCTTCCCTTTCCCCCCACACGCCCTTTCCCCTCCCCCCCACACCCCCTTCCCTCTTCCCCCACACCCCCCTTTCCCTCTCCCCCCCACACCCCCCTTTCCCTCTCCCCCCACACCCCCCTTTCCCTCTCCCCCCACACCCCCCTTTCCCTCTCACCCCACACCCCCCTTTCCCTCTTCCACCCACACCCCCCTTTCCCTCCCCCCCACATCCCCTTTCCCTCTCACCCCCACACCCCCCTTTCCCTCTCCCCCCAAACCCCCTTTCCCTCTCCCCCCACACCCCCCTTTCCCTCTCCCCCCACAACCCCCTTTCCCTCTCCCCCCACACCCCCTTTC
Organism: Mustelus asterias; assembly: GCF_964213995.1. Taxonomy (NCBI): domain Eukaryota; kingdom Metazoa; phylum Chordata; class Chondrichthyes; order Carcharhiniformes; family Triakidae; genus Mustelus; species Mustelus asterias. The sequence goes on along the minus strand of NW_027590282.1, from coordinate 98,603 downwards.
CCTCTCCCCCCACACCCCCTTTCCCTTTCCCCCCACACCCCCCTTTCCCTCGCCCCCCCCCACACCCCCTTTCCCTCTCCCCCCCACACCCCCCTTTCCCTCCCCCCCACATCCCCTTTCCCTCTCACCCCCACACCCCCCTTTCCCTCTCCCCCCACACCCCCCTTTCCCTCTCCCCCCACACCCCCCTTTCCCTCTCCCCCCACACCCCCCTTTCCCTCTCCCCCCACACCCCCTTTCCTTCTCCCCCCACACCCCCTTTCCCTTTCCCCCCACACCCCCCTTTCCCTCGCCCCCCCACACCCCCTTTCCCTCTCCCCCCCACACCCCCCTTTCCCTCTCCCCCCACTCCCCCCTTTCCCTCTCCCCCCCACACGCCCATTTCCCTCTCACCCCCACACCCCCATTTCCCTCTCACCCTCACACCCCCTTTCCCTCTCCCCCCCAAAACCCCCTTTCCCTCCCTCCCACACCCCCCTTTCCCTCTCCCCCCACACCACCCTTTCCCTCTCCCCCCCGCACCCCCCTTTCCCTCTCCCCCCACAACCCCCTTTCACTCTCTCCACCACACCCCCCTTTCCCTCCCTCCCCCACACCCCCCTTTCCCTCTCCCCCCACGCCCCCTATCCCTCTCCCCCCCACACCCCCTTTCCCTCTCCCCCCACACCCCCCTTTCCCTCTACCCCCACACCCCCCTTTCCCTCTCCCCCCCACACCACACTTTCCCCCTCCCCCCCCACACCCCCCTTTCCGTCTCCCCCACACCCCCCTTTCCCTCTCTCCACCACACCCCCCTTTCCCTCTCACCCCCACACCCCCCTTTCCCTCTCCCCCTACACCCCCCTATCCCTCTCCCCCCCACACCCCTCTTTCCCTCTCCCCCCACACCCCCCTTTCCCTCTACCCCCACACCCCCCTTTCCCTCTCTCCACCACACCCCCCTTTCCCTCTCACCCCCACACCCCCCTTTCCCTCTACCCCCACATCCCCCTTTCCCTCTCCCCCCCACACCCCCCTTTCCCTCTCCCCCCCACACCCCCCATTCCCTCTCTCCAGTACATGCTCATTGTTCATCCACAGCGAGGTAACGAGGAGTGACTTGTTGCAGGAGTCTGCGGGGCGAGGTCGACTTTTTTACATTACTTTATTTGCGGGCTTTATTTTATTAAAAACCTTTAAACTTCACACGGGAAGTATCCGCGGGGTCTTGTGGGAAGTGTGTGGGGTTTTGTTTTCAGCGTGGGAGGGTTAAGAGCAGGCCGCACTACCCAGCGGGCAGCGTGGTTAGCGGGCAGCGGAGTGAGCAGGGAGTAGAGTGAGGGCTGAAGGGCTTTGGCTCAACGGGATTAGTCGGAAACGGGCGAAGCATGTTAGGTTCATCTGGTAGTTTTACCAGTGTACTTGAAGAAAGGGCGATTATGAGTGCAAGTCCAGTTTGTTGTTCTCGGTGTCGGATGTGGGAGCTCCTGGAGTCAGCTCGCCTCCCGGACGCCCATTTCTGCGCCGGTTGCATCAAACTGCAGCTCCTCAGGGACCGGGTTACGGTACGGGAGCTGCAGCTCGATGATCTTCGTCTGGTCAGGGAAAATGTGGAACTGATAGATAGGAGTTACAGTCAGGTGGTGACACCGGGGCCACAGGAGAAAGACACGTGGGTCACAGTTTGGAAGGGGAAAGGTCAGGAACGAGAGAGCACCCCGGTGGCTGTGCCCCTTCAAAATAAGTACTCCTGTTTGAGTGCTGTTGGGGGGAGCAGCCTACCTGAGGGAAACAACAGTGGCCATACCTTTGGCGCAGAGTCCGGCCCGGCAGGTCAGAAGGGTAGGGAAAGGGACGATGAGCAAACTGACCACAGCACCAGGGTACAGGGAGCCGTTCAAGTGGGGGGAGAAAAAAGAAATGCAGTAGAAATTGGGGATAGTACATTTTTGGATGCTGTTGCGGGGTGGGGGGGGGACTTAGCATGGGTAAGCCATGGGGTACAGGTCGCTGCCTCAGAGTCTGTCCTTGGTGCTAAGACGGGAAGGGGGGAGAGGAGTAGAGGCTTAGTCAAAGAACAAAGAACAAAACAGCTCAGGAACAGGCCCTTCGGCCCTCCAAGCCCGCACCGCTCCCTGGTCCAAACCAGACCATTCTTTTGTATATCCTCCATTCCCACTCTGTTCATGTGGCTATCTCGATAAGTCTTAAACGTTCCCAGTTTGTCCGCCTCCACCACCTGGCCTGGTAGCGCATTCCAGGCCCCCACTACACTCTGTGTAAAATACGTCCTTCTGATATCCGTGTTGAACATCCCCGCCTTCCCCCACTCCGGCGCCCCCCTCACCTTGAACCTATCGCCCCTCGTGAACGTCACCACCGATCTGGGAAAAAGCTTCCCACCGTCCACCCTATCTATGCCTTTCATAATTTTATTCACCTCTATTAGGTCACCCCTCATCCTCCGTCTTTCCAGTGAGAACAACCCCAGTTTACCCAATCTCTCCTCATAACTAAGCCCCTCCATACCAGGCAACATCCTGGCAAACCTCCTCTGCACTTTCTGTAAAGCCTCCACGTCCTTCTGGTAGTGTGGCGACCAGAACTGGATGCAGTATTCCAAATGCGGCCGAACCAACGTTCTATACATCTGCAACATCAGACCCCAACTTTTATACTCGATGCCCCGTCCTAGAAAGGCAAGCATGCCATATGCCTTCTTCACCAGCTTCTCCACCTGTGACGTCACCTTCAAGGATCTGTGGACATGCACACCCAGGTCCCACTGCGTATCTACACCCTGTATGGTTCTGCCATTTATCGTATTGCTCCACCACCACCCCCGCCCCCACGTTAGTTCTTCCAAAATGCATCACTTCGCATTGATCTGGATTGAACTCCATCTGCCATTTCTTTGCCCAAATTTCCAGACTATCTATATCCTTCTGCAGCCTCTGACAATGTTCCTGACTGTCTGCAAGTCCAGCCATTTACGTGTCGTCCGCAAACGTACTGATCACACCAGTTACACCTTCTTCCAGATCGTTTAGATAAATCACAAACAGCGGAGGTCCCAATACAGAGCCCTGCGGAATGCCACTATTCACAGGCATCCAGCCTGAAAAAGACCCTTCCGCTACCACCCTCTGTCTTCTGTGACCAAGCCAGTTCTCCACCCATCTTGTCACCTCCCCCTTTATCCCATGAGATCCAACCATTTGCACCAATCTACCGTGAGGGACTTTGTCAAACGCTTTACTAAAGTCCATGGAGACGACATCCATGGCCCTTCCCTCGTCAACCATTCTGCTCACTTCTTCAGAAAACTCCACCAGGTTAGTGAGGCATGAAGTCCCTCTCACAAAACCATGCTGACTATCGTTAATGAGTTTATTCCTTTCTAAATGCGCATACATTCTATCTCTAAGAATCCTCTCCAACAACTTCCCGACCACGGACGTCAAGCTCACCGGCCTATAATTTCCCGGGTTATCCTTCCTACCCTTCTTAAATAACGGGACCACATTAGCTATCCTCCAATCCTCTGGGAGCTCACCTGTGTCCAGTGACGAGACAAAGATTTGCGTCAGAGGCCCAGCGATTTCATCTCTCGTCTCCCTGAGCAGCCTTGGATAGATTCCATCAGGCCCTGGGGATTTGTCAGTCTTTCTATTCCCTAAAAAACCTAACACTTCCTCCCTTGTAATGGAGATTTTCGCTGACGGGTCAACACTCCCCTCCGAGACACTCCCAGTCAACACATCCCTCTCCTTTGTGAATACCGACGCAAAGTATTCATTTGGGATCTCCCCTACTTCTTTGGGCTCTCAGCATAATTCCCCACTTTTGTCCCTGAGAGGTCCGATTTTTTCCCTGACAACCCTTTTGTTCCCAACGTATGAATAAAATTCTCCTTGAGATTCTCCTTAATCCTGTCTGCCAAGGACATTTCGTGACCCCTTTTTGCCCTTCTAATTCCTCGTTTGAGTTCTTTCCTACTTTCTTTGTATTCCTCCAGAGCTACCTACGTTTTTAGCTGCCTGGGGACATTGGTCATTGGGGACTCCATTGTTAAAGGGACGGATAGGAGATTCTGCGGGAATGAGAGAGACTCGCGGTCGGTGTGTTGCCTCCCAGGAGCCAGAGTCCATGATGTCTCGGATCGTGTTTTCGAAATCCTTAAGAGGGAGAGGGACCAGCCCCAAGTTGTGGTTCACATAGGCACTCAAGACATCGGTAGGAAAAGGGATGGGGATAAGGCAGAAATTCAGGGAGTTAGGGTGGAAGCTTCGGGCTAGAACAAACAAAGTTGTTATCTCTGGTTTGTTACCCATGCCACGTGATAGTGAGGAGAGGAATAGGGAGAGAGAGCAGTTGAACACGTGGTTACAGGGATGGTGCAGGAGGGAGGGTTTCAGATACCTGGACCTCTTTCTGGGGTGGGTGGGACCTCTACAAACAGGATGGTCTGCACCTGAACCAGAGGGGTACCAATACCTTCGGGGGGGGGGGGGGAATTTGCTAATGCTCTTCGGGAGGGGTTAAACTAATTCAGCAGTGGGGTGGGTACCTGAACTGTAGCTCCGGTGGACAGGAGGTTGAGAGTAGTGAGGTCATGGATGAGGTTTCAGGGTCGCAGGAGTGCACTGGCAGGCAGGCAGGCGGTTTGAAGTGTGTATACTTCAACGCCAGGAGCACCCAGAATAAGGTGGATGAGCTTGCAGCATGGGTTGGTACCTGGGATTTCGATGTTGTGGCCATCTCGGAGACATGGATAGAGCAGGGACAGGAATGGTTGTTGCAGGTTCCAGGGTTTAGATGTTTCAGTAAGTGCAGGGAAGGTGGTAAAAGAGGGAGAGGTGTGGCATTGTTAGTCAAGGACAGTATTACGGTGGCAGAAAGGACGTTTGATGAGGACTTGTCTACTGAGGTAGTTTGGGCTGAGGTTAGAAACAGGAAAGGAGAGGTCACCCTGTTGGGAGTTTTTAATAGACCTCCGTAAAGTTCCAGAGATGGAGAGGAAAGGATTGCAAAGATGATTCTGGATAGGAGTGAAAGTAACAGGGTAGTTGTACTGGGGGACTTTAACTTTACAAATATTGACTGGAAAAGCTAAAGTTCGAGTGCTTTCGAGGGGTCAGTTTTTGTCCAGTGTGTGCAGGAGAGTTTCCTGACACTGGATGTCGATAGGCCAACAAGAGGCGAGGCCGCATTGGATTTGGTACTGGGTAATGAACCAGACCAGGTGTTAGATTTGGAGGTAGGTGAGCACTTTGGTGATAGTGACCACAATTCGACTACGTTTAACTTAGCAATGGCAAAGGATAGGTATATATCGAACGAGAAGAGTTATAGCTGGGGGAAAGGAAATTATGATGCGATTCAGAGAGATTTAGGATGCATAGGTTGGGGAAGGAAACTGCAGGGGATGGGCACAATTGTAATGTGGAGCTTGTTCAAGGAACAGCTACTACGCGTCCTTGATAAATATGTACCTGTCAGGCAGGGAGGAAGCAGACGTGTGAGGGAACTGTGGTTTACTAAAGAGGTTGAACCTCCTGTGAAGAGGAAGAAGGAGACTTATGTTAAGTTGAGACATGAAGGCTCAGTTAGGGCGCTTGAGAGTTACAAGTTAGAACATAGAACATAGAAAGCCACAGCACAAACAGGCCCTTCGGCCCACAAGTTGCGCCGATCACATCCCCACCTCTAGGCCTATCTATAGCCCTCAATCCCATTAAATCCCATGTACTCATCCAGAAGTCTCTTAAAAGACCCCAACGAGTTTGCCTCCACCACCACCGACGTCAGCCGATTCCACTCACCCACCACCCTCTGAGTGAAAAACTTACCCCTGACATCCCCCCTGTACCTACCCCCCAGCACCTTAAACCTGTGTCCTCTCGTAGCAACCATTTCAGCCCTTGGAAATAGCCTCTGAGAGTCCACCCTATCCAGACCCCTCAACATCTTGTAAACCTCTATCAGGTCACCTCTCATCCTTCGTCTCTCCAGGGAGAAGAGACCAAGCTCCCTCAACCTATCCTCATAAGGCATGCCCCCCAATCCAGGCAACATCCTTGTAAATCTCCTCTGCACCCTTTCAATGGCTTCAACATCTTTCCTGTAATGAGGTGACCAGAACTGCGCGCAGTACTCCAAGTGGGGTCTAACCAGGGTCCTATAAAGCTGCAGCATTATCTCCCGACTCCTAAACTCAATCCCTCGATTAATGAAGGCTAGTACGCCATACGCCTTCTTGACCGCATCCTCCACCTGCGAGGCCGATTTAAGAGTCCTATGGACCCGGACCCCAAGGTCCTTCTGATCCTCTACACTGCTAAGAATGGTACCCTTCATTTTATACTGCTGCTCCATCCCATTGGATCTGCCAAAATGGATCACTACACACTTATCCGGGTTGAAGTCCATCTGCCACTTCTCCGCCCAGTCTTGCATTCTATCTATGTCTCGCTGCAACTTCTGACATCCCTCCAAACTATCCACAACACCACCTACCTTGGTGTCGTCAGCAAACTTACCAACCCATCCCTCCACTTCCTCATCCAGGTCATTTATGAAAATGACAAACAGCAAGGGTCCCAGAACAGATCCCTGGGGCACTCCACTGGTCACTGACCTCCATGCAGAGAAAGACCCCTCCACAGCCACTCTCTGCCTTCTGCAGGCAAGCCAGTTCTGGATCCACAAGGCAACAGCCCCTTGGATCCCATGCCCTCTCACTTTCTCAAGAAGTCTTGCATGGGGGACCTTATCGAACGCTTTGCTGAAGTCCATATAGACCACATCCACCGCTCTTCCTTCGTCAATGTGCTTGGTCACATTTTCAAAGAACTCAACCAGGCTCGTAAGGCACGACCTGCCCCTGACAAAGCCGTGCTGACTACTTTTGATCATAATAAACTTCTCTAGATGATCATAAATCCTGTCTCTCAGGATCCTCTCCATCAACTTACCAACCACTGAGGTTAGACTCACCGGTCGGTAATTTCCCGGGCTGTCCCTGTTCCCTTTCTTGAATATAGGGACCACATCCGCAATCCTCCAATCCTCCGGAACCTCTCCCGTCTCCATCGACGATGCAAAGATCATCGCCAAAGGCTCCGCAATCTCCTCCCTCGCCTCCCACAGTAACCTGGGGTACATCCCATCCGGTCCTGGCGACTTACCAACCTTGATGCCATTCAATAGTTCCAACACATCCTCTTTCTTTATGTCCACATGCTCGATCCAGGAAGCCAGGAAGGACCTAAAGAAAGAGTTAAGAAGAGCCAGGAGGGGACATGAGAAGTCTTTGGCAGGTAGGATCAAGGAAAACCTTAAAGCTTTCTATAGGTATGTCAGGAGTAAAAAAATGACTAGGGTAAGGTTAGGGCCAGTCAAGGACAGGAGTGGGAAGTTGTGCGTGGAGTCTGAAGAGATAGGAGAGGCACGAAATGAATATTTTTCATCGGTATTCACACTGGAGAGGGACAGTGTTGTCGAGGGGAGAACTGAGATGCAGGCTGTTGGACTGGACAGGATTGAGGTCCATAAGGAGGAGGTGTTAGCAATTTGGAAAGGGTAAAAATAGATAAGTCCCCTGGGCCGGATGGGATTTATCCTATGATTCTCTGGGAGGCTAGAGAGGAGATTGCAGAGCCTTTAGCTTTGATCTTTGTGTTGCCATTGTCGACAGGAACAGTGCCAGAAGACTGGAGGACAGCAAATGTTATTCCCTTGTTCAAATGGGGAGTAGGGACAACCCTGGTAATTATAGAGCGGTGAGCCTTACTTCTGTTGTTGGCAAAGTTTTGGAAAGGTTGAAAAGAGATAGGATTTATAATCATCGAGAAAGGAATAATTTGATTAGGGGATAGTCAGCATGGTTTTGCAAAGGGTAGGTCGTGCCTCACAAACCTTATTGAGTTCTTTCAGAAGATGACCAAAGAGGTGGATGAGGGTAAAGCGGTTGATGTGGTGTATATGGATTTCAGCAAAGCGTTTGATAAGGTTCCCCATGGTAAGCTATTGCAGAAAATACGAAGGCATGGGATTGACGGGGGATTTAGTGGTTTGGATCAGGAATTGGCGAGCTGTAAGAAAACAGAGGGTCGTGGTTGATGGGAAATGTTCATCCTGGAGTTCAGTTACTAGTGGTGTACCGCAAGGATCTGTTTTGGGGCCACTGCTGTTTTTCATTTTTAGTAATGACCTGGATGAGGGCGTAGAAGGATGGTTTAGTAAATTTGCAGATGACACTAAAGTCTGTGGAGTTGAAGACAGTGTGGAGGGAAGTGGCTGGTGACAGAGGGACATAGATAAGCTGCTGAGCAGGGCTGAGAGGTGGCAAATGGAGTTTAAAGCGGAAAAGTGTGAGGTGATTCACTTTGGAAGGAGTAACAGGAATACAGAAGACTGGGCTAATGGTAAGATACTTGGTAGTGTCGATGAACAGAGGGATCTGGGTGTCCATGTGCATAGATCCCTGAAAGTTGGTACCCAGGTTGAGAGGGTTGTTTAGAAGGTGTACGGTGTGTTAGCTTTTATTGGTAAAGGGATTGAGTTTCGGAGCCATGAGGTCATGTTGCAGCTGCACAAAACTCCGGTGCGGCCGCATTTGGAGTATTGCGTATAGTTCTGGTCGCCGCATTATAGGAAAGATGTGGAAGTGTTGGAAAGGGTGCAGAGGAGATTTCCCAGGATGTTGCCTGGTATGGTGGGAAAATCGTCTGAGGAAAGGCTGAGGAACTTGAGGTTGTTTTCATTAGAGAGAAGAAGGTTCAGAGGTGACTTACTAGAGGCATACAAGGTGATCAGAGGATTAAATAGGGTGGATAGTGAGAGCCTTTTTCCTCGGATGGTGATGGCGAACACGAGGGGACATAGCTTTAAATTGAGGGGTGAGAGATATAGGACAGATGTTAGAGGTAGGTTCTTCACTCACAGAGTAGGAAGAACGTGGAATGCCCTGCCTGCAGCAGTAGTGGACTCATCAACATTAATAGCATTTAAATGGTTATTGGATAAACATATGGATGATATTGGAATAGTGTAGATTAGAGGGGCTTTAGATTGGTTCCACTGGTCGGCGCAACATCGAGGACCGAAGGGCCTGTACTGCGCTGTAATGTTCTATGCTGTCGCCCCCCCACACCCCCCTTTCCTTCTCCCCCCAAACCCTCCTTTCCCTCTCCCCCCACAGCCCCCTTTCCCTCTCCCCCCCACACCCCCTTTCCCTCTCCCCCACACACTCCCCTTTCCCTCTGCCACCCACACCCACCTTTCCCTCTCACCCCCACACCCCCCTTTCCCTCTCCCCCCCCCCACACCCCCCTTTCCTACCCCCCCCACATCCCCCTTTCTTTCTCCCCCCCACATCCCCCTTTCCCTCTCCCCGCACACGCCCCTTTCCCTCTTCCCTCCCACACCTCTCTTTCCCTCTCCCCCCCACACCCCCCTTTCCCTCCCCCCCCCACATCCCCCTTTCCCTCTCCCCCCCCCACCCCCCCTCCCTCCCCCCCCACATCCCCCTTTCCCTCTCCCCCCCACACCCACCTTTCCCCCCCCCCCCGACACCCCCTTGCCTCTCCCCCCACACCCACCTTTCCCTCTCCCCCCCACACCCCCTTTCCCTCTCTCCCCCGACACCCCCTTTCCCTCTCCCCCCCACACCCCCCTTTCCCTCTCCCCCCCACTCCCCCTTTCCCTCTCCCCCCACACCCCCCTTTCCCTCTCCCCCCACACTCCCCTTTCCCTCTCACCCCCACACCCCCCTTTCCCTCTCCCCCCACACCCCCTTTCCCTCTCCCCCCACACCCCCCTTTCCCTGTCCCCCACACACTCCTTTCCCTCTCACCCCCACACCACTATTTCCCTCTCTCCCCCACACACCCCTTTCCCTCTCACCCCCACACCCCCCTTTCCCTCTCCCCCCCACACCCCCTTTCCCTCTCGCCCCCAGACCCCCCTTTCCCTCTCCCCCCACACTCCCTTTCCCTCTCCCCCCCACTACCCCCTTTCCCTCTCACCCCCACACCCCCCTTTCCCTCTCCCCCCCCACACCCCCCTTTCCCTCTCCCCCCCACACCCCCCTTTCCCTCTCCCCCACACCCCCCTTTCCCTCTCCCCCCACACCCCCTTTCCCTCTCCCCCCACACCCCCCTTTCCCTCTCCCCCCACACCCCCTTTCCCTCTCCCCCCCACACCCCCCTTTCCCTCTCACCCCACACCCCCCTTTCCCTCTCCCCCCACACCCCCTTTCCCACTCACCCCCACACCCCCCTTTCCCTCTCACCCCCACACCCCCCTTTCCCTCTCCCCCCACACCCCCCCTTTCCCTCTCCCCCCCACACCCCTCTTTCCCTCTCACTCCCCATACCCCCCTTTCCCTCTCCCCCCCACACCCCCCTTTTCCTCTCCCCCCACACCCCCCTTTCCCTCTCCCGCCACACCCCCTTTCCCTCTCAACCCCACTCCCCCTTTCCCTATCACCCCCACACCCCCCTTTTCCTCTCCCCCCCACACCCCCCTTTCCCTCTCACCCCCCTTTCCCTCTCCCCCCACACCCACCTTTCGCTCTCACCCCCACATCCCCCATTCCCTCTCACCCCCACACCCCCCCTTTCCCTCTCCCCCCCACACCCCCCTTTCCCTCTCCCCCCCACACCCCCCTTTCCCTCTCATGTCAACATCCTTCTTTCCCTTCACATAACGACTCCAACTTGACACCCCCCTGTCACACTGCAACCCCTACACACCTCCCGCTCGAGGAAATGATGCAGTGTGAAGGGACATGGGGACAATGGACACATTTGCAAAGGAGTGGATCGCTAGTATCTGAAATGTAGAGACTGATCATCAGCCGGAAGCAGATTCAATCCAGAATTTCAAGGGGAAATGGGAAGCTGAACGGTAAATATGTTCAGGGTTACGAGATGAGAGACACATCAAATGAGCCATGATCTTATGGACTGGATGACCAGTCTCGAGGGGCTGAATGATCTCCTGCAGGGACGGACGCTTGTCCGCCCCTCCCCCCCTTCGCCCACCCACACGACTGTCCTTCCAAGTGAATGTTGGATGGATGAGTGCAGGGGTAGAATCCTGTGTCCAATTGGTGCTGTATCTGACCTGAGAGAGATGTATAAACACAGTGTAGAGTGAGGTGCATTCTGTATGCAATCGCTCATTCCACACAACCCCTCACTCCCAGCCCCCAAACCTCAACACCAATCTTCTTATCACTACCCACACAATTACATCACTAAATTCATTTTATTATCAATATATATCCAGGTAGATGTCTGACCTCAGTCCCACTGTCATTACCCACCAGGTGCATCACCGACTTCATTCTTAATATCCACAGACAAACCAATGCACCACTCACCTCACTCTCGCTGCTTAGTCCTTGTAACCTCCACATTACAACATCGATTAAGGACAACACAGCAAAAGAGTTACACAAACTGTCTCAAACACTGACTGACACACATCTACTATCTTTATTTTAAATCCCGTCGGGTACTTGTCATCATATGACACAGGTTTAAGGTGTGTGGGGGAAAGTTTAGAGAAGATGTGCGATGCAGGTTTTTTACACAGAAGGTGGTGAATGTCTGGAACGCGCTGCCCGGGGAGGGGGTGGGAGCAGGTACAAAAGCGGCATTTAAGGGGCAACTAGACAAGTACATGGATAGGATGGGAATGGAAGGATACGGACTCTGTATTGAACCGGTTGAAATAGCAGAGGTACTCAATCAATACTTTGCTTCAGTATTCACAGTTTAAAAGGATCTTGGTAGTTGCAGTGCAGACTTGCAGTGGACTGAGAAGATTGAGCATGTGGGCATTAGGAAAGAGGATGTGTTGGAGCTGTTGAAAAGCACCAAGTTCGATAAATCGCCGGGACCGGATGGGAGGTACCCCAGGTTACTGTGGGATGCGAGGTAAGAGATTGCTGATCCTCTGGCGATTCTCTTTGCGTCGTCAATGGAGACAGGAGAGTTTCCGGAGGATTGGAGGATGGCGGATGTGGTTCCGTTCTTCCTGAAAGGGAAAAGAGATAGCCCAAGGAAATTATAGACCCGAGAGTCCAACCTCAGTGGTAGGTAAGTTGATGGAGAAGATCCTGAGAGGCAGGATTTATGAACATTTGGAAAGGAATAGTATGATCAGAAGTAGCCAGCACGGCTTTGTCCGAGGCAGATCATGCCTTATGAGTCTGATTGAGTTTTTTGAAGATGTGACTAGGCTCTTAGACGGGGAAGAGGGGTAGATGTGGTTTATGTGGATTTCAGTCAGGCGTTTGATAAGGTGCCCCATGCAAGGGTTACGGAGAAAGTGAAGGGGCATGGGATACAATGGGACATTGCTTTGTGGATTCAGAACTGGCTTGCCCACAGAAGGCAAAGAGTGGTTGTAGTTGGGTCTTTTTCAGAGTGGAGGTCGCTCATCAGTGGGGTGCCCCAGGGATCTGTTCTGGGACCCTTGCTCTTTGTGATTTTTAGAAATGACCTGGATGAGGAAGTGGAAGGATGGGTTGGCAAGTTTGCTGATGACACAAAATTTGGAGGTATTGTGGATAGTGTAGAGGGATGTCAGCAGTTGCAACGAGACATAGATAAGATGCAAGAGTGAGTGGAGAAGTGGCAGATGGACCTCAACCCAGATAAGTGTGTGATGGTTCATTTTGGCAGGTCGAAGAGGATGGAAGAATATAATATTGGGGGTAAGACGCTTGGCAGTGTGGAAGAACAGAGGGATCTTGGGTTCCGGGTTCATAGGATGCTCAAAGCAGCTTCGCAGGTAGAGGCTGTGGTTAAAAAGGCGTATGGAATACTGGCCTTCATCAATCGACTGCTCAGGGAGACGACAGATGAAATTGCTGGACCTCTGACGGAAATCTTTGTCGCTTCTTTGGACACGGGTGAGGTCCCTGAGGATTGGAGGATAGCGAATGTGGTCCCGTTGTTTAAGAAGGGTAGCACGGATAACCCAGGAAAAAATAGGCCGGTGAGCTTGACGTCCGTGGTAGGGAAGTTGTTGGAGAGGATTCTAAGAGACAGGATGTGTGTGCATTTAGAACGGAAAAATCCCATTAGTGACAGACAGCATGGTTTTGTCAGAGAGAGGTCGTGCCTTACAAATTTGGTGGAGTTTTTTGAGGAAGTGACAAAAACGGTTGATGAAGGAAGGGCCGTGGATGTCGTCTACATGGATTTCAGTAAGGCATTTGACAAAATCCCACATGACAGGTTGGTTAAGAAGGTTAAGGCTCATGGGATACAAGGAGAAGTGGCTAGATGGGTGGAAAACTGGCTTGGCCATAGGAGACAGAGGGTAGTGGTCGAAGGGTCTTTTTCCGGCTGGAGGTCTGTGACCAGTGGTGTTCCGCAGGGCTCTGTACTGGGGCCTCTGCGATTTGTGATATATATAAATGATTTGGAAGAAGGTGTAACTGGTGTAATCAGCAAGTTTGCGGATGACACGAAGATGGCTGGACTTGTGGATAGCGAAGAGCATTGTCGGGCAGTACAGCAGGATACAGATAGGCTGGAAAATTGGGCGGAGAAGTGGCAGATGGAGTTTAATCCGGATCAATGCGAAGTGATGCATTTTGGAAGAAATAATGTAGGGAGGAGTTATACAATAAATGGCAGAGTCATCAGGAGTATAGAAACACCGAGGGACCTAGGTGTGCAAGTCCTCAAATCCTTGAAGGTGGCAACACAGGTGGAGAAGGTGGTGAAGAAGGCATATGGTATGCTTGCCTTTATAGGACGGGGTATAGAATATAAAAGCTGGAGCCTGATGATGCAGCTGTATAGAACGCTGGTTAGGCCACATTTGGAGTACTGCGTCCAGTTCTGGTCGCCGCACTACCAGAAGGACGTGGAGGCGTTAGAGAGAGTGCAGAGAAGGTTTACCAGGATGTTGCCTGGTATGGAGGGTCTTAGCTATGAGGAGAGATTGGGTAAACTGGGGTTGTTCTCCCTGGAAAGACGGAGAATGAGGGGAGATCTATTCGAGGTGTACAAGATTATGAAGGGTATAGAGAGGGTGAACGGTGGGAAGCTTTTACCCAGGTCGGAGGTGACGATCACGAGGGGTCACGGGCTCAAGTTGAGAGGGGCGAAGTATAACTCAGATATCAGAGGGATGTTTTTTACACAGAGGGCGGTGGGGGCCTGGACTGCGCTGCCAAGTAGGGTGGTGGAGGCAGGCACGCTGACATCGTTTAAGACTTACCTGGATAGTCACATGAGCAGCCTGGGAATGGAGGGATACAAACGATTGGTCTAGTTGGACCAAGGAGCGGCACAGCCTTGGAGGGCCGAAGGGCCTGTTTCCTGTGCTGTACTGTTCATTGTTCTTTGTTCTTTGAGTTCAGAAATCGGGAGATAATGCTGCAGCTGTAGAGGATCCAGGTCAGACCCCACCTGGAGTACTGTGCCCAGTTCTGGTCGCCTCATTACAGAAAGGACGTGGAAGCCATAGAACGGGGTAAGGGGTAAGTTTTTCACTCAGAGGGTGGTGGGTGCGTGGAATCGGCTGCCGGTAGTGGTGGTGGAAGCGGATTCGATTGATTCTTTTAAGAGACTTTTGGATAGGTTCATGGAGGTGAGTAAGATAGAGGGTTATAGATGAGCCTAGAAGGTAAGGAAATTGTTCGGCGCAACTTGTGGGCCGAAGGGCCTGTTTGTGCTGTAGCTTTTCTATGTTCTAAGGAAACGTAAGAGTGCAGAATGTAGTGTCAATGCTAGGGTGCCGAGAAAGATCAACTTGATGCAAGTTCAGTCCATTCAAAAGTCTGATGGCAGCACGGAAGAAGCTGTTCTTGTGTCGGTTGGTACGTGAGATCAGAATTTTGTATATTTTTCCTGATGAAGAAGGTGGAAGAGAGAATGTCCGGGGTGCGTGGGGCCCTGAATTATGTTGGCTGCTTTGCCGAGGCAGCGGGAAGTGTAGACAGAGTCAATGGATGGGTGGCTAGTTTGAGTGATGGATTGGGCTACATTCATGACCTTTTGTAGTTTCTTGCAGTCTTGGGCAGAGCAGGAGTCATACCAAGCTGAGATACAGCCTGAAAGAATGCTTTCTATGGTTCATCTGTAAACGTTGGTGAGAATCGGAGCTGACATTCCAAATGTCCTTAGTCTTCTGAGAATGTAGAGGCGTTGGTGGGCTTTCCTAACAATATTGTTGGCACGGGGGGACCAGGACATGTCTGATAGTGATCTGGACACCTAAAAACATGAAGCTCTCGACCCTTTCCCCTTCGATGGATGGATGTCAAAGCCAGCAGAACGTCACCATTAAGGCACGCTGCTTGGTTTTTCTTTGGTACTGGGATGATGGTCGTCTTCTTGAAGCAGATAGGGAACTCCGATTGTTGTAAAGAAAGCTGAAGATGATTGTAAATACCCCCGCCAGCTGATCCGCGCAGTGTGTGAGTGTTCATCCGTGTACCTCATCCGGGCCAGTCGCTGTCCATGGGTTGACTTTCGAGTCGGCTGTTCTGACATCTGCAATTGTGAGCTCAGATACAGCTGCATCCGAGGCTTCTGGGGTGGAGGGCATGCTCATGCTGACCTCATGCTCAACACGGACATAGTGTGCATTGAACTGATTAGAAATGGGTTTGGTGAAGCCAGCGATTTTACACACCTTCATCTTGTAGCCTGCTATGTCTTGCAGACCTTGGCATAGTCGGTGGGGGTCCGTCTGGCTATCATGGGGCACTAGGTTGGTCTGAAACTGTTTTTTTGCATCTTTCATGGATCTGTGCAGATCATATCTGGCTGTCTTGTAGAGGTCAGGGTCGTCTAACTTGAATGCCTCAGACCTGGACTTCAGAAAGCAGTGGATATCCCTGATCATCCATGGTTTCCGGTTGGGAAACACACACAATATCTTCTTGGGCACGCATTCTCCTACACACTTCCTAATGATGTCAGTTACTGTAGTGGCGTACTCGCTCAGGTTGTTCGTAGAGTTTTTAAATACTGACCAGTCCACTGACTCTAAGCAGTCACGTAGGAGATCTTTCGATTCCTCAGACCAACATTGCATGACATTATTGAATGGATCATCCCGCTTTAGCCTTTGTGTGACAGCCTGTCGCAGGAGCACAGTCTTGTGGTCTGATTTGTCTCACTCTCTCTTACCCCAGTTGTGTCTTTTCTGATGCAGACGCTCAACGAACAAAGGCAAAGAAATGGACAGCACAGGAATAGGCCCTTCGACCCTCTCCAAACCTGTGCTGATCATGGTGCCCTATTTTAAAATAAAACCTGCTGCGCTTACTCGGTCAGTATCCCTCTTACCTCCTATGAATACATCAATCCAGATGCCTCTTAAAAGTTGCTAATGTGCCTGATTCCACCACCTCCCCTGTCAGCGCATTCCAGGCACCGACACTCTCTGTGTGGAAAACATCCCCCGCACATCTCCCTTAATATTTCATCCTGCCAACTTGAACCTGTGCCTCCTTGTAACTGAACCTTCCACCCTCGGAGAAAACCCTCTGACGATCCACCCTGTCTGTGCCTCCCACAATTTTGTAGACCTCTATCAGGTCTCCCCTCAGCCTTCGTCTTTCCAGTGAAAACAATCCTGATTTATTCAACCTCTCCTCATAGCCAGCGGAGCTGACTTCTCTCTCAGTTAGGTTACTGTTATAAACACCATTCCTCTCAC
The DNA here is from genome assembly GCF_964213995.1 of Mustelus asterias. NCBI lineage: Eukaryota > Metazoa > Chordata > Chondrichthyes > Carcharhiniformes > Triakidae > Mustelus > Mustelus asterias. The sequence continues at coordinate 81,920 of NW_027590282.1, read as the reverse complement.
AATAACTGCTTCCCCCATCATCACGCCCTCACTCCCGCCCCATATATTCTTCTGTCTTCCTCTGTTTCACATTCACTCGCTCAGAGTCTTCCTCTCTCACTCTTATCCATTCATTTTCCCAGCCTCGCACCCTTTCTAGATTCAGCCCATCCCACAAGCCGTCCCTCTCTCTCCTGACCATCTCTCTCCTTCCACATCTGGGCACGTTTCTGCACACTGTATCAGATGTGGGTCCAGTGTCATTTGGAGCCTGTACATTGCTGGTCACAGTTAAATCTGTTATTTTACTGCTCTAAGAGGTGATGTGATTGTATCTGCTGCAGGGCCTGAATTTTCTGAGATGTCCCATTGCTTCTGAATGTTTTCTCAGTTTGAGAAGCTGCAGTAGATTTCGGGATAAAAACAAAATTCTTTGCAGACTAAATAGTTCCAAATTATTGATCAACAGAATTTTGCAATTGATGCTAAACTCTAACCTACTTAAATCACATCACAGAATGTCCACAGTTAAAGATCACACCGAGAGACACGGTAACAATTGGGACTCAATTACTGAAATGTCACAGTCCAGTAACAGATATCACTGAAACTATCTGAGATCTAGAGGTGGGACTGATGGTGTTTGAGTGGACAGCATCTTTCCACTTGTTATTAGTTGATAAATGTGATCAACAGAATCCAGTGTTTGGAAAGAAGTCAAGACTAAAAATAAATATTTTCCATCACTGAACTCAATGTCGTAATCTGTTTGTTCATATATTTAAAAAAAACTTCAAACCAGGTTTCTGCCACAATGTCCCGAAGGTGACTTTACAGTGTATAAATTAAAGGCTTTGGGAATATATAACATCAGATGTTAAAGTCAGAGAGACTGCCAAGAGCTCGAAGGGACACATCACTTCACACTGAAGATGCTGTATCCAGTTGAGAAAGCTGAGAAAATATTCTACCCAATCATCGCCATTATTGGTGTTCCCGGTGAGTGACTCTAACCATTGAGGTTGTGTAAATCTGTGTGTGAACGGCTCTCTGATTCTAAACTCTGACTGAAAATGCTCCAAGCTGATCTCGTGGTCACTGTTATAAAGACACCACGTCAACGATGTAATTTACTGAAATCAAATGGCTTGAAGTCTCTCTGTGTTTTTAATCCTTTTCATCAACTGACAATGAGCCTCTGTATGTTATTCACGGGCTCACTGCTCAATGAAGTTAATGTATTGAGGAGTGAACTACTCAATCTTATCTATTGTAAGATTGGACCTCAGTGAAGGTGATCTCTCTGAAATAATGTCCAGTGGGATTAAGAATATAATGGAAATTTGAGTGTGGGTCACTAACCGGAGTGGAATACCTGACACCAGTGAACAAGTATTGCAGGGTATATTTGTCAGTGTAAAATTGTACTGATTGTGGTTCTTTCACCTGAGTGGAATATCTGATCGAAGTCTCCATTAATATCTGGCACCACCTGTCCAATTAGAATTGTATTGTGTTTCGGAAAAGAATTGCAATGAAATAAGTTGTTTCAATGCTAAATATATCCTATTTTAATTTGGTGAGTGAGATGTCCATTCTGTGGAGCTGCCTCAGTCTTTTATCTTTGGAATATGTTGAAAACAGGAAGAGTTTGGCTTTGTTTGGTGGTCAGTGGATGATGTGAAATTTATCCATACCTCGGCTTTGTATTGAAAAGAAAGAGGTTTCAGCGACTTCCTGATAGTTAAACAAACCAATTACAAACCGTGCAGTATTCAGGGATTGTCAAACATTTTGTGAATTGTTCACATTTCCATTGATCTATAAATGAACTCCAATGGTTTTTTTTTTCTGGGTTGTTGTGGTTCTGTCTCAACTGTGTTGCTTCTGAGAGCGATTTGTGAATCTGATCACCTGAAGCGCTGAACTCCTCGAAAATATTCAGATACTTGATTTCTACAGTGATTGGGAAACATATTGTTCTGATCAGAATGAAGAACCTGACACTGAGCTGTGGTGAAATTAATTTCCAATTCCAATACCCAATTTGCAAGTTTATAATTAATTATTAATATGTTATTGTGTTGAGTTGTATTCTTCCACTCTGCTCATTCTCATTCTCAGTTTGGATTGGTTGGTAAATTTTGAAACTATAATTTTGCTTCCCTATTCCATTTTGTTGATGTAAATGGTGAAGGAAAGTGATCCCAGCGCTGATCCTCGTGGAAAACCACTTCCCACCTTCCAGCAATCAGAGTAAATCCCTTTAACTCCCACTGCCTGTGTTGTGTCTTTGTAATCAGCTTCTGTGCCATTCTGCTCCTGGGCCTCTATCTCCACTTGCTCTGAGTTTACTGAAGTCTGTTAACTTACTGAAGGTATCTGGAAACACCGTGTGTCGGACATCGACCATATCATTCCTGATAATTGTGAAAATTATTCAATGAAATCTGTCAAGAATGATCTTAATTTTGGAACATGTTCTGAATGCTCTTTATCACAGCCTGTGTTACTTGATGTATTTTTTTACTCTTTTGAAGTTAGTTCATTTATTTTTTTATGTTGAGGTTGTGACTGGACAACTGCTCTTTGGATTTTTAAAAAATTAATTTCTGTTTAAACTCAAGAAAGAACATAAACCTTCTATTGTTTTCCATTCCAGTGGGTAACTTCTGATGATCAGCTGCTTAAGAAGGCAGACATGACAATTTTCTTTATTAGCTGATGTGGAGAGGATAGGAGCAGGGAGGTGATGATGGAGATGTATGAAACAAAAATTTGTCTTCAGCTCGAGGACTGTGAGGAGGTCTGGTGACCTCACTAGAAGGAGGATGTGATTGCTCTGGAAGGAACGCAAAGGAGATTCACCAGGATGTTGCCTGGGCAGCAGTGTTTCTGCAGTGAGGACAGGCTGGTTAGGCTGGGGTTGCTTTCCACAGAACAGTGAAGGCGGAGTGCGGACATCATTGAGATGTTCAAAATTATGAGGGACAAAGATAGGATAGTTAAGAAGAAACTTCTTCCCCTGAGCAGAGGGGTCAATGTCCAAGGTGTGCAGAGTAAGGTCAGCAGCAGGAGGGTTAGAGGGTTTCTGAGGAAAATAAAATGTTCCTGTGTCATTTCAGAAATGCTGCTGGTCATCCTGCACAGCAAAATCCCACAATCACACTGTAATGTGGGAGCAGCCAGATTTAAAACACTATTGTAGGTGTGAATTGGTGAAAAGCCAAAACACATCATCACAGATTCACCCTCAGTAACACAATCACTGTTTACCAATCCAACCTTTTGGGAGGAGAAAGGGATTGATTAAGGGAAGAAAAATAGAATATGAAAGTAATCTACCATGGAACATGACAACTGACTTCAAAAAATATCTATCGGTATGTAAAGAGAAACAGATTGACAAACTAGGACCTTTGCAGTCAGAAATGGGAGATCCCATAACGGGGAACAAAGTAATAGCTGAGGAATTAAATTGAAGATTGCTTCGATCTTCTGAAAGGAAGACATGAATAATGTGCCAAAAGTTCTGAGAGGAACAAGTTTTAGAGAGAAGCTGAAGGAAATTTGAATTTGCAGAGAAATGCTTTTGGGGAAAATGATGGGATTGAAGGTGGATAAATCTCCAGGTCCTGATAATCTTCATCCCAGAGTACTTAAGGAAGTCTTCCTGGGAATAGCAGATCCAATGGTGGTTCTTTTGCAATTTTATTGGACTCTGGGCTGGTTCCTACAGATTGGAGGGTAGCTAATGCAAGCCCGGTATTCAGACAGGACTGGAGAGAGAAAACAGTGAACTATAGACCAGTGAGCCTAACGTCGGTGCTGGGGAAGTTGCAAGAGTCAAATTTCAAGGATTTGATAACTCGGCATTTGGAAGGCAGCGCCATAATCAGACAAAGTCAGCATGGATTTACTAAAGGGAAATCATGATTGGAATATATTGGAATTGTTTGAGGGTGGAACCGGTAGAGTTGACCGAGGGGAACCAGTGGATGGGGTTTATTTAGTCTTCCAGAAGGGTTACTGTGATGGTACAAAGCTGGGTGGGAGGGTGAACTGTGAGGAGGATGCAGAGAATATTCAGTGTGATTTGGACAGGCTGAGGGTGTGGTCATACACATGGCAGATGCAGTTTAATGTGGATCACTGTGAGGATATCGACTCTGGTAGGAATATTAGGAAGACAAGTTATTATTGAATGGGTGTAAATTGAGTGAAGTGGATACTCATCAAAACCTTGGTGTCATCATGCATCATTCACTGCACGGAACCAGGCAGGTACAGCAGGCAGTAATGAAGCCAAATGGTCTGCTGGTTTTCATAGCGAGAGGTTTTCTTTATCGGGATAAGGATTACTTGCTGCAGTTGGAAAAAGTATTGGAGAGGCCACTCCTGAAGTTTATTTTCTACAGTTTTGATGTCCTTACCAGAGGAAGGATGTCCTTGCCTATAGAAGATGTCCAGTAACGGTTTTCCAGGCCGATTCCTGGGATGACAGGTCTGTCATATGAGGAGAGACTAAGTCGGTTAGGATTATATTCACTGGAGTTCAGAATAATGAGGGGATCTCATAGAAACTTATAACATTCTAACAAGATTAGACAAGGTCGATTCAGAAAGAATCTCACCGATGGTGGGGTGCCCTGAACTGGCTGTCATACTTTGAGGATAAGGGGCAAATCTTTTTAGAACTGAGGTGAGGAGAAATTTCTTCAGTCAGAGGGTGGTGAATGTGTGGAATTCACAGGCGTTTTGTGAATTCAAGAAGAAATTAGATATAGCTCTCGGGGCTAAAGTGATCATGGAATTGGTGGGGGGGGGGGAGGGGGAAATCAAGTAATTACATTTGATAATTAGCCATGATAAAAATGAATGGTGGGGATGAGGACCCCATAAACACATTCCCCTCCAACACCCCCAGAGCGGCAATTTATCTTCTCACATCTCCCTGCCTCTCGGGCTTCTTTCTCTCTCTCTGTTTTGCACCCTCCCTATTTTCCACCTCTCTCCCTCACTGTAATAAAATCTAATGAGAACGTTGGGTGAGAGAGTTGGAAAAGCGATAATTACATCCTGAGTGAAATGAATTAAATTGCCTGCTGCAGGTTTATTTAACCAGTGATATCATCCAATTAAACACAGAAACATTTCGGAATGAAGCGAATGGAAAAGGCATCCTGAGGGCCCTGAGATTAGGCCTTGAATTGAGGCCTAGTCACAGAGGATGCATTAACCCTTGGGGACAAAACAGAATTCTCCCCATCCCAGGGAAACATAACTGTCCTTTCCAGCCCCAAAACGCCCCACACACGGATGGAAGGGACGAAAGGAAAAGGGAACCACTGTTCCCCACCCTCTGTCCCGCCCGCACACCCCTCATACACCCCACTGTTCCCCACCCTCTGTCCCGCCCGCACTCCCCTCACACACCCCACTGTTCCCCACCCTCTGTCCCGCCCGCACTCCCCTCACACACCCCACTGTTCCCCACCCTCTGTCCCGCCCGCACTCCCCTCACACACCCCACTGTTCCCCACCCTCTGTCCCGCCCGCACTCCCCTCACACACCCCACTGTTCCCCACCCTCTGTCCCGCCCGCACTCCCCTCACACACCCCACTGTTCCCCACCCTCTGTCCCGCCCGCACAGCCCTCATACACCCCACGGCATTAAAAAGACCACAAATCACAATGGGATTTGATTTTAGATTCATTACAAGATGCAACATTGAAGCGAATGGATGGACAGAGAGAGGAAGGGTTGTAATGACAGAGACCGAGATATTCAACCACCTTCCCTCCCCACTCCGCCCAAAAATTAATAATCCTCCAAACCCCACCACCCTGCTAAAAACACAAACAGGACACAGGGATTGAGAACAAGTCTTTACCAAGGCCAGGGGTTTGTTTTTTATCCCCTCCACCCTCCCATGTGCTTTATCATCACTGAGCTAATTTGCCTTTTAAGTTGTGTGGTTACCATTTGCAGTTCTGGCTATGCTGCAGGTCATTGATGCACAGCACGATCCCACGGGCAGCAATGTTTCCACACTGCCCAGCCCAGTCAGTAAGTGGCTAAAACCTCAACTGGGAAGAAGCTGTTCATTTCCTCAGGATACATTTCAAAACAGACTGTCTCAGGACTGGAGTGTTTGAACATCACGCTTTCTGGAAAGATGTGACAGGGACATCAGCAGTTACTGCACACAGGAAACTCTCTACCCCCAAATCCTGTGACATTTTCCCTCCATCCCAACTCCACAATGTTCAGCTATCTCTCCCCCTTTTTAACCTGATCCTCCCGTTTCTCTCTCACTCCGTAACATCGGCCCTTCCTCAGCCTGTCCCCCAACTCTCTCACTTCCTCCCTCACAAGCCACAGAATGGAGAGACAGAGACACAGATAGAGAGACAGTGAAATGAGACAGAGGTTGATGCCCTTTTAACAAGCCACGCCAAAATCCCCAAAGAGGAATACCTTGCTTTGTGATATGTGAAAGGTGTGTGGGAAGGTCTGAACTATTCTTCATTAACATTCAGTGGTTAACGAACAGAAATACCTGATACTCACTTTAAATGAACAATGAACAATTTAATCATTTAACCAACAGGGAACTACAGTAAAAGAAGTAACATTGTGATTAAAATAAGATTCTACTGGAATGTTGTTCTAATAAACACCAGGACATGCATTGACAGAAACAAAAAACATAATTTATTCACTCGCAAAAATGTATGCAACGAGATTTTGTGGCTTGGAAAACCTTTAGCGATCGTTGAGGTGTGGGATAGAAGGAAATTTAGCCGATTGGATAAGTAACTGGCTATCACATAGAAGACAGAGGGTGGTGGTAGATGGAAAATTTTCAGACTGGAGACCAGTTACCAGCGGTGTACCACAGGGATCAGTGCTGGGTCCTCTGCTATTTGTGATTTTTATCAATGACTTGGAGGAGGGGGCTGAAGGTTGGATCAGTATATTTGCTGATGACACCAAGATTGCTGGAGTAGTGGATGAGGTGGAGGGCTGTTGTAGGCTGCAAAGAGACATTGATAGGATACAGAGATGGGCCGAAAAATGGCAGATGGAATTTCACATGGATAAGTGCGAGGTGATTCATTTTGGGGCGACAAATTTGAATGCGGATTATAGGGTCAAAGGTAGGGTTCTGAGGAATGTGGAGGAACAGAGAGATCTTGGGGTTCATATCCACAGATCTCTGAAGGTTGCCACTCAAGTGGATAGAGCTGTGAAGAAGGCCTGTTGTGTGTTAGCGTTTATTAACAGGGGGTTTGAGTTTAAGAGCCATGGGGTTATGCTGCAACTATACAGGACCTTGGTGAGACCATATTTGGAATATTGTGTGCAGTTCTGGTCGCCTCAATATGGGAAGGATATGGAAGCATTGGAGGGAGTGCAGAGGAGATTTACCAGGATGCTGCCTGGTTTGGAAGGAAGGTCTTATGAGGAGAGGTTGAGGGTGCTGGGGCTTTTCTCTTTGGAGCGAAGGAGGATCAGGGGTGACTTAATAGAGTTTTATAAGATGATGAAGGTGATAGATAGAGTGGACGTTCAGAGACTATTTCCTCGGCCGAATGTAACTGTTACTCTGGGGCATAACTATAGGGTTCTTGGTGGGAGATATAGGAGGGATGTCCGAGGTAGATTTCTTACTCAGAGAGTGGTTGGGGTGTGGAATGGACTGCCTGCAGTGATAGTGGAGTCGGACACTTGGAACTTTCAAGCGGTTATTGGATAGGCACGTGGAGCACAGCAGGATGATAGCGAGTGGGATAGCTTGATCTTGGTTTCAGATAAAGCTCGGCACAGCATCGAGGACCGAAGGGCCTGTACTGTGCTGTACTGTTCTATGTTCGATGTCTTTCTATTCCGCTGCCTGCAAGTTATTTCTGATTCAGATCGATAGATGGAGAGGTCTATTAAGTGATAATCAAAGCTGGAGAGAGCTGCTCTTTCCCTCTCTGGGCTTTGAGAGGTGGCAGCCCTTCAGTTGAACTGCAGGTAGGCAGTTGATCTCCTGTTTTTATACTGTGATGACCTCTGAATTTTCCTGCACCAGGATTGATCTGATCTTGTCCACAACAATAAATTAACATTTGATAGCTTCCTGATAGCTGAGTGCCTTCTTTGAACTGATAGGCTGAACTCAAAATTCAAAAACCTGCAAAGCCTGTTACCATGGTGACGCTAATACTTGGTCCTTGCTGCAAATGTTGCAGTCTGTGTACTCTGTCTGTACCTGCATTTGAAGCCTCCAAGCATTGACACAAGTCCAACTTTAAAGGGACACAAAACCAGCTTATAAAGTAACCACACTTCACAAACTCAGCTTCCCAACACCAGACATAGAGCGAGAGCTCCGACAATCACCACCACAGCAAACTGCATTCAAATAGAACCCTGTGCATTTCATTTCACCCTCACATTTATCTCTCTGCTTCAGACACATTTTTTATTCCACAATTACACCCGCTTCTAGTTAAAGAACTTTCATTCCAGGCCATCAAGAATTATTTACAGTGATGAGATTAATTGTTAATCTGACCTCACTGCTGTTAATTTAGAGATTTCTGATGCAACTTGTGCACAGGAAGATCCAAAGCACAGAGGCAGTTTCAAAATTCAGTTCAGAGTTTATGATAATAGTTTTCTGTGTGTGTGTTTCTTGTTTTAATGTAAAAACTGAGGCTGCAATATTGGTCGCACAGTAAGATCCCACAGGCAGCAATGTGATATTGGCTGAATGTCTCCTCACTCCTCTGCAGGAAGTGATCATGAACTCCCTCAGTCCCATTGTTCAAGTTAAAGCTTTTTTATATTCAAGGCCTTGGAGCCTTCTTTGCAGTCAGTGAGCTATTTTCAAAGAGGATGATCATTGTTACAAGGCAGGCAAAGGGCCCAGGACAGTGCATTTACATCATGATCCCACAGCAGCTGCTCTGTGAAGCGAATCAAATGAGACACAGCCCTACCGCTGCCTCCATCCTCACACCTGCTGTGAGCCCCTTCCCCCAAAACACCCAACAAAAATCCCACACACCTTCCACTCTGTGTGTGTGCATTGTCCCAAGTCTGGAGAATTCCCTTCACTTCCCTGGAAAGATGAAACTCTCTCTTAACACTGAGACAACTTTTAAAGCAAGTTCGGCAGCAAAATCGCACAAGGTGCAGTTCGCAGTGTGGAGTGTGTTTTGCACCGTTTAATGGAATGTAACCCTGAAAAGTGTGAGCTGATACACTTTGGAAGGAGTAATTTGACAAGGAAGTACTCAATGAATGTTCGGACTATAGGAAGATCTATGGTAGAATGTGACCTTGGCGTATTTGACCACAGATCTTTGAAAGCAGAAGGGCATGTTAGTAAGGTCGTGAAAATGGCATATGGGACACTTGCCTTTATCAATCGAGGCATAGATGACAAAAGCAGGGAAGTAATGTTGGAATTGTCTTGATCTTTGGTGAGGCCCCAGCTGGAGTACTGTGTGCAGTTCTGATCGCCACATGGGAGGAAGGATGTGTTTGCGCTGGATGGGGGTACAGAGGAGATTCACCAAGATGCTGCCTTGGATGGAAGATCACCGTTATGAAAAGATGTTGCGTGGGCTTGGGTTATTAACGTTTTAGCAGAGAAGACTGAGGGGCGACCTGATCGTGGTAGACAAGATTATGAGGGCCATGGACAGAGTGGATAAGGAGCAACTGTTCCCATATCTGAAGGGTCAGTCACGAGGGGACAGAGATTCATGGTGAGGGTCAGGAGGTTTCGGGGGGGGGGGAGGTGTGAGGAAATATGTTTTTCCCCAGAGTGTGTTGACGGTCTGGGATGCGCTGCCAGGGAGGGTGGTGGAGGTGGATTGCCTCACATCCTTTAAAAGGTATCTGTATGAGCACTTGGCACAACATAACATTCAGGGCTCTGGGCCAATTGCTGACAGATGGGGTTAGGTGGGATTTCAGGTATTTCTAATGTGACAATGCAGACTCGATGGGCTGAAGGGCCTCTTCTGCTCTGTATGATTCTATTATTCTATAACCTCTCATTCTTGGTTCTCCTCATTCTCTCTCACTCTTTCCTTCCCTCCATTTCTTCCAATCAGACAGAAACATTGAAATGGAGAGAGAGAGAGTTCCACAGAGAGAATCTTCTAAACCTGAATTAAAATGCCAGCCCTGCTCCATCCTGCCCACCCCCTGTCCCCTCTCAGTCCCTAGAAGCCGCTCAACTCCCTCTTTCAGTTTGGGAAGCGGCTGCTGATTCCTTCAGGACACTTTTTAAATCCTCCCAGACTATCTGACAGGGTTTGAGTGGAGCTGCAGCGAGTGACCACACACTGGAGACTCTCACATCCTGTCTCTCTTTCTCAAATGCTCTCCCTCCATCACCACCTCTGCTTTGACCTTCCACTCCCCTCGGGCCTCCCTCTGTCTCTGCTCCACTCCCTCCTTCTCTTTTCTCCTCCTGCCACTATCTCTCTCTCTCATTGTAAAGATGGATGTTCTTATCTAGGGCCAGGTCTTTGCAACCACACCCACCACCTCTTACTCCATCCCTCCTTCTAACTTCCTATTTCTGTCCATATCTCTGCTTCTTTCCCTCTCTCTCATGTGCACTGTGTTGAAAGGAGCGATGCAATATTTCTGAGCCACACTGCCAATAACCACAAACCATATTGCTGTGAGGGGGTGGGAAGAACCACCTTATCTGGGGGTCTCCAGTTAGGAGTCAGTGCCCAGCTTCCTGTCTCTGGAGAATAGCCTCAGTCAGAGCCCTGAGATTCCTTATTTACACAAATCAATCAATAGATAGATTCATTTATTCATAAATAACGACTGGGAGGCTCATTTTAAAAAGTCTACCAAAGGAATGGACACAGCTTGTTCCCAGTTTAAAGAGGGGAGTTTATCTCTTTCTGTCACTGAGGGGATATGTATCCAAACTCAGAATTCACATGGAGCTGGGTGGAGGATTACACCAAGCGCGAGGCTGGGGGAATGACATGTCTCCCCCCACCCCCACTTTGTCCTCTCTGGATACGGTCACAGTGCTGCCCATGGGATCATGCTGTGCTTAAAATCCCCACAAAGAAAGCTGGAAAGGGAGAGGGAGAGATTCTGGAGGGAGGTGAACAGGAATGGGGAGAAAGCGAGATGGAGAGAGCAATACTGGGGTGAGATAGAGAGATATGGGGAGAAACAGGAGGAGAGAGAGAACAATTGGAGAGAGCGATAGGGAGATATGGGGTAAAGTTACAATGAGAATGAAGAATGGAAACGCACTGGATAAGAGAGAAATCCAGATAGAGGGAATAAAGCTGGTCGGAGAGAAGAAGAGTTTAGGAAGAGATAGATAGGGAAGCAAAGGAGAAGGCAAAGAGAGAGGGAGAGAAGAAAGGAAAAAAGAGACGGACAGAGGATATAATCTGTAAATTAGAAGCAGAAAAGCTGCGGGGGAGAGTCAGAATGGGGAGGAAATTTGGAAAGGGGAAGTTAAATAGAAAAATCCTGAATTGACTTCCAACTCCACCAGCTGTCCAGTCCAGAGAGGTGTTCAATCCGGGCTGGACTCTGATAATTGGGTGCAGGAAGGGATTGCAGATTCTATCTCTGTCCACTTTGGGTCTAATTGGGAAACCCGTCCAGTCTGAATTAATCCTGGAAAACACATCAGATGAGAAATGCAATCTCTCTGAAACATTTGAAAGATCAGAATTTTCAGATTTGCTCCATCAAAGTGAGAGATGTGTAATTCACAGCTTCCTGTCCCCCAGTCCCTACTTAACCAGCGGGGTTACATTGGCTACTTTCCAATCTGCAATGTTAATCTCTAACACAACTCCTGCAACAACACCGCCACCCCGGGAACCCCATTGGATTGATGCTGAAATCCTCTCCTTACTGTGGCTTCACACATGGGGAATGTTCACTCACTCATTTCCCGCCTCTTGTCCCTTTTTCACTGACAGTTAATTTAGTGGGAATTGTGATCCTGAGTCGGGGAAAGTGTGGCCTCTCCACCTGCACCACTCGCTATCTGGTGGCCATGGCAGCGGCGGATCTGCTCTTCATCATCTTTACCCCCATTCTCAACAAGATAAATTATTATTATTTCCCACTGAGTTTCCTGGAGTTCACCTCTGTGTGTCGTGTTCACTCTGTCCTGGTGCCTGCAGCCACAGACTGTTCAGTCTGGTTCACCATCACTTTCTCCTTTGATCGATTTGTGGCCATTCGCTGCCAGAAACTGAAAACTAAATATTGCACCGGGAAAACTGCGGCCGTGGTTCTGGCAACAACCGGCCTCCTGATCTCTGTGAAAAACATCCCCCGGTACTTTACACAGGAACCTGGGGGGATAATGGACAATGTCCAGTGGGGCTGTAGGACAAAGACAAGCTATTGGACTGATCCCGGCTGGGTTGGATTTACCTGGTTTGATCAGGTTTGAACCCCATTGCTCCCATTCGGTTTAATCCTGGTGATTAACGCTCTGACAGTCAGACACATTTTGGTGACCAGTCGAGTCCGGAAGGGACTGAGGGCTCAGAGTCAGGGAGAGAATCGCAGAGACCCCGAGATGGAGAGCAGAAGGAAGTCAATGATTTTACTCTTCAGCATTTCCGGGGCTTTCATTCTCCTCTGGGCCGTGTCTGTTATATTTTTTATCTATTTGAAAGTGAAAGGATCAATTTACCTCACTCTTCCTGAATTCACATTTCAACAAGTCGGATTTATGCTGCAGGATGTAAATTGCTGCACAAACACATTTATTTACGCGGTGACTCAATCCAAGTTCAGGGAGCAGATCAGGATCGCGGTGAAATATCCGCTGACATCAATTATTCAATTAATGAGGAAACAAAACTGACTGACAGCCAATCACAGAGCGGGATCACTAAATCACCGCCTCAGCCAATCACAGAGCGGGATCACTAAATCACCGCCTCAGCCAATCACAGAGCGGGATCACTAAATCATCGCCTCAGCCAATCACAGAGCGGGATCACTAAATCACCAACTCAGCCAATCACAGAGCGGGATCACTAAATCACCACCTCAGCCAATCACAGAGCGGGATCACGAAATCACCGCCTCAGCCAATCACAGAGCGGGATCACGAAATCTCCGCCTCAGCCAATCACAGAGCGGGATCACTAAATCACCGCCTCAGCCAATCACAGAGCGGGATCACTAAATCACTGCCTCAGCCAATCACAGAGCGGGATCACTAAATCACCACCTCAGCCAATCACAGAGCGGGATCACGAAATCACCGCCTCAGCCAATCACAGAGCGGGATCACTGAACCACCGACCAGCCAATCACAGAACGGGATCACTAAATCACCGCCTCAGCCAATCACAGAGCGGGATCACTAAATCACCGACTCAGCCAATCACAGAACGGGATCACTAAATCACCGCCTCAGCCAATCACAGAGTGGGATCATTAAATCACCGCCTCAGCCAATCACAGAGAGGGATCACTAAATCACCGCCTCAGCCAATGACAGAGCGGGATCACTAAATCACCGCCTCAGCCAATCACAGAGCGGGATCACTAAATCACTGCCTCAGCCAATCACAGAGCGGGATCACTAGATCACCGCCTCAGCCAATCACAGAGCGGGATCACTCAATCACCACCTCAGCAAATCACAGATCGGGATCACTAAATCAAAACCTCAGCCAGTCACAGAGCGGGATCACTTAATGACCACCTCAGCCAATCACAGAGCGGGATCACTAAATCACTGCCTCAGCCAATCAGAGACTGGATTGCGAACTGACAGCGGATGAGCCAATCGGACCCCAGATCGACTACTGCACGAATCAGCCAATCAGAATTGCCGCTCACATCCTGACAGCCAAATCCACCAATGACTGGTCTCCGCACTTTGACTGACAGCGGATGAGCCAATCAGAGGCTGAGCTTTCTGACTGACAGCCGTGTCAGCCAATCAGAACACCAGCAGCTAACTGCCCCGCCCCCAGAGCAAATCCGGGAGTGACAAACACTTCAACCAATCAGGAAGCGGGTGTCAGTGTGTGAGGGTCAGTGTCCATGTGTGTGTCACTGTGTGTGTGTCACTGTGAGTGAGGGTCAGTGTGTATTACTGTGTGTGTGGGTCAGTGTGTGTCACTGTGTGTGTCAGTGTGCATCACTGTGTGTGTGTGTGTGAGTCAGTGTGTGTCACTGTGTGTGTGTCACTGTGCGTGTGGGTGGGTCAGTGTGTATCACTGTGTGTGTGAGTCAGTGTGTGTCACTGTGTGTGTGTGTGTCAGTCTGTGTGTGTGTCAGTGTGTCTCACTGTGTGTGTGCGTGTCAGTGTGTGTCACTGTGTGTGTGTCAGTGTGTCTCACTGTGTGTGTGCGTGTCAGTGTGTGTCACTGTCTGTGTGTCAGTGCGTCTCACTGTGTGTGTGCGTGTCGGTATGTATCATTGTGTGTGTGTGTGCGTCAGTATGTATCACTGTGTGTGTGTGTGTCAGTGTGTATCACTGTCTGTGTGTCACGGTGTGTGTGTGTGTGTGTGTCAATGTGTATCACTGGGTGTGTGTGTGTCAGTGTGTATCGCTGTGTGTGTGTGTCAGTGTGTATCACTGCGTGTGTAAGCGACAGTGTCACTGTGTGTGAGTGTGTGTGTCAGTGTGCATCACTGTGTGTGTGTGTGTGTGGGTCAGTGTGCATCACTGTGTGTGTGTGGGTCAGTGTGTGTCACTGTGTGTGTCGGTATGTATCACTGTGTGTGTCAGTGTGTATCACTGTGTGTGTGTCACTGTGTGTGTGTGTGTCAGTGTGTATCACTGTGTGTGTGTCAGTGTGTATCACTGTGTGTGTGTAAGTGCGTATCACTGTGCGTGTCAGTGTGTATCACTGTGTGTGTGTGTCAGTGTGTATCACTGCGTGTGTGAGGGACAGTGTCACTGTGTGTGTGTGTGTGTGTGTGTGTGAGTCAGTGTGTATCACTGTGTGTGTGTCAGTGCGTGTCACTGTGTGTGTGTGTCAGTGTTGGTCACTGTGTGTGTGTCAGTGTGTATCACTGTGTGTGCGTGTGTGTCAGTGTGTATCACTGTTTGTGTGTGTCAGTGTGTGTCACTGTGTGTGTGGCAGTGTGTATCACTGTGTGTGTGCGTCAGTGTGTATCACTGTGTCTGTGTGTGTCAGTGTGTGTGTGGGTCAGTGTGTATCACTGTGTGTGTCAGTGTGTATCACTGTGTGTGTGTGTGTGAGTCAGTGTGTGTCACTGTGTGTGTGTCACTGTGTGTGTGGGTGGGTCAGTGTGTATCACTGTGTGTGTGAGTCAGTGTGTGTCACTGTGTGTGTGTGTCAGTGTGTGTGTGTGTCAGTGTGTCTCACTGTGTGTGTGCGTGTCAGTGTGTGTCACTGTGTGTGTGTCAGTGTGTCTCGCTGTGTGTGTGCGTGTCAGTGTGTGTCACTGTCTGTGTGTCAGTGCGTCTCACTGTGTGTGTGCGTGTCAGTGTGTATCACTGTGTGTGTGTGTGCGTCAGTATGTATCACTGTGTGTGTGTCAGTGTGTATCACTGTGTGTCTTTGTCAGTGTGTGTCACTGTGTGTGTGTGTCAGTGTGTGTGTGTGTCAGTGTGTCTCACTGTGTGTGTGCGTGTCAGTGTGTGTCACTGTGTGTGTGTCAGTGTGTCTCGCTGTGTGTGTGCGTGTCAGTGTGTGTCACTGTCTGTGTGTCAGTGCGTCTCACTGTGTGTGTGCGTGTCAGTGTGTATCACTGTGTGTGTGTGTGCGTCAGTATGTATCACTGTGTGTGTGTGTGTGTGTCAGTGTGTATCACTGTGTGTCTTTGTCAGTGTGTGTCACTGTGTGTGTGTGTATCAGTGCGTGTGAGGGTCAGTGCCGATGTGTGTGTCAGTGTGCATCACTGTGTGTGTGTGTGTGTGTGTGTGGGTGTCAGTGTGTATCACTGTCTGTGTGTCACTGTGTGTGTGTGTGTGTGTGTCAATGTGTATCACTGGGTGTGTGTGTGTCAGTGTGTATCGCTGTGTGTGTGTGTCAGTGCGTGTCATTGTGTGTGTGTCAGTGTGTATCACTGTGTGTGTGTGTCAGTGTGTATCACTGCGTGTGTGAGCGACAGTGTCACTGTGTGTGAGTGTGTGTGGCAGTGTGCATCACAGTGTGTGTGTGTGTGTGTGTGGGTCAGTGTGCATCACTGTGTGTGTGTGGGTCAGTGTGTGTCACTGTGTGTGTCGGTATGTATCACTGTGTGTGTGTGTCAGTGTGTATCACTGTGTGTGTGTCACTGTGTGTGTGTGTGTCAGTGTGTATCACTGTGTGTGTGTCAGTGTGTCTCACTGTGTGTGTGTGTCAGTGTGTATCACTGTGTGTGTGTCAGTGCGTATCACTGTGCGTGTCAGTGTGTATCACTGTGTGTGTGTGTCAGTGTGTATCACTGCGTGTGTGAGGGACAGTGTCACTGTGTGTGTGTGTGTTTGTGTGTGTGTGTGTGTGTGAGAGTCAGTGTGTATCACTGTGTGTGTGTCAGTGTGTGTCACTGTGTGTGTGGGTCAGTGTTGGTCACTGTGTGTGTGTCAGTGTGTATCACTGTGTGTATGTGTGTGTCAGTGTGTATCACTGTTTGTGTGTGTCAGTGTGTGTCACTGTGTGTGTGGCAGTGTGTATCACTGTGTGTGTGTGTGTCAGTGTGTATCACAGTGTCTGTGTGTGTCAGTGTGTGTCAGTGTGTGTGTGGGCCAGTGTGTATCACTGTGTGTGTGTGTCAGTGTGTATCACTGTGTGTGTGTGTCAGTGTGTGTCACTGTGTGTGTGTCAGTTTGTCTCACTGTGTGTGTGCGTGTCAGTGTGTGTCACTGTGTGTGTGTCAGTGTTTCTCACTGTGTGTGTGCGTGTCAGTATGTGTCACTGTGTGTGTCAGTGTGTATCACTGTGTGAGTGTGTGTGTGTCAGTGTGTCTCACTGTGTGCGTGCATGTCAGTGTGTGTCACTGTGTCTGTGTCAGTGTGTATCACTGTGTGTATGTGTGTGTGTCAGTGTGTATCACTGTGTGTGTGTCAGTGTGTATCACTGCGTGTGTGAGGGACAGTGTCACTGTGTGTGTGTCAGTGTGTGTCACTGTGTGTGTGTCAGTGTTTGTCACTGTGTGTGTGTCAGTGTGTATCACTGTGTGTGTGTGTGTCAGTGTGTATCACTGTGTGTGTGTGTCAGTGTGTGTCACTGTGTGTGTGTCAGTGTGTATAACTGTGTGTGTGTGTCAGTGTGTATCAATGTGTGTGTGTGTGTCAGTGTGTGTCAATGTGTGTGTGTGGGCCAGTGTGTATCACTGTGTGTGTGTGTCAGTGTGTGTCACTGTGTGTGTGTGTCAGTGTGTGTCAATGTGTGTGTGTGGGCCAGTGTGTATCACTGTGTGTGTGTGTCAGTGTGTGTCACTGGGTGTGTGTGTCAGTGTGTCTCACTGTGTGTGTGCGTGTCAGTGTGTGTCACTGTGTGTGTGCATGTCAGTGTGTGTCACTGTGTGTGTCAGTGTGTATCACTGTGTGAGTGTGTGTGTGTGTCAGTGTGTCTCACTGTGTGTGTGCATGTCAGTGTGTGTCACTGTGTGTGTGTGTGTGCGTCAGTGTGTATCACTGTGTGTATGTGTGTGTGTCAGTGTGTATCACTGTGTTTTTGTCAGTGTGTGTCACTGTGTGTGTGTAGCAGTGTGTGTGAGGGTCAGTGCCGATGTGTGTGTCAGTGTGTGTCACTGTGCGTGTGTGTGTGGGTCAGTGTGTATCACTGTGTGTGGGTGTCAGTCGGTATCACTGTCTGTGTGTCACTGCGTGGGTGCGTGTGTGTGTGTGTGTCAATGTGTATCACTGTGGGTGTGTGGGTCAGTGTGTATCACTGTGTGTGTGTCGGTGTGTGTCATTGCGTGTGTGTGACAGTGTGTTTCACTGTGTGTGTGTGGGTCAGTGTGTATCACTGTGGGTGTGTGCGTCAGTGTGTATCACTGTGTGTGTGTCAATGTGTGTCAATGCGTGTGTTTGACAGTGTGTTTCAATGTGTGTGTGTCAGTGTGTATCACTGTGTGTCTTTGTCAGTGTGTGTCACTGTGTGTGTGTGTCAGTGTGTGTGTGTGACAGTGTGTCTCACTGTGTGTGTGCGTGTCAGTGTGTGTCACTGTGTGTGTGTCAGTGTGTCTCGCTGTGTGTGTGCGTGTCAGTGTGTGTCACTGTCTGTGTGTCAGTGCGTCTCACTGTGTGTGTGCGTGTCAGTGTGTATCACTGTGTGTGTGTGTCAGTGTGTATCACTGTGTGTCTTTGTCAGTGTGTGTCACTGTGTGTGTGTGTATCAGTGCGTGTGAGGGTCAGTGCCGATGTGTGTGTCAGTGTGCATCACTGTGTGTGTGTGTGTGTGGGTGTCAGTGTGTATCACTGTCTGTGTGTCACTGTGTGTGTGTGTGTGTCAATGTGTATCACTGGGTGTGTGTGTGTCAGTGTGTATCACTGCGTGTGTGAGCGACAGTGTCACTGTGTGTGAGTGTGTGTGGCAGTGTGCATCACAGTGTGTGTGTGTGTGTGGGTCAGTGTGCATCACTGTGTGTGTGTGGGTCTGTGTGTGTCACTGTGTGTGTCGGTATGTATCACTGTGTGTGTGTGTCAGTGTGTATCACTGTGTGTGTGTCACTGTGTGTGTGTGTGTCAGTGTGTATCACTGTGTGTGTGTCAGTGTGTATCACTGTGTGTGTGTGTCAGTGTGTATCACTGTGTGTGTGTCAGTGCGTATCACTGTGCGTGTCAGTGTGTATCACTGTGTGTGTGTGTCAGTGTGTATCACTGCGTGTTTTGAGGGACAGTGTCACTGTGTGTGTGTGTGTGTGTGTGTGTGTGTGTGAGAGTCAGTGTGTATCACTGTGTGTGTGTCAGTGTGTGTCACTGTGTGTGTGGGTCAGTGTTGGTCACTGTGTGTGTGTCAGTGTGTATCACTGTGTGTGTGGCAGTGTGTATCACTGTGTGTGTGTGTGTCAGTGTGTATCACTGTGTCTGTGTGTGTCAGTGTGTGTCAGTGTGTGTGTGGGGCAGTGTGTATCACTGTGTGTGTGTGTCAGTGTGTATCACTGTGTGTGTGTGGGCCAGTGTGTGTCACTGTGTGTGTGTGTCAGTGTGTGTCACTGTGTGTGTGTCAGTTTGTCTCACTGTGTGTGTGCGTGTCAGTGTGTGTCACTGTGTGTGTGTCAGTGTTTCTCACTGTGTGTGTGCGTGTCAGTGTGTGTCACTGTGTGTGTCAGTGTGTATCACTGTGTGAGTGTGTGTGTGTCAGTGTGTCTCACTGTGTGCGTGCATGTCAGTGTGTGTCACTGTGTGTGTGTCAGTGTGTATCACTGTGTGTATGTGTGTGTGTCAGTGTGTATCACTGTGTGTGTGTCAGTGTGTATCACTGCGTGTGTGAGGGACAGTGTCACTGTGTGTGTGTCAGTGTGTGTCACTGTGTGTGTCTGTCAGTGGTTGTCACTGTGTGTGTGTCAGTGTGTATCACTGTGTGTGTGTGTGTGTGTCAGTGTGTATCACTGTGTGTGTGTGTCAGTGTGTGTCACTGTGTGTGTGTCAGTGTGTATGACTGTGTGTGTGTGTCAGTGTGTATCAATGTGTGTGTGTGTGTCAGTGTGTGTCAATGTGTGTGTGTGGGCCAGTGTGTATCACTGTGTGTGTGTGTCAGTGTGTGTCACTGTGTGTGTGTGTCAGTGTGTCTCACTGTGTGTGTGCGTGTCAGTGTGTGTCACTGTGTGTGTGTCAGTGTGTATCACTGTGTGTATGTGTGTGTGTCAGTGTGTATCACTGTGTGTGTGTCAGTGTGTATCACTGCGTGTGTGAGGGACAGTGTCACTGTGTGTGTGTCAGTGTGTATCACTGTGTGTGTGTCAGTGTGTATCACTGTGTGTGTGTGTCAGTGTGTATCACTGTGTGTGTGTCAGTGCGTATCACTGTGCGTGTCAGTGTGTATCACTGTGTGTGTGTGTCAGTGTGTATCACTGCGTGTGTGAGGGACAGTGTCACTGTGTGTGTGTGTGTGTGTGTGTGTGAGAGTCAGTGTGTATCACTGTGTGTGTGTCAGTGTGTGTCACTGTGTGTGTGGGTCAGTGTTGGTCACTGTGTGTGTGTCAGTGTGTATCACTGTGTGTGTGGCAGTGTGTATCACTGTGTGTGTGTGTGTCAGTGTGTATCACTGTGTCTGTGTGTGTCAGTGTGTGTCAGTGTGTGTGTGGGGCAGTGTGTATCACTGTGTGTGTGTGTCAGTGTGTATCACTGTGTGTGTGTGGGCCAGTGTGTGTCACTGTGTGTGTGTGTCAGTGTGTGTCACTGTGTGTGTGTCAGTTTGTCTCACTGTGTGTGTGCGTGTCAGTGTGTGTCACTGTGTGTGTGTCAGTGTTTCTCACTGTGTGTGTGCGTGTCAGTGTGTGTCACTGTGTGTGTCAGTGTGTATCACTGTGTGAGTGTGTGTGTGTCAGTGTGTCTCACTGTGTGCGTGCATGTCAGTGTGTGTCACTGTGTGTGTGTCAGTGTGTATCACTGTGTGTATGTGTGTGTGTCAGTGTGTGTCACTGTGTGTGTGTCAGTGTTTCTCACTGTGTGTGTGCGTGTCAGTGTGTGTCACTGTGTGTGTCAGTGTGTATCACTGTGTGAGTGTGTGTGTGTCAGTGTGTCTCACTGTGTGCGTGCATGTCAGTGTGTGTCACTGTGTGTGTGTCAGTGTGTATCACTGTGTGTATGTGTGTGTGTCAGTGTGTATCACTGTGTGTGTGTCAGTGTGTATCACTGCGTGTGTGAGGGACAGTGTCACTGTGTGTGTGTCAGTGTGTGTCACTGTGTGTGTGTGTCAGTGTTTGTCACTGTGTGTGTGTCAGTGTGTATCACTGTGTGTGTGTGTGTGTGTCAGTGTGTATCACTGTGTGTGTGTGTCAGTGTGTGTCACTGTGTGTGTGTCAGTGTGTATGACTGTGTGTGTGTGTCAGTGTGTATCAATGTGTGTGTGTGTGTCAGTGTGTGTCAATGTGTGTGTGTGGGCCAGTGTGTATCACTGTGTGTGTGTGTCAGTGTGTGTCACTGTGTGTCTGTGTCAGTGTGTCTCACTGTGTGTGTGCGTGTCAGTGTGTGTCACTGTGTGTGTGTCAGTGTGTATCACTGTGTGTGTGTGTGTGTGTGTCAGTGTGTATCACTGTGTGTGTGTGTCAGTGTGTGTCACTGTGTGTGTGTCAGTGTGTATGACTGTGTGTGTGTGTCAGTGTGTATCAATGTGTGTGTGTGTGTCAGTGTGTGTCAATGTGTGTGTGGGCCAGTGTGTATCACTGTGTGTGTGTGTCAGTGTGTGTCACTGTGCGTGCGTGTCAGTGTGTGTCACTGTGTGTGTGTCAGTGTGTCTCACTGTGTGTGTGCGTGTCAGTGTGTGTCACTGTGTGTGTCAGTGTGTATCACTGTGTGAGTGTGTGTGTGTGTCAGTGTGTCTCACTGTGTGTGTGCATGTCAGTGTGTGTCACTGTGTGTGTGTGTGCGTCAGTGTGTATCACTGTGTGTATGTGTGTGTGTCAGTGTGTATCACTGTGTTTTTGTCAGTGTGTGTCACTGTGTGTGTAGCAGTGTGTGTGAGGGTCAGTGCCGATGTGTGTGTCAGTGTGTGTCACTGTGCGTGTGTGTGTGGGTCAGTGTGTATCACTGTGTGTGGGTGTCAGTCTGTATCACTGTCTGTGTGTCACTGCGTGGGTGCGTGTGTGTGTGTGTGTCAATGTGTATCACTGTGGGTGTGTGGGTCAGTGTGTATCACTGTGTGTGTGTCGGTGTGTGTCATTGCGTGTGTGTGACAGTGTGTTTTACTGTGCGTGTGTGGGTCAGTGTGTATCACTGTGGGTGTGTGGGTCAGTGTGTATCACTGTGTGTGTGTCAATGTGTGTCAATGCGTGTGTTTGACAGTGTGTTTCAATGTGTGTGTGTCAGTGTGTATCACTGTGTGAGCGTATGTCAGTGTGTATCACTGTGTTAGTGTGGGTCAGTGTGTGTCACTGTGTGTGTGTGGGTCAGTGTATGTCACTGTGTGTTTGTGTGGGTCAGCGTGCATCACTGTTTGTGTGTGTCTGTGTGTCTGTGTGTGTGTGTATCAGTGTGTGTTTGTGTGTGTCTGTGAGTATCACTGTGTGTGTGTGTCAGTGTGTGTCATTGCGTGTGTGTGACAGTGTGTTTCACTGTGTGTGAGTCAGTGTGTATCACTGTGTGAGGGGGGGTCAGTATGTATCACTGTGTGTGTGTGGGTCAGTGTGTATCACTGTGGGTGTGTGTGTGTGTGTGTGTCAGTGTGTATCACTGTGTGTCTTTCAGTGTGTATCACTGTGTGTGTGTCAGCGCGTGGGTAAGTGTGTATCACTATTTGTGTGGGTCAGTGTGTATCACTGTGTGTGTGTGTGTGTCAGTGTGCATCACTGTGTGTGTGTGTGTCAGTGTGTATCACTGTGTGTGTGTCAGTGTGTATCGTTGTGTGTGTGTATGTGTGTCAGTGTGTATCAATGTGTTTGTGGGGTTCATTGTGTATCACTGTGTGTGTGCGTCAGTGTGTATTACTGTGTGTGTGTGTGCGACAGTGTGTATCACTGTGTGTGTGTGTGGGTCAGTGTGTATCACTGTGTGTGTGTGTGTGTGTGTGTGACAGTGTGTATCAGTGTGTGTCTGGGTCAGTGTGCATCACTGTGTGTGTGTGGGTCAGTGCGTATCACTTTGTGTGGGACAGTGCGTATCACTGTATGTGTGGGTCAGTGTGCATCACTGTGTGTGTGTCAGTGTGTATCGCTGTGTGTGTATGTGTGTCAGTGTGTATCACTGTGTGTGTGTCAGTGTGTATCACTGTGTGTGTATGTGTGTCAGTGTGTATCAATGTGTTTGTGGGGGTCATTGTGTATCACTGTGTGTGGGGGTCAGTGTGTATTACTGTGTGTGTGTGACAGTGTGTATCACTGTGTGTGTGTGTGGGTCTGTGTGTATCACTGTGTGTGTGTGTGGGTCTGTGTGTATCACTGTGTGTGTGTGTGTGTGTGTGTGTGTGTGACAGTGTGTATCAGTGTGTGTCTGGGTCAGTGTGCATCACTGTGTGTGTGTGGTTCAGTGCGTATCACTGTGTGTGGGTCAGTGCGTATCACTGTGTGTGTGGGTCAGTGTGTATCACTGTGTGTGTGTGTGTGTCAGCGTGTATCACTGTGTGTGTGTGTGTGTCAGCGTGTATCACTGTGTGTCTTTCAGTGTTCATCACTGTGTGTGCGTGTGTGTGTGTGGGTCAGTGTGCATCACTGTGTGTGTGTGTGGGTCAGTTTTTATCACTGTGTGTGTGGGTCAGTGTGCATCACTGTGTGTGTGTGGGTCAGTTTTTATCACTGTGTGTGTGTGGGTCAGTGTGTATCACTTTGTGTGTGTGTGTGGTTAAGTGTGTATCACTATTTGTGTGGGTCAGTGTGTATCACTGTGTGTGTGTGTGTCAGTGTGTATCACTGTGTGTGTGTGTGTGTGGGTCAGTGTGCATCACTGTTTGTGTGGGTCAGTGTGTATCACTGTGTGTGTGTGTGTCAGTGTGTATCGCTGTGTGTGTGTGTGTGTGTGTCAGTGTGTATCAATGTGTTTGTGGGGGTCATTGTGTATCACTGTGTGTGGGGGTCAGTGTGTATCACTGTGCGTTTGTGTGTGTGTGTGTCACTGTGTGTGTGCGTGTGACAGTGTGTATCACTGTGTGTGTGTGTTGGTCAGTGTGTATTACGGTGTGTGTGTGTGAGTGTGTGACAGTGTGTTTCACTGTGTGTTTGTGTCAGAGTGCATCACTGTGTGTATGTGTGTGTGTCAGTGTGTGTCACTGTGTGTGTGTCAGTGTTTCTCACTGTGTGTGTGCGTGTCAGTGTGTGTCACTGTGTGTGTCAGTGTGTATCACTGTGTGAGTGTGTGTGTGTCAGTGTGTCTCACTGTGTGCGTGCATGTCAGTGTGTGTCACTGTGTGTGTGTCAGTGTGTATCACTGTGTGTATGTGTGTGTGTCAGTGTGTATCACTGTGTGTGTGTCAGTGTGTATCACTGCGTGTGTGAGGGACAGTGTCACTGTGTGTGTTGGTCAGTGTGTATTACGGTGTGTGTGTGTGAGTGTGTGACAGTGTGTTTCACTGTGTGTTTGTGTCAGAGTGCATCACTGTGTGTGTGTGTCAGCGTGCATCACTGTGTGTGTTTCAGTGTGTATCACTGTGTATGTGTGGGTCAGTGTTTATCACTGTGTGTGTGTGGGTCAGTGTTTATCACTGTGTGTGTGTGTGTGTGTGTGTGTGGGTCAGTGTGCGTCACTGTGTGTGTGTGGGTCAGTGTGTATCACTGTGTGTGTGTGTCAGGGTGTATCACTGTGTGTGTCAGTGTGCATCGCTGGGTATGTGTGTGTCAGTTTGTATCACTGAGTGTGTGGGTTAGTGTGTATCACTGTGTGTGTGTGTCAGTGTGTATCACTGTGTGTGTGTCAGTGTGTATCACTGTGTGTGTGTCAGTGTGTGTCAGTGTGTATCACTGTGTGTGTGTCAGTGTGTATCACTGTGTGTGTGTGTGCATCACTGTGTGTGTGTAGGTCAGTGTGTCTCACTGTGTGTGTGTGTAGGTCAGTGTGTATCACTGTGTGTGTGTGTGGGTCAGTGTGTATCACTGTGTGTGTGTCAGTGTGTGTCAGTGTGTATCACTGTGTGTGTGTGCATCACTGTGTGTGTGTTGGTCAGTGTGTATCACTGTGTGAGCGTGTGTCAGTGTGTATCACTGTGTGTGGGTGGGTCAGTGTGTATCACTGTGTGTGTGTGTGTGTGTGTGGGTCAGTGTGTATCACTGTGTATGTGTGTGTAGGTCAGTGTGTGTCACTGTGTGTGTGTGTGTGTGTGTCAGGGTGTATCACTGTGTGTGTCAGTGTGCATCGCTGGGTATGTGTGTGTCAGTTTGTATCACTGTGTGTGTGGGTTAGTGTGTATCACTGTGTGTGTGTGTTTCAGTGTGCATCGCTGGGTGTATGTGTGCCAGTGTGTATCACTGTGTGTGTGTCAGTGTGTATCACTGTGTGTGTGTGTGCATCACTGTGTGTGTGTAGGTCAGTGTGTCTCACTGTGTGTGTGTGTGTAGGTCAGTGTGTATCACTGTGTGTGTGTGTGGGTCAGTGTGTATCACTGTGTGTGTGTCAGTGTGTGTCAGTGTGTATCACTGTGTGTGTGTGCATCACTGTGTGTGTGTTGGTCAGTGTGTATCACTGTGTGAGCGTGTGTCAGTGTGTATCACTGTGTGTGGGTGGGTCAGTGTGTATCACTGTGTGTGTGTGTGTGTGTGTGACAGTGTGTATCAGTGTGTGTCTGGGTCAGTGTGCATCACTGTGTGTGTGTGGGTCAGTGCGTATCACTTTGTGTGGGACAGTGCGTATCACTGTATGTGTGGGTCAGTGTGCATCACTGTGTGTGTGTCAGTGTGTATCGCTGTGTGTGTATGTGTGTCAGTGTGTATCGCTGTGTGTGTGTCAGTGTGTATCACTGTGTGTGTATGTGTGTCAGTGTGTATCAATGTGTTTGTGGGGGTCATTGTGTATCACTGTGTGTGGGGGTCAGTGTGTATTACTGTGTGTGTGTGACAGTGTGTATCACTGTGTGTGTGTGTGGGTCTGTGTGTATCACTGTGTGTGTGTGTGGGTCTGTGTGTATCACTGTGTGTGTGTGTGTGTGTGTGTGTGACAGTGTGTATCAGTGTGTGTCTGGGTCAGTGTGCATCACTGTGTGTGTGTGGTTCAGTGCGTATCACTGTGTGTGGGTCAGTGCGTATCACTGTGTGTGTGGGTCAGTGTGTATCACTGTGTGTGTGTGTGTGTCAGCGTGTATCACTGTGTGTGTGTGTGTCAGCGTGTATCACTGTGTGTCTTTCAGTGTTCATCACTGTGTGTGTGTGTGTGTGTGTGTGGGTCAGTGTGCATCACTGTGTGTGTGTGTGGGTCAGTTTTTATCACTGTGTGTGTGGGTCAGTGTGCATCACTGTGTGTGTGTGGGTCAGTTTTTATCACTGTGTGTGTGTGGGTCAGTGTGTATCACTTTGTGTGTGTGTGTGGTTAAGTGTGTATCACTATTTGTGTGGGTCAGTGTGTATCACTGTGTGTGTGTGTGTCAGTGTGTATCACTGTGTGTGTGTGTGTGTGTGGGTCAGTGTGCATCACTGTTTGTGTGGGTCAGTGTGTATCACTGTGTGTGTGTGTGTCAGTGTGTATCGCTGTGTGTGTGTGTGTGTGTCAGTGTGTATCAATGTGTTTGTGGGGGTCATTGTGTATCACTGTGTGTGGGGGTCAGTGTGTATCACTGTGCGTTTGTGTGTGTGTGTGTCACTGTGTGTGTGCGTGTGACAGTGTGTATCACTGTGTGTGTGTGTTGGTCAGTGTGTATTACGGTGTGTGTGTGTGAGTGTGTGACAGTGTGTTTCACTGTGTGTTTGTGTCAGAGTGCATCACTGTGTGTGTGTGTCAGCGTGCATCACTGTGTGTGTTTCAGTGTGTATCACTGTGTATGTGTGGGTCAGTGTTTATCACTGTGTGTGTGTGGGTCAGTGTTTATCACTGTGTGTGTGTGTGTGTGTGTGGGTCAGTGTGCGTCACTGTGTGTGTGTGGGTCAGTGTGTATCACTGTGTGTGTGTGTCAGGGTGTATCACTGTGTGTGTCAGTGTGCATCGCTGGGTATGTGTGTGTCAGTTTGTATCACTGAGTGTGTGGGTTAGTGTGTATCACTGTGTGTGTGTGTCAGTGTGTATCACTGTGTGTGTGTCAGTGTGTATCACTGTGTGTGTGTCAGTGTGTGTCAGTGTGTATCACTGTGTGTGTGTCAGTGTGTATCACTGTGTGTGTGTGTGCATCACTGTGTGTGTGTAGGTCAGTGTGTCTCACTGTGTGTGTGTGTAGGTCAGTGTGTATCACTGTGTGTGTGTGTGGGTCAGTGTGTATCACTGTGTGTGTGTCAGTGTGTGTCAGTGTGTATCACTGTGTGTGTGTGCATCACTGTGTGTGTGTTGGTCAGTGTGTATCACTGTGTGAGCGTGTGTCAGTGTGTATCACTGTGTGTGGGTGGGTCAGTGTGTATCACTGTGTGTGTGTGTGTGTGTGTGGGTCAGTGTGTATCACTGTGTATGTGTGTGTAGGTCAGTGTGTGTCACTGTGTGTGTGTGTGTGTGTGTGTCAGGGTGTATCACTGTGTGTGTCAGTGTGCATCGCTGGGTATGTGTGTGTCAGTTTGTATCACTGTGTGTGTGGGTTAGTGTGTATCACTGTGTGTGTGTGTTTCAGTGTGCATCGCTGGGTGTATGTGTGCCAGTGTGTATCACTGTGTGTGTGTCAGTGTGTATCACTGTGTGTGTGTGTGCATCACTGTGTGTGTGTAGGTCAGTGTGTCTCACTGTGTGTGTGTGTAGGTCAGTGTGTATCACTGTGTGTGTGTGTGGGTCAGTGTGTATCACTGTGTGTGTGTCAGTGTGTGTCAGTGTGTATCACTGTGTGTGTGTGCATCACTGTGTGTGTGTTGGTCAGTGTGTATCACTGTGTGAGCGTGTGTCAGTGTGTATCACTGTGTGTGGGTGGGTCAGTGTGTATCACTGTGTGTGTGTGTGTGTGTGTGTGTGTGGGTCAGTGTGTATCACAGTGTATGTGTGTGTAGGTCAGTGTGTGTCACTGTGTGTGTGTGTGTGTGTGTCAGGGTGTATCACTGTGTGTGTCAGTGTGCATCGCTGGGTATGTGTGTGTCAAATTGTATCACTGTGTGTGTGGGTTAGTGTGTATCACTGTGTGTGTGTGTTTCAGTGTGCATCGCTGGGTGTATGTGTGCCAGTGTGTATCACTGTGTGTGTGTCACTGTGTGTGTGTGTGTGTGTGTGTGACAGTGTGTATCACTGTGTGTGGGGCTCAGGTTGCATCACTGTGTGAGTGTGTGTGTGTGTGTGCCAGCGTGTATCACTGTGTGTGTGTGGGTCAGTGTGTATCACTTTGCGTTTGTGGGTCAATGTGTACCACTGTGTGTGTGTGGGTCAGTGTGTATCACTGTGTGTGGGTCAGTGTGTATCACTGTGTGTGTGTGTGTGTGTGTGTGTGTGTGGGTATGTGTCAGTGTGCATCACTGTGTCTGTGTGGGTTAGTGTGCATCACTGTGTGTGTGTGGGTGAGTGTGTATCACTGTGTGTGTGTGTGTGTGTGTGTGTGTGTGTGTGTGTGTGTGTGTGTGTCAGTGTGTATCACTGTGTGTCTTTCAGTGTTTATCACTGTGCGTGTGTGGGTCAGTGTGTATCACTGTGTGTGTGTGGGTTAGTGTGCATCACTGTGTCTGTGTGGGTGAGTGTGTATGACTGTGTGTGTATCAGTGTGTGTCAGTGTGTATCACTGTGTGTGTGTGCATCACTGTGTGTGTGTAGGTCAGTTTGTATCACTGTGTGTGTGTGGGTTAATGTGCATCACTGTGTGTGTGTCACTGAGTGTGCGTGTGTGTGTGTGTCAGTGTGTATCACTGTATGTTTGTGGGTCAATGTGTACCACTGTGTGTGTGTCGGTCAGTGTGTATCACTTTGTGTGTGTCAGTGTGCATCACTGTGTGTGTGTCGGTCAGTATGTATCACTTTGTGTGTGTCAGTGTGCATCACTGTGTGTGTGTCGGTCATTATGTATCACTTTGTGTGTGTCAGTGTGCATCACTGTGTGTGTGCGTGTCAGTGTGTATCACTGTGTGTGTGTGTGTGTCAGCGTGTATCACTGTGTGTCCTTCAGTGTGTATCACTGTGTATGTGTGAGTCAGTGTTTATCACTGTGTGTGTGTGTCAGTGTGTATCACTGTGTGTGTGTGGGTCAGTGTGTATCACTGTGTTTGTGTGTGTGTGTGTGTGTGTGTGTGTCAGTGTGTATCACTGTGTGTATTTCAGTGTGTATCACTGTGTGTGTGTCAGCGCGTGGGTAAGTGTGTATCACTATTTGTGTGGGTCAGTGTGTATCACTGTGTGTGTGTGTGTCAGTGTGCATCACTGTGTGTGTGTGTGTGTGTGTGTGTCAGTGTGTATCGCTGTGTATGTACCAGTGTGTATCACTGTGTATGTGTGAGTCAGTGTTTATCACTGTGTGTGTGTGTCAGTGTGTATCACTGTGTGTGTGTGGGTCAGTGTGTATCACTGTGTCTGTGTGTGTGTGTGTGTGTGTGTGTGTCAGTGTGTATCACTGTGTGTCTTTCAGTGTGTATCACTGTGTGTGTGTCAGCGCGTGGGTAAGTGTGTATCACTATTTGTGTGGGTCAGTGTGTATCACTGTGTGTGTGTGTGTCAGTGTGCATCACTGTGTGTGTGTGTGTGTCAGTGTGCATCGCTGGGTATGTGTGTGTCAGTTTGTATCACTGGGTGCGTGGGTTAGTGTGTATCACTGTGTGTGTGTGTGTGTCAGTGTGTATCACTGTGTGTGTGTCAGTGTGTATCACTGTGTGTGTGTCAGTGTGTGTCAGTGTGTATCACTGTGTGTGTGTCAGTGTGTTTCAGTGTGTATCACTGTGTGTGTGTGTGCATCACTGTGTGTGTGTAGGTCAGTGTGTCTCACTGTGTGTGTGTGTTGGTCAGTGTGTATCACTGTGTGTGTGTGTGGGTCAGTGTGTATCACTGTGTGTGTGTCAGTGTGTGTCAGTGTGTATCACTGTGTGTGTGTGCATCACTGTGTGTGTGTTGGTCAGTGTGTCTCACTGTGTGTGTCTGTAGGTCAGTGTGTATCACTGAGTGAGCGTGTGTCAGTGTGTATCACTGTGTGTGGGTGGGTCAGTGTGTATCACTGTGTGTGTGTGTGTGTGTGTGGGTCAGTGTGTATCACTGTGTGTGTGTGTGTGTAGGTCAGTGTGTGTCACTGTGTGTGTGTGTGTGTGTCAGGGTGTATCACTGTGTGTGTCAGTGTGCATCGCTGGGTATGTGTGTGTCAGTTTGTATCACTGTGTGTGTGGGTTAGTGTGTATCACTGTGTGTGTGTGTTTCAGTGTGCATCGCTGGGTGTGTGTGTGCCAGTGTGTATCACTGTGTCTGTGTCACTGTGTGTGTGTGTGTGTGACAGTGTGTATCACTGTGTGTGGGGCTCAGGTTGCATCACTGTGTGTATGTGTGTGTGTGTGTGTGTGTGTGTGTGCCAGCGTGTATCACTGTGTGTGTGTGTGGGTCAGTGTGTATCACTTTGCGTTTGTGGGTCAATGTGTACCACTGTGTGTGTGTGGGTCAGTGTGTATCACTGTGTGTGGGTCAGTGTGTATCACTGTGTGTGTGTGTGTGTGTGTGTGGGGGGGTATGTGTCAGTGTGCATCACTGTGTCTGTGTGGGTTAGTGTGCATCACTGTGTGTGTGTGGGTGAGTGTGTATCACTGTGTGTGGGTCAGTGTGTATCACTGTGTGTGTGTGTGTGTGTGTGTGTGTGTGTGTGGGTATGTGTCAGTGTGCATCACTGTGTCTGTGTGGGTTAGTGTGCATCACTGTGTGTGTGTGTGTGTGTGTGTGTGTCAGTGTGTATCACTGTGTGTCTTTCAGTGTTTATCACTGTGCGTGTGTGGGTCAGTGTGTATCACTGTGTGTGTGTGGGTTAGTGTGCATCACTGTGACTGTGTGGGTGAGTGTTTATGACTGTGTGTGTGTCTGGGTCAGTATGTATCACTGTGAATGTGTGTGGGTCAGTGTGTATCACTGTGTGTGTGTATGTCAGTGTGTATCACTGTGTGTGTGTGGGTCAGTGTGTATCACTGTGTGTCTTTCAGTGTGTATCACTGTGTGTGTGTCAGCGCGTGGGTAAGTGTGTATCACTATTTGTGTGGGTCAGTGTGTATCACTGTGTGTGTGTGTGTGTGTGTGTCAGTGTGCATCACTGTGTGTGTGTGTGTGTCAGTGTGTATCGCTGTGTATGTATCAGTGTATATCACTGTGTGTGTGTCAGTGTGTATCGTTGTGTGTGTATGTGTGTCAGTGTGTATCAATGTGTTTGTGGGATTCAGTGTGTATCACTGTGTGTGTGTGTCAGCGTGTATCACTGTGTGTGTGTGTGTCAGCGTGTATCACTGTGTGTCTTTCAGTGTTCATCACTGTGTGTGCGTGTGTGTGTGTGGGTCAGTGTGCATCACTGTGTGTGTGTGTGGGTCAGTTTTTATCACTGTGTGTGTGGGTCAGTGTGCATCACTGTGTGTGTGTGGGTCAGTTTTTATCACTGTGTGTGTGTGGGTCAGTGTGTATCACTTTGTGTGTGTGTGGTTAAGTGTGTATCACTATTTGTGTGGGTCAGTGTGTATCACTGTGTGTGTGTGTGTCAGTGTGTATCACTGTGTGTGTGTGTGTGTGGGTCAGTGTGCATCACTGTTTGTGTGGGTCAGTGTGTATCACTGTGTGTGTGTGTGTCAGTGTGTATCGCTGTGTGTGTGTGTGTGTGTGTCAGTGTGTATCAATGTGTTTGTGGGGGTCATTGTGTATCACTGTGTGTGGGGGTCAGTGTGTATCACTGTGCGTTTGTGTGTGTGTGTGTCACTGTGTGTGTGCGTGTGACAGTGTGTATCACTGTGTGTGTGTGTTGGTCAGTGTGTATTACGGTGTGTGTGTGTGAGTGTGTGACAGTGTGTTTCACTGTGTGTTTGTGTCAGAGTGCATCACTGTGTGTGTGTGTCAGCGTGCATCACTGTGTGTGTTTCAGTGTGTATCACTGTGTATGTGTGGGTCAGTGTTTATCACTGTGTGTGTGTGGGTCAGTGTTTATCACTGTGTGTGTGTGTGTGTGTGTGTGTGGGTCAGTGTGCGTCACTGTGTGTGTGTGGGTCAGTGTGTATCACTGTGTGTGTGTGTCAGGGTGTATCACTGTGTGTGTCAGTGTGCATCGCTGGGTATGTGTGTGTCAGTTTGTATCACTGAGTGTGTGGGTTAGTGTGTATCACTGTGTGTGTGTGTCAGTGTGTATCACTGTGTGTGTGTCAGTGTGTATCACTGTGTGTGTGTCAGTGTGTGTCAGTGTGTATCACTGTGTGTGTGTCAGTGTGTATCACTGTGTGTGTGTGTGCATCACTGTGTGTGTGTAGGTCAGTGTGTCTCACTGTGTGTGTGTGTAGGTCAGTGTGTATCACTGTGTGTGTGTGTGGGTCAGTGTGTATCACTGTGTGTGTGTCAGTGTGTGTCAGTGTGTATCACTGTGTGTGTGTGCATCACTGTGTGTGTGTTGGTCAGTGTGTATCACTGTGTGAGCGTGTGTCAGTGTGTATCACTGTGTGTGGGTGGGTCAGTGTGTATCACTGTGTGTGTGTGTGTGTGTGTGGGTCAGTGTGTATCACTGTGTATGTGTGTGTAGGTCAGTGTGTGTCACTGTGTGTGTGTGTGTGTGTGTGTCAGGGTGTATCACTGTGTGTGTCAGTGTGCATCGCTGGGTATGTGTGTGTCAGTTTGTATCACTGTGTGTGTGGGTTAGTGTGTATCACTGTGTGTGTGTGTTTCAGTGTGCATCGCTGGGTGTATGTGTGCCAGTGTGTATCACTGTGTGTGTGTCAGTGTGTATCACTGTGTGTGTGTGTGCATCACTGTGTGTGTGTAGGTCAGTGTGTCTCACTGTGTGTGTGTGTAGGTCAGTGTGTATCACTGTGTGTGTGTGTGGGTCAGTGTGTATCACTGTGTGTGTGTCAGTGTGTGTCAGTGTGTATCACTGTGTGTGTGTGCATCACTGTGTGTGTGTTGGTCAGTGTGTATCACTGTGTGAGCGTGTGTCAGTGTGTATCACTGTGTGTGGGTGGGTCAGTGTGTATCACTGTGTGTGTGTGTGTGTGTGTGTGTGTGGGTCAGTGTGTATCACAGTGTATGTGTGTGTAGGTCAGTGTGTGTCACTGTGTGTGTGTGTGTGTGTGTCAGGGTGTATCACTGTGTGTGTCAGTGTGCATCGCTGGGTATGTGTGTGTCAAATTGTATCACTGTGTGTGTGGGTTAGTGTGTATCACTGTGTGTGTGTGTTTCAGTGTGCATCGCTGGGTGTATGTGTGCCAGTGTGTATCACTGTGTGTGTGTCACTGTGTGTGTGTGTGTGTGTGTGTGACAGTGTGTATCACTGTGTGTGGGGCTCAGGTTGCATCACTGTGTGAGTGTGTGTGTGTGTGTGCCAGCGTGTATCACTGTGTGTGTGTGGGTCAGTGTGTATCACTTTGCGTTTGTGGGTCAATGTGTACCACTGTGTGTGTGTGGGTCAGTGTGTATCACTGTGTGTGGGTCAGTGTGTATCACTGTGTGTGTGTGTGTGTGTGTGTGTGTGTGGGTATGTGTCAGTGTGCATCACTGTGTCTGTGTGGGTTAGTGTGCATCACTGTGTGTGTGTGGGTGAGTGTGTATCACTGTGTGTGTGTGTGTGTGTGTGTGTGTGTGTGTGTGTGTGTGTGTGTGTCAGTGTGTATCACTGTGTGTCTTTCAGTGTTTATCACTGTGCGTGTGTGGGTCAGTGTGTATCACTGTGTGTGTGTGGGTTAGTGTGCATCACTGTGTCTGTGTGGGTGAGTGTGTATGACTGTGTGTGTATCAGTGTGTGTCAGTGTGTATCACTGTGTGTGTGTGCATCACTGTGTGTGTGTAGGTCAGTTTGTATCACTGTGTGTGTGTGGGTTAATGTGCATCACTGTGTGTGTGTCACTGAGTGTGCGTGTGTGTGTGTGTCAGTGTGTATCACTGTATGTTTGTGGGTCAATGTGTACCACTGTGTGTGTGTCGGTCAGTGTGTATCACTTTGTGTGTGTCAGTGTGCATCACTGTGTGTGTGTCGGTCAGTATGTATCACTTTGTGTGTGTCAGTGTGCATCACTGTGTGTGTGTCGGTCATTATGTATCACTTTGTGTGTGTCAGTGTGCATCACTGTGTGTGTGCGTGTCAGTGTGTATCACTGTGTGTGTGTGTGTGTGTGTGTCAGCGTGTATCACTGTGTGTCCTTCAGTGTGTATCACTGTGTATGTGTGAGTCAGTGTTTATCACTGTGTGTGTGTGTCAGTGTGTATCACTGTGTGTGTGTGGGTCAGTGTGTATCACTGTGTTTGTGTGTGTGTGTGTGTGTGTGTGTGTCAGTGTGTATCACTGTGTGTATTTCAGTGTGTATCACTGTGTGTGTGTCAGCGCGTGGGTAAGTGTGTATCACTATTTGTGTGGGTCAGTGTGTATCACTGTGTGTGTGTGTGTCAGTGTGCATCACTGTGTGTGTGTGTGTGTGTGTGTGTCAGTGTGTATCGCTGTGTATGTACCAGTGTGTATCACTGTGTATGTGTGAGTCAGTGTTTATCACTGTGTGTGTGTGTCAGTGTGTATCACTGTGTGTGTGTGGGTCAGTGTGTATCACTGTGTCTGTGTGTGTGTGTGTGTGTGTGTGTCAGTGTGTATCACTGTGTGTCTTTCAGTGTGTATCACTGTGTGTGTGTCAGCGCGTGGGTAAGTGTGTATCACTATTTGTGTGGGTCAGTGTGTATCACTGTGTGTGTGTGTGTCAGTGTGCATCACTGTGTGTGTGTGTGTGTCAGTGTGCATCGCTGGGTATGTGTGTGTCAGTTTGTATCACTGGGTGCGTGGGTTAGTGTGTATCACTGTGTGTGTGTGTGTGTCAGTGTGTATCACTGTGTGTGTGTCAGTGTGTATCACTGTGTGTGTGTCAGTGTGTGTCAGTGTGTATCACTGTGTGTGTGTCAGTGTGTTTCAGTGTGTATCACTGTGTGTGTGTGTGCATCACTGTGTGTGTGTAGGTCAGTGTGTCTCACTGTGTGTGTGTGTTGGTCAGTGTGTATCACTGTGTGTGTGTGTGGGTCAGTGTGTATCACTGTGTGTGTGTCAGTGTGTGTCAGTGTGTATCACTGTGTGTGTGTGCATCACTGTGTGTGTGTTGGTCAGTGTGTCTCACTGTGTGTGTCTGTAGGTCAGTGTGTATCACTGAGTGAGCGTGTGTCAGTGTGTATCACTGTGTGTGGGTGGGTCAGTGTGTATCACTGTGTGTGTGTGTGTGTGTGTGGGTCAGTGTGTATCACTGTGTGTGTGTGTGTGTGTAGGTCAGTGTGTGTCACTGTGTGTGTGTGTGTGTGTCAGGGTGTATCACTGTGTGTGTCAGTGTGCATCGCTGGGTATGTGTGTGTCAGTTTGTATCACTGTGTGTGTGGGTTAGTGTGTATCACTGTGTGTGTGTGTTTCAGTGTGCATCGCTGGGTGTGTGTGTGCCAGTGTGTATCACTGTGTCTGTGTCACTGTGTGTGTGTGTGTGTGACAGTGTGTATCACTGTGTGTGGGGCTCAGGTTGCATCACTGTGTGTATGTGTGTGTGTGTGTGTGTGTGTGTGTGCCAGCGTGTATCACTGTGTGTGTGTGTGGGTCAGTGTGTATCACTTTGCGTTTGTGGGTCAATGTGTACCACTGTGTGTGTGTGGGTCAGTGTGTATCACTGTGTGTGGGTCAGTGTGTATCACTGTGTGTGTGTGTGTGTGTGTGTGGGGGGGTATGTGTCAGTGTGCATCACTGTGTCTGTGTGGGTTAGTGTGCATCACTGTGTGTGTGTGGGTGAGTGTGTATCACTGTGTGTGGGTCAGTGTGTATCACTGTGTGTGTGTGTGTGTGTGTGTGTGTGTGTGTGGGTATGTGTCAGTGTGCATCACTGTGTCTGTGTGGGTTAGTGTGCATCACTGTGTGTGTGTGTGTGTGTGTGTGTGTCAGTGTGTATCACTGTGTGTCTTTCAGTGTTTATCACTGTGCGTGTGTGGGTCAGTGTGTATCACTGTGTGTGTGTGGGTTAGTGTGCATCACTGTGACTGTGTGGGTGAGTGTTTATGACTGTGTGTGTGTCTGGGTCAGTATGTATCACTGTGAATGTGTGTGGGTCAGTGTGTATCACTGTGTGTGTGTATGTCAGTGTGTATCACTGTGTGTGTGTGGGTCAGTGTGTATCACTGTGTGTCTTTCAGTGTGTATCACTGTGTGTGTGTCAGCGCGTGGGTAAGTGTGTATCACTATTTGTGTGGGTCAGTGTGTATCACTGTGTGTGTGTGTGTGTGTGTGTCAGTGTGCATCACTGTGTGTGTGTGTGTGTCAGTGTGTATCGCTGTGTATGTATCAGTGTACATCACTGTGTGTGTGTCAGTGTGTATCGTTGTGTGTGTATGTGTGTCAGTGTGTATCAATGTGTTTGTGGGATTCAGTGTGTATCACTGTGTGTGTGTGTCAGCGTGTATCACTGTGTGTGTGTGTGTCAGCGTGTATCACTGTGTGTCTTTCAGTGTTCATCACTGTGTGTGCGTGTGTGTGTGTGGGTCAGTGTGCATCACTGTGTGTGTGTGTGGGTCAGTTTTTATCACTGTGTGTGTGGGTCAGTGTGCATCACTGTGTGTGTGTGGGTCAGTTTTTATCACTGTGTGTGTGTGGGTCAGTGTGTATCACTTTGTGTGTGTGTGGTTAAGTGTGTATCACTATTTGTGTGGGTCAGTGTGTATCACTGTGTGTGTGTGTGTCAGTGTGTATCACTGTGTGTGTGTGTGTGTGGGTCAGTGTGCATCACTGTTTGTGTGGGTCAGTGTGTATCACTGTGTGTGTGTGTGTCAGTGTGTATCGCTGTGTGTGTGTGTGTGTGTGTCAGTGTGTATCAATGTGTTTGTGGGGGTCATTGTGTATCACTGTGTGTGGGGGTCAGTGTGTATCACTGTGCGTTTGTGTGTGTGTGTGTCACTGTGTGTGTGCGTGTGACAGTGTGTATCACTGTGTGTGTGTGTTGGTCAGTGTGTATTACGGTGTGTGTGTGTGAGTGTGTGACAGTGTGTTTCACTGTGTGTTTGTGTCAGAGTGCATCACTGTGTGTGTGTGTCAGCGTGCATCACTGTGTGTGTTTCAGTGTGTATCACTGTGTATGTGTGGGTCAGTGTTTATCACTGTGTGTGTGTGGGTCAGTGTTTATCACTGTGTGTGTGTGTGTGTGTGTGTGTGGGTCAGTGTGCGTCACTGTGTGTGTGTGGGTCAGTGTGTATCACTGTGTGTGTGTGTCAGG
Source organism: Mustelus asterias (assembly GCF_964213995.1). Taxonomy (NCBI): domain Eukaryota; kingdom Metazoa; phylum Chordata; class Chondrichthyes; order Carcharhiniformes; family Triakidae; genus Mustelus; species Mustelus asterias. The sequence goes on along the minus strand of NW_027590282.1, from coordinate 44,900 downwards.
GTGTATCACTGTGTGTGTCAGTGTGCATCGCTGGGTATGTGTGTGTCAGTTTGTATCACTGAGTGTGTGGGTTAGTGTGTATCACTGTGTGTGTGTGTCAGTGTGTATCACTGTGTGTGTGTCAGTGTGTATCACTGTGTGTGTGTCAGTGTGTGTCAGTGTGTATCACTGTGTGTGTGTCAGTGTGTATCACTGTGTGTGTGTGTGCATCACTGTGTGTGTGTAGGTCAGTCTGTCTCACTGTGTGTGTGTGTAGGTCAGTGTGTATCACTGTGTGTGTGTGTGGGTCAGTGTGTATCACTGTGTGTGTGTCAGTGTGTGTCAGTGTGTATCACTGTGTGTGTGTGCATCACTGTGTGTGTGTTGGTCAGTGTGTATCACTGTGTGAGCGTGTGTCAGTGTGTATCACTGTGTGTGGGTGGGTCAGTGTGTATCACTGTGTGTGTGTGTGTGTGTGTGGGTCAGTGTGTATCACTGTGTATGTGTGTGTAGGTCAGTGTGTGTCACTGTGTGTGTGTGTGTGTGTGTCAGGGTGTATCACTGTGTGTGTCAGTGTGCATCGCTGGGTATGTGTGTGTCAGTTTGTATCACTGTGTGTGTGGGTTAGTGTGTATCACTGTGTGTGTGTGTTTCAGTGTGCATCGCTGGGTGTATGTGTGCCAGTGTGTATCACTGTGTGTGTGTCAGTGTGTATCACTGTGTGTGTGTGTGCATCACTGTGTGTGTGTAGGTCAGTGTGTCTCACTGTGTGTGTGTGTGTAGGTCAGTGTGTATCACTGTGTGTGTGTGTGGGTCAGTGTGTATCACTGTGTGTGTGTCAGTGTGTGTCAGTGTGTATCACTGTGTGTGTGTGCATCACTGTGTGTGTGTTGGTCAGTGTGTATCACTGTGTGAGCGTGTGTCAGTGTGTATCACTGTGTGTGTGTGGGTCAGTGTGTATCACTGTGTGTGTGTGTGTGTGTGACAGTGTGTATCAGTGTGTGTCTGGGTCAGTGTGCATCACTGTGTGTGTGTGGGTCAGTGCGTATCACTTTGTGTGGGACAGTGCGTATCACTGTATGTGTGGGTCAGTGTGCATCACTGTGTGTGTGTCAGTGTGTATCGCTGTGTGTGTATGTGTGTCAGTGTGTATCGCTGTGTGTGTGTCAGTGTGTATCACTGTGTGTGTATGTGTGTCAGTGTGTATCAATGTGTTTGTGGGGGTCATTGTGTATCACTGTGTGTGGGGGTCAGTGTGTATTACTGTGTGTGTGTGACAGTGTGTATCACTGTGTGTGTGTGTGGGTCTGTGTGTATCACTGTGTGTGTGTGTGGGTCTGTGTGTATCACTGTGTGTGTGTGTGTGTGTGTGTGTGACAGTGTGTATCAGTGTGTGTCTGGGTCAGTGTGCATCACTGTGTGTGTGTGGTTCAGTGCGTATCACTGTGTGTGGGTCAGTGCGTATCACTGTGTGTGTGGGTCAGTGTGTATCACTGTGTGTGTGTGTGTGTCAGCGTGTATCACTGTGTGTGTGTGTGTCAGCGTGTATCACTGTGTGTCTTTCAGTGTTCATCACTGTGTGTGTGTGTGTGTGTGTGTGGGTCAGTGTGCATCACTGTGTGTGTGTGTGGGTCAGTTTTTATCACTGTGTGTGTGGGTCAGTGTGCATCACTGTGTGTGTGTGGGTCAGTTTTTATCACTGTGTGTGTGTGGGTCAGTGTGTATCACTTTGTGTGTGTGTGTGGTTAAGTGTGTATCACTATTTGTGTGGGTCAGTGTGTATCACTGTGTGTGTGTGTGTCAGTGTGTATCACTGTGTGTGTGTGTGTGTGTGGGTCAGTGTGCATCACTGTTTGTGTGGGTCAGTGTGTATCACTGTGTGTGTGTGTGTGTCAGTGTGTATCGCTGTGTGTGTGTGTGTGTGTCAGTGTGTATCAATGTGTTTGTGGGGGTCATTGTGTATCACTGTGTGTGGGGGTCAGTGTGTATCACTGTGCGTTTGTGTGTGTGTGTGTCACTGTGTGTGTGCGTGTGACAGTGTGTATCACTGTGTGTGTGTGTTGGTCAGTGTGTATTACGGTGTGTGTGTGTGAGTGTGTGACAGTGTGTTTCACTGTGTGTTTGTGTCAGAGTGCATCACTGTGTGTGTGTGTCAGCGTGCATCACTGTGTGTGTTTCAGTGTGTATCACTGTGTATGTGTGGGTCAGTGTTTATCACTGTGTGTGTGTGGGTCAGTGTTTATCACTGTGTGTGTGTGTGTGTGTGTGGGTCAGTGTGCGTCACTGTGTGTGTGTGGGTCAGTGTGTATCACTGTGTGTGTGTGTCAGGGTGTATCACTGTGTGTGTCAGTGTGCATCGCTGGGTATGTGTGTGTCAGTTTGTATCACTGAGTGTGTGGGTTAGTGTGTATCACTGTGTGTGTGTGTCAGTGTGTATCACTGTGTGTGTGTCAGTGTGTATCACTGTGTGTGTGTCAGTGTGTGTCAGTGTGTATCACTGTGTGTGTGTCAGTGTGTATCACTGTGTGTGTGTGTGCATCACTGTGTGTGTGTAGGTCAGTGTGTCTCACTGTGTGTGTGTGTAGGTCAGTGTGTATCACTGTGTGTGTGTGTGGGTCAGTGTGTATCACTGTGTGTGTGTCAGTGTGTGTCAGTGTGTATCACTGTGTGTGTGTGCATCACTGTGTGTGTGTTGGTCAGTGTGTATCACTGTGTGAGCGTGTGTCAGTGTGTATCACTGTGTGTGGGTGGGTCAGTGTGTATCACTGTGTGTGTGTGTGTGTGTGTGTGGGTCAGTGTGTATCACTGTGTATGTGTGTGTAGGTCAGTGTGTGTCACTGTGTGTGTGTGTGTGTGTGTGTCAGGGTGTATCACTGTGTGTGTCAGTGTGCATCGCTGGGTATGTGTGTGTCAGTTTGTATCACTGTGTGTGTGGGTTAGTGTGTATCACTGTGTGTGTGTGTTTCAGTGTGCATCGCTGGGTGTATGTGTGCCAGTGTGTATCACTGTGTGTGTGTCAGTGTGTATCACTGTGTGTGTGTGTGCATCACTGTGTGTGTGTAGGTCAGTGTGTCTCACTGTGTGTGTGTGTAGGTCAGTGTGTATCACTGTGTGTGTGTGTGGGTCAGTGTGTATCACTGTGTGTGTGTCAGTGTGTGTCAGTGTGTATCACTGTGTGTGTGTGCATCACTGTGTGTGTGTTGGTCAGTGTGTATCACTGTGTGAGCGTGTGTCAGTGTGTATCACTGTGTGTGGGTGGGTCAGTGTGTATCACTGTGTGTGTGTGTGTGTGTGTGTGTGTGGGTCAGTGTGTATCACAGTGTATGTGTGTGTAGGTCAGTGTGTGTCACTGTGTGTGTGTGTGTGTGTGTCAGGGTGTATCACTGTGTGTGTCAGTGTGCATCGCTGGGTATGTGTGTGTCAAATTGTATCACTGTGTGTGTGGGTTAGTGTGTATCACTGTGTGTGTGTGTTTCAGTGTGCATCGCTGGGTGTATGTGTGCCAGTGTGTATCACTGTGTGTGTGTCACTGTGTGTGTGTGTGTGTGTGTGTGACAGTGTGTATCACTGTGTGTGGGGCTCAGGTTGCATCACTGTGTGAGTGTGTGTGTGTGTGTGCCAGCGTGTATCACTGTGTGTGTGTGGGTCAGTGTGTATCACTTTGCGTTTGTGGGTCAATGTGTACCACTGTGTGTGTGTGGGTCAGTGTGTATCACTGTGTGTGGGTCAGTGTGTATCACTGTGTGTGTGTGTGTGTGTGTGTGTGTGTGGGTATGTGTCAGTGTGCATCACTGTGTCTGTGTGGGTTAGTGTGCATCACTGTGTGTGTGTGGGTGAGTGTGTATCACTGTGTGTGTGTGTGTGTGTGTGTGTGTGTGTGTGTGTGTGTGTGTGTCAGTGTGTATCACTGTGTGTCTTTCAGTGTTTATCACTGTGCGTGTGTGGGTCAGTGTGTATCACTGTGTGTGTGTGGGTTAGTGTGCATCACTGTGTCTGTGTGGGTGAGTGTGTATGACTGTGTGTGTATCAGTGTGTGTCAGTGTGTATCACTGTGTGTGTGTGCATCACTGTGTGTGTGTAGGTCAGTTTGTATCACTGTGTGTGTGTGGGTTAATGTGCATCACTGTGTGTGTGTCACTGAGTGTGCGTGTGTGTGTGTGTCAGTGTGTATCACTGTATGTTTGTGGGTCAATGTGTACCACTGTGTGTGTGTCGGTCAGTGTGTATCACTTTGTGTGTGTCAGTGTGCATCACTGTGTGTGTGTCGGTCAGTATGTATCACTTTGTGTGTGTCAGTGTGCATCACTGTGTGTGTGTCGGTCATTATGTATCACTTTGTGTGTGTCAGTGTGCATCACTGTGTGTGTGCGTGTCAGTGTGTATCACTGTGTGTGTGTGTGTGTCAGCGTGTATCACTGTGTGTCCTTCAGTGTGTATCACTGTGTATGTGTGAGTCAGTGTTTATCACTGTGTGTGTGTGTCAGTGTGTATCACTGTGTGTGTGTGGGTCAGTGTGTATCACTGTGTTTGTGTGTGTGTGTGTGTGTGTGTGTGTCAGTGTGTATCACTGTGTGTATTTCAGTGTGTATCACTGTGTGTGTGTCAGCGCGTGGGTAAGTGTGTATCACTATTTGTGTGGGTCAGTGTGTATCACTGTGTGTGTGTGTGTCAGTGTGCATCACTGTGTGTGTGTGTGTGTGTGTCAGTGTGTATCGCTGTGTATGTACCAGTGTGTATCACTGTGTATGTGTGAGTCAGTGTTTATCACTGTGTGTGTGTGTCAGTGTGTATCACTGTGTGTGTGTGGGTCAGTGTGTATCACTGTGTCTGTGTGTGTGTGTGTGTGTGTGTGTCAGTGTGTATCACTGTGTGTCTTTCAGTGTGTATCACTGTGTGTGTGTCAGCGCGTGGGTAAGTGTGTATCACTATTTGTGTGGGTCAGTGTGTATCACTGTGTGTGTGTGTGTCAGTGTGCATCACTGTGTGTGTGTGTGTGTCAGTGTGCATCGCTGGGTATGTGTGTGTCAGTTTGTATCACTGGGTGCGTGGGTTAGTGTGTATCACTGTGTGTGTGTGTGTGTCAGTGTGTATCACTGTGTGTGTGTCAGTGTGTATCACTGTGTGTGTGTCAGTGTGTGTCAGTGTGTATCACTGTGTGTGTGTCAGTGTGTTTCAGTGTGTATCACTGTGTGTGTGTGTGCATCACTGTGTGTGTGTAGGTCAGTGTGTCTCACTGTGTGTGTGTGTTGGTCAGTGTGTATCACTGTGTGTGTGTGTGGGTCAGTGTGTATCACTGTGTGTGTGTCAGTGTGTGTCAGTGTGTATCACTGTGTGTGTGTGCATCACTGTGTGTGTGTTGGTCAGTGTGTCTCACTGTGTGTGTCTGTAGGTCAGTGTGTATCACTGAGTGAGCGTGTGTCAGTGTGTATCACTGTGTGTGGGTGGGTCAGTGTGTATCACTGTGTGTGTGTGTGTGTGTGTGGGTCAGTGTGTATCACTGTGTGTGTGTGTGTGTAGGTCAGTGTGTGTCACTGTGTGTGTGTGTGTGTGTCAGGGTGTATCACTGTGTGTGTCAGTGTGCATCGCTGGGTATGTGTGTGTCAGTTTGTATCACTGTGTGTGTGGGTTAGTGTGTATCACTGTGTGTGTGTGTTTCAGTGTGCATCGCTGGGTGTGTGTGTGCCAGTGTGTATCACTGTGTCTGTGTCACTGTGTGTGTGTGTGTGTGACAGTGTGTATCACTGTGTGTGGGGCTCAGGTTGCATCACTGTGTGTATGTGTGTGTGTGTGTGTGTGTGTGTGTGCCAGCGTGTATCACTGTGTGTGTGTGGGTCAGTGTGTATCACTTTGCGTTTGTGGGTCAATGTGTACCACTGTGTGTGTGTGGGTCAGTGTGTATCACTGTGTGTGGGTCAGTGTGTATCACTGTGTGTGTGTGTGTGTGTGTGTGTGGGGGTATGTGTCAGTGTGCATCACTGTGTCTGTGTGGGTTAGTGTGCATCACTGTGTGTGTGTGGGTGAGTGTGTATCACTGTGTGTGGGTCAGTGTGTATCACTGTGTGTGTGTGTGTGTGTGTGTGTGTGTGTGGGTATGTGTCAGTGTGCATCACTGTGTCTGTGTGGGTTAGTGTGCATCACTGTGTGTGTGTGTGTGTGTGTGTGTCAGTGTGTATCACTGTGTGTCTTTCAGTGTTTATCACTGTGCGTGTGTGGGTCAGTGTGTATCACTGTGTGTGTGTGGGTTAGTGTGCATCACTGTGACTGTGTGGGTGAGTGTTTATGACTGTGTGTGTGTCTGGGTCAGTATGTATCACTGTGAATGTGTGTGGGTCAGTGTGTATCACTGTGTGTGTGTATGTCAGTGTGTATCACTGTGTGTGTGTGGGTCAGTGTGTATCACTGTGTCTGTGTGTGTGTGTGTGTGTGTCAGTGTGTATCACTGTGTGTCTTTCAGTGTGTATCACTGTGTGTGTGTCAGCGCGTGGGTAAGTGTGTATCACTATTTGTGTGGGTCAGTGTGTATCACTGTGTGTGTGTGTGTGTGTGTGTCAGTGTGCATCACTGTGTGTGTGTGTGTGTCAGTGTGTATCGCTGTGTATGTATCAGTGTATATCACTGTGTGTGTGTCAGTGTGTATCGTTGTGTGTGTATGTGTGTCAGTGTGTATCAATGTGTTTGTGGGATTCATTGTGTATCACTGTGTGTGTGCGTCAGTGTGTATTACTGTGTGTGTGTGTGCGACAGTGTGTATCACTGTGTGTGTGTGTGGGTCAGTGTGTATCACTGTGTGTGTGTGTGTGTGTGACAGTGTGTATCAGTGTGTGTCTGGGTCAGTGTGCATCACTGTGTGTGTGTGGGTCAGTGCGTATCACTTTGTGTGGGTCAGTGCGTATCACTGTATGTGTGGGTCAGTGTGCATCACTGTGTGTGTGTCAGTGTGTATCGCTGTGCGTGTATGTGTGTCAGTGTGTATCACTGTGTGTGTGTCAGTGTGTATCACTGTGTGTGTATGTGTGTCAGTGTGTATCAATGTGTTTGTGGGGGTCATTGTGTATCACTGTGTGTGGGGGTCAGTGTGTATTACTGTGTGTGTGTGACAGTGTGTATCACTGTGTGTGTGTGTGGGTCTGTGTGTATCACTGTGTGTGTGTGTGTGTGTGTGTGTGTGACAGTGTGTATCAGTGTGTGTCTGGGTCAGTGTGCATCACTGTGTGTGTGTGTGGTTCAGTGCGTATCACTGTGTGTGGGTCAGTGCGTATCACTGTGTGTGTGGGTCAGTGTGTATCACTGTGTGTGTGTGTGTGTGTCAGCGTGTATCACTGTGTGTGTGTGTGTCAGCGTGTATCACTGTGTGTCTTTCAGTGTTCATCACTGTGTGTGTGTGTGTGTGTGTGTGGGTCAGTGTGCATCACTGTGTGTGTGTGTGGGTCAGTTTTTATCACTGTGTGTGTGGGTCAGTGTGCATCACTGTGTGTGTGTGGGTCAGTGTGTATCACTTTGTGTGTGTGTGTGGTTAAGTGTGTATCACTATTTGTGTGGGTCAGTGTGTATCACTGTGTGTGTGTGTGTGTCAGTGTGTATCACTGTGTGTGTGTGTGTGGGTCAGTGTGCATCACTGTTTGTGTGGGTCAGTGTGTATCACTGTGTGTGTGTGTCAGTGTGTATCGCTGTGTGTGTGTGTGTGTCAGTGTGTATCAATGTGTTTGTGGGGGTCATTGTGTATCACTGTGTGTGGGGGTCAGTGTGTATCACTGTGTGTTTGTGTGTGTGTGTGTCACTGTGTGTGTGCGTGTGACAGTGTGTATCACTGTGTGTGTGTGTGTTGGTCAGTGTGTATTACGGTGTGTGTGTGTGAGTGTGTGACAGTGTGTTTCACTGTGTGTTTGTGTCAGAGTGCATCACTGTGTGTGTGTGTCAGCGTGTATCACTGTGTGTGTTTCAGTGTGTATCACTGTGTATGTGTGGGTCAGTGTTTATCACTGTGTGTGTGTGGGTCAGTGTTTATCACTGTGTGTGTGTGTGTGTGTGTGGGTCAGTGTGCGTCACTGTGTGTGTGTGGGTCAGTGTGTATCACTGTGTGTGTGTGTCAGGGTGTATCACTGTGTGTGTCAGTGTGCATCGCTGGATATGTGTGTGTCAGTTTGTATCACTGAGTGTGTGGGTTAGTGTGTATCACTGTGTGTGTGTGTCAGTGTGTATCACTGTGTGTGTGTCAGTGTGTATCACGGTGTGTGTGTCAGTGTGTGTCAGTGTGTATCACTGTGTGTGTGTCAGTGTGTATCACTGTGTGTGTGTGTGCATCACTGTGTGTGTGTAGGTCAGTGTGTCTCACTGTGTGTGTGTGTAGGTCAGTGTGTATCACTGTGTGTGTGTGTGTGGGTCAGTGTGTATCACTGTGTGTGTGTCACTGTGTGTCAGTGTGTATCACTGTGTGTGTGTGCATCACTGTGTGTGTGTTGGTCAGTGTGTATCACTGTGTGAGCGTGTGTCAGTGTGTATCACTGTGTGTGGGTGGGTCAGTGTGTATCACTGTGTGTGTGTGTGTGTGTGGGTCAGTGTGTATCACTGTGTATGTGTGTGTAGGTCAGTGTGTGTCACTGTGTGTGTGTGTGTGTGTGTGTCAGGGTGTATCACTGTGTGTGTCAGTGTGCATCGCTGGATATGTGTGTGTCAGTTTGTATCACTGTGTGTGTGGGTTAGTGTGTATCACTGTGTGTGTGTGTTTCAGTGTGCATCGCTGGGTGTGTGTGTGCCAGTGTGTATCACTGTGTGTGTGTCACTGTGTGTGTGTGTGTGTGTGACAGTGTGTATCACTGTGTGTGGGGCTCAGGTTGCATTACTGTGTGTGTGTGTGTGTGTGTGTGTGTGTGCCAGCGTGTATCACTGTGTGTGTGTGGGTCAGTGTGTCTCACTGTGTGTGTGCATGTCAGTGTGTGTCACTGTGTGTGTGTGTGCGTCAGTGTGTATCACTGTGTGTATGTGTGTGTGTCAGTGTGTATCACTGTGTTTTTATCAGTGTGTGTCACTGTGTGTGTAGCAGTGTGTGTGAGGGTCAGTGCCGATGTGTGTGTCAGTGTGTGTCACTGTGCGTGTGTGTGTGGGTCAGTGTGTATCACTGTGTGTGGGTGTCAGTCTGTATCACTGTCTGTGTGTCACTGCGTGGGTGCGTGTGTGTGTGTGTGTCAATGTGTATCACTGTGGGTGTGTGGGTCAGTGTGTATCACTGTGTGTGTGTCGGTGTGTGTCATTGCGTGTGTGTGACAGTGTGTTTTACTGTGTGTGTGTGGGTCAGTGTGTATCACTGTGGGTGTGTGGGTCAGTGTGTATTACTGTGTGTGTGTCAATGTGTGTCAATGCGTGTGTTTGACAGTGTGTTTCAATGTGTGTGTGTCAGTGTGTATCACTGTGTGAGCGTGTGTCAGTGTGTATCACTGTGTTAGTGTGGGTCAGTGTGTGTCACTGTGTGTGTGTGGGTCAGTGTATGTCACTGTGTGTTTGTGAGGGTCAGTGTGCATCACTGTTTGTGTGTGTCTGTGTGTCTGTGTGTGTGTGTATCAGTGTGTGTTTGTGTGTGTCTGTGAGTATCACTGTGTGTGTGTGTCAGTGTGTGTCATTGCGTGTGTGGGGGTCAGGATGTATCACTGTGTGTGTGTGGGTCAGTGTGTATCACTGTGGGTGTGTGTGTGTGTGTGTGTCAGTGTGTATCACTGTGTGTCTTTCAGTGTGTTTCACTGTGTGTGAGTCAGTGTGTATCACTGTGTGAGGGGGGGTCAGTATGTATCACTGTGTGTGTGTGGGTCAGTGTGTATCACTGTGGGTGTGTGTGTGTGTGTGTGTGTGTCAGTGTGTATCACTGTGTGTCTTTCAGTGTGTATCACTGTGTGTGTGTCAGCGCGTGGGTAAGTGTGTATCAATATTTGTGTGGGTCAGTGTGTATCACTGTGGGTGTGTTTGTGTGTGTGTGTGTCAGTGTGTATCACTGTGTGTCTTTCAGTGTGTATCACTGTGTGTGTCAGCGCGTGGGTAAGTGTGTATCAATATTTGTGTGGGTCAGTGTGTATCACTGTGTGTGTGTGTGTGTCAGTGTGCATCACTGTGTGTGTGTGTGTCAGTGTGTATCACTGTGTGTGTGTCAGTGTGTATCGTTGTGTGTGTATGTGTGTCAGTGTGTATCAATGTGTTTGTGGGGTTCATTGTGTATCACTGTGTGTGTGCGTCAGTGTGTATTACTGTGTGTGTGTGTGCGACAGTGTGTATCATTGTGTGTGTGTGTGGGTCAGTGTGTATCACTGTGTGTGTGTGTGTGTGTGTGTGACAGTGTGTATCAGTGTGTGTCTGGGTCAGTGTGCATCACTGTGTGTGTGTGGGTCAGTGCGTATCACTTTGTGTGGGTCAGTGCGTATCACTGTATGTGTGGGTCAGTGTGCATCACTGTGTGTGTGTCAGTGTGTATCGCTGTGTGTGTATGTGTGTCAGTGTGTATCACTGTGTGTGTGTCAGTGTGTATCACTGTGTGTGTATGTGTGTCAGTGTGTATCAATGTGTTTGTGGGGGTCATTGTGTATCACTGTGTGTGGGGGTCAGTGTGTATTACTGTGTGTGTGTGACAGTGTGTATCACTGTGTGTGTGTGTGGGTCTGTGTGTATCACTGTGTGTGTGTGTGGGTCTGTGTGTATCACTGTGTGTGTGTGTGTGTGTGTGTGTGTGTGACAGTGTGTATCAGTGTGTGTCTGGGTCAGTGTGCATCACTGTGTGTGTGTGGTTCAGTGCGTATCACTGTGTGTGGGTCAGTGCGTATCACTGTGTGTGTGGGTCAGTGTGTATCACTGTGTGTGTGTGTGTGTGTCAGCGTGTATCACTGTGTGTGTGTGTGTCAGCGTGTATCACTGTGTGTCTTTCAGTGTTCATCACTGTGTGTGTGTGTGTGTGTGTGGGTCAGTGTGCATCACTGTGTGTGTGTGTGGGTCAGTTTTTATCACTGTGTGTGTGGGTCAGTGTGCATCACTCTGTGTGTGTGGGTCAGTTTTTATCACTGTGTGTGTGTGGGTCAGTGTGTATCACTTTGTGTGTGTGTGTGGTTATGTGTGTATCACTATTTGTGTGGGTCAGTGTGTATCACTGTGTGTGTGTGTGTCAGTGTGTATCACTGTGTGTGTGTGGGTCAGTGTGCATCACTGTTTGTGTGGGTCAGTATGTATCACTGTGTGTGTGTGTCAGTGTGTATCGCTGTGTGTGTGTGTGTGTGTGTCAGTGTGTATCAATGTGTTTGTGGGGGTCATTGTGTATCACTGTGTGTGGGGGTCAGTGTGTATCACTGTGCGTTTGTGTGTGTGTGTGTCACTGTGTGTGTGCGTGTGACAGTGTGTATCACTGTGTGTGTGTGTTGGTCAGTGTGTATTACGGTGTGTGTGTGTGAGTGTGTGACAGTGTGTTTCACTGTGTGTTTGTGTCAGAGTGCATCACTGTGTGTGTGTGTCAGCGTGCATCACTGTGTGTGTTTCAGTGTGTATCACTGTGTATGTGTGGGTCAGTGTTTATCACTGTGTGTGTGTGGGTCAGTGTTTATCACTGTGTGTGTGTGTGTGTGGGTCAGTGTGCGTCACTGTGTGTGTGTGGGTCAGTGTGTATCACTGTGTGTGTGTGTCAGGGTGTATCACTGTGTGTGTCAGTGTGCATCGCTGGGTATGTGTGTGTCAGTTTGTATCACTGAGTGTGTGGGTTAGTGTGTATCACTGTGTGTGTGTGTCAGTGTGTATCACTGTGTGTGTGTCAGTGTGTATCACTGTGTGTGTGTCAGTGTGTGTCAGTGTGTATCACTGTGTGTGTGTCAGTGTGTATCACTGTGTGTGTGTGTGCATCACTGTGTGTGTGTAGGTCAGTGTGTCTCACTGTGTGTGTGTGTAGGTCAGTGTGTATCACTGTGTGTGTGTGTGGGTCAGTGTGTATCACTGTGTGTGTGTCAGTGTGTGTCAGTGTGTATCACTGTGTGTGTGTGCATCACTGTGTGTGTGTTGGTCAGTGTGTATCACTGTGTGAGCGTGTGTCAGTGTGTATCACTGTGTGTGGGTGGGTCAGTGTGTATCACTGTGTGTGTGTGTGTGTGTGGGTCAGTGTGTATCACTGTGTATGTGTGTGTAGGTCAGTGTGTGTCACTGTGTGTGTGTGTGTGTGTGTCAGGGTGTATCACTGTGTGTGTCAGTGTGCATCGCTGGGTATGTGTGTGTCAGTTTGTATCACTGTGTGTGTGGGTTAGTGTGTATCACTGTGTGTGTGTGTTTCAGTGTGCATCGCTGGGTGTGTGTGTGCCAGTGTGTATCACTGTGTGTGTGTCACTGTGTGTGTATGTGTGTGTGACAGTGTGTATCACTGTGTGTGGCGCTCAGGTTGCATCACTGTGTGTGTGTGTGTGTGTGCCAGCGTGTATCACTGTGTGTGTGTGGGTCAGTGTGTATCACTTTGCGTTTGTGGGTCAATGTGTACCACTGTGTGTGTGTGGGTCAGTGTGTATCACTGTGTGTGGGTCAGTGTGTATCACTGTGTGTGTGTGTGTGTGTGTGTGGGTATGTGTCAGTGTGCATCACTGTGTCTGTGTGGGTTAGTGTGCATCACTGTGTGTGTGTGGGTGAGTGTGTATCACTGTGTGTGTGTGTGTGTGTGTGTGTGTGTGTGTGTGTGTGTGTGTGTGTCAGTGTGTATCACTGTGTGTCTTTCAGTGTTTATCACTGTGCGTGCGTGGGTCAGTGTGTATCACTGTGTGTGTGTTGGTTAGTGTGCATCACTGTGTCTGTGTGGGTGAGTGTGTATGACTGTGTGTGTATCAGTGTGTGTCAGTGTGTATCACTGTGTGTGTGTGCATCACTGTGTGTGTGTAGGTCAGTTTGTATCACTGTGTGTGTGTGGGTTAATGTGCATCACTGTGTGTGTGTCACTGAGTGTGTGTGTGTGTGTATGTCAGTGTGTATCACTGTATGTTTGTGGGTCAATGTGTACCACTGTGTGTGTGTCGGTCAGTGTGTATCACTTTGTGTGTGTCAGTGTGCATCACTGTGTGTGTATCGGTCAGTATGTATCACTTTGTGTGTGTCAGTGTGCATCACTGTGTGTGTGTCGGTCATTATGTATCACTTTGTGTGTGTCAGTGTGCATCACTGTGTGTGTGCGTGTCAGTGTGTATCACTGTGTGTGTGTGTGTCAGCGTGTATCACTGTGTGTCCTTCAGTGTGTATCACTGTGTATGTGTGAGTCAGTGTTTATCACTGTGTGTGTGTGTCAGTGTGTATCACTGTGTGTGTGTGGGTCAGTGTGTATCACTGTGTCTGTGTGTGTGTGTGTGTGTGTGTGTGTGTGTCAGTGTGTATCACTGTGTGTCTTTCAGTGTGTATCACAGTGTGTGTGTCAGCGCGTGGGTAAGTGTGTATCACTATTTGTGTGGGTCAGTGTGTATCACTGTGTGTGTGTGTGCGTCAGTGTGCATCACTGTGTGTGTGTGTGTGTCAGTGTGTATCGCTGTGTATGTATCAGTGTGTATCACTGTGTGTGTGTCAGTGTGTATCGTTGTGTGTGTATGTGTGTCAGTGTGTATCAATGTGTTTGTGGGGTTCATTGTGTATCACTGTGTGTGTGCGTCAGTGTGTATTACTGCGTGTGTGTGTGTGACAGTGTGTATCACTGTGTATGTGTGGGTCAGTGTGTATCACTGTGTGTGTGTGTGTGTGTGTGACAGTGTGTATCAGTGTGTGTCTGGGTCAGTGTGCATCACTATGTGTGTGTGGGTCAGTGCGTATCACTTTGTGTGGGTCAGTGCGTATCACTGTATGTGTGGGTCAGTGTGCATCACTGTGTGTGTGTCAGTGTGTATCGCTGTGTGTGTATGTGTGTCAGTGTGTATCACTGTGTGTGTGTCAGTGTGTATCACTGTGTGTGTATGTGTGTCAGTGTGTATCAATGTGTTTGTGGGGGTCATTGTGTATCACTGTGTGTGGGGGTCAGTGTGTATTACTGTGTGTGTGTGACAGTGTGTATCACTGTGTGTGTGTGTGGGTCAGTGTGTATCACTGTGTGTGTGTGTGTGTGTGTGTGTGTGTGTGTGACAGTGTGTATCAGTGTGTGTCTGGGTCAGTGTGCATCACTGTGTGTGTGTGGTTCAGTGCGTATCACTTTGTGTGGGTCAGTGCGTATCACTGTGTGTGTGGGTCAATGTGTATCACTGTGTGTGTGTGTGTCAGCGTGTATCACTGTGTGTGTGTGTGTCAGCGTGTATCACTGTGTGTCTTTCAGTGTGTATCACTGTGTGTCTTTCAGTGTTCATCACTGTGTGTGTGTGTGTGTGGGGGTCAGTGTGCATCACTGTGTGTGTGTGTGGGTCAGTTTTTATCACTGTGTGTGTGGGTCAGTGTGCATCACTGTGTGTGTGTGGGTCAGTTTTTTTCACTGTATGTGTGTGGGTCAGTGTGTATCAATGTGTGTCTTTCAGTGTGTATCACTGTGTGTGTGTGGGTCAGTGTTTATCACTGTGTGTGTGTGGGTCAGTGTGTATCACTTTGTGTGTGTGTGTGGTTAAGTGTGTATCACTATTTGTGTGGGTCAGTGTGTATCACTGTGTGTGTGTGTGTCAGTGTGTATCACTGTGTGTGTGTGTGTGTGTGGGTCAGTGTGCATCACTGTTTGTGTGGGTCAGTGTGTATCACTGTGTGTGTGTGTCAGTGTGTATCGCTGTGTGTGTGTGTGTCAGTGTGTATCAATGTGTTTGTGGGGGTCATTGTGTATCACTGTGTGTGGGGGTCAGTGTGTATCACTGTGTGTTTGTGTGTGTGTGTGTCACTGTGTGTCTGCGTGTGACAGTGTGTATCACTGTGTATGTGTGTTGGTCAGTGTGTATTACGGTGTGTGTGTGTGAGTGTGTGACAGTGTGTTTCACTGTGTGTTTGTGTCAGAGTGCATCACTGTGTGTGTGTGTCAGCGTGTATCACTGTGTGTGTTTCAGTGTGTATCACTGTGTATGTGTGGGTCAGTGTTTATCACTGTGTGTGTGTGTGTGTGTGTGGGTCAGTGTGCGTCACTGTGTGTGTGTGGGTCAGTGTGTATCACTGTGTGTGTGTGTCAGGGTGTATCACTGTGTGTGTCAGTGTGCATCGCTGGGTATGTGTGTGTCAGTTTGTATCACTGAGTGTGTGGGTTAGTGTGTATCACTGTGTGTGTGTGTCAGTGTGTATCACTGTGTGTGTGTCAGTGTGTATCACTGTGTGTGTGTCAGTGTGTGTCAGTGTGTATCACTGTGTGTGTGTCAGTGTGTGTCAGTGTGTATCACTGTGTGTGTGTGTGCATCACTGTGTGTGTGTAGGTCAGTGTGTCTCACTGTGTGTGTGTGTGTGGGTCAGTGTGTATCACTGTGTGTGTGTCAGTGTGTGTCAGTGTGTATCACTGTGTGTGTGTGCATCACTGTGTGTGTGTTGGTCAGTGTGTATCACTTTGTGAGCGTGTGTCAGTGTGTATCACTGTGTGTGGGTGGGTCAGTGTGTATCACTGTGTGTGTGTGTGTGGGTCAGTGTGTATCACTGTGTGTGTGTGTGTAGGTCAGTGTGTGTCACTGTGTGTGTGTGTGTGTGTCAGGGTGTATCACTGTGTGTGTCAGTGTGCATCGCTGGGTATGTGTGTGTCAGTTTGTATCACTGTGTGTGTGGGTTAGTGTGTATCACTGTGTGTGTGTGTTTCAGTGTGCATCGCTGGGTGTGTGTGTGCCAGTGTGTATCACTGTGTGTGTGTCACTGTGTGTGTATGTGTGTGTGACAGTGTGTATCACTGTGTGTGGGGCTCAGGTTGCATCACTGTGTGTGTGTGTGTGTGTGCCAGCGTGTATCACTGTGTGTGTGTGGGTCAGTGTGTATCACTGTGGGTGTGTGGGTCAGTGTGTATCACTGTGTGTGTGTCAATGTGTGTCAATGCGTGTGTTTGACAGTGTGTTTCAATGTGTGTGTGTCAGTGTGTATCACTGTGTGAGCGTGTGTCAGTGTGTATCACTGTGTTAGTGTGGGTCAGTGTGTGTCACTGTGTGTGTGTGGGTCAGTGTATGTCACTGTGTGTTTGTGTGGGTCAGTGTGCATCACTGTTTGTGTGTGTCTGTGTGTGTGTGTATCAGTGTGTGTTTGTGTGTGTCTGTGAGTATCACTGTGTGTGTGTGTCAGTGTGTGTCATTGCGTGTGTGGGGGTCAGTATGTATCACTGTGTGTGTGTGGGTCAGTGTGTATCACTGTGGGTGTGTGTGTGTGTGTGTGTGTGTCAGTGTGTATCACTGTGTGTCTTTCAGTGTGTTTCACTGTGTGTGAGTCAGTGTGTATCACTGTGTGAGGGGGGGTCAGTATGTATCACTGTGTGTGTGTGGGTCAGTGTGTATCACTGTGGGTGTGTGTGTGTGTGTGTGTCAGTGTGTATCACTGTGTGTCTTTCAGTGTGTATCACTGTGTGTGTGTCAGCGCGTGGGTAAGTGTGTATCAATATTTGTGTGGGTCAGTGTGTATCACTGTGGGTGTGTGTGTTTGTCAGTGTGTATCACTGTGTGTCTTTCAGTGTGTATCACTGTGTGTGTGTCAGCGCGTGGGTGAGTGTGTATCAATATTTGTGTGGGTCAGTGTGTATCACTGTGTGTCAGTGTGCATCACTGTGTGTGTGTGTGTCAGTGTGTATCACTGTGTGTGTGTCAGTGTGTATCGTTGTGTGTATGTGTGTATGTGTGTCAGTGTGTATCAATGTGTTTGTGGGGTTCATTGTGTATCACTGTGTGTGTGCGTCAGTGTGTATTACTGTGTGTGTGTGTGCGACAGTGTGTATCACTGTGTGTGTGTGTGGGTCAGTGTGTATCACTGTGTGTGTGTGTGTGTGTGTGACAGTGTGTATCAGTGTGTGTCTGGGTCAGTGTGCATCACTGTGTGTGTGTGGGTCAGTGCGTATCACTTTGTGTGGGTCAGTGCGTATCACTGTATGTGTGGGTCAGTGTGCATCACTGTGTGTGTGTCAGTGTGTATCGCTGTGTGTGTATGTGTGGCAGTGTGTATCACTGTGTGTGTGTCAGTGTGTATCACTGTGTGTGTATGTGTGTCAGTGTGTATCAATGTGTTTGTGGGGGTCATTGTGTATCACTGTGTGTGGGGGTCAGTGTGTATTACTGTGTGTGTGTGACAGTGTGTATCACTGTGTGTGTGTGTGGGTCTGTGTGTATCACTGTGTGTGTGTGTGGGTCTGTGTGTATCACTGTGTGTGTGTGTGTGTGTGTGTGTGTGTGTGACAGTGTGTATCAGTGTGTGTCTGGGTCAGTGTGCATCACTGTGTGTGTGTGGTTCAGTGCGTATCACTGTGTGTGGGTCAGTGCGTATCACTGTGTGTGTGGGTCAGTGTGTATCACTGTGTGTGTGTGTGTGTCAGCGTGTATCACTGTGTGTCTTTCAGTGTTCATCACTGTGTGTGTGTGTGTGTGTGTGTGGGTCAGTGTGCATCACTGTGTGTGTGTGTGGGTCAGTTTTTATCACTGTGTGTGTGGGTCAGTGTGCATCACTCTGTGTGTGTGGGTCAGTTTTTATCACTGTGTGTGTGTGGGTCAGTGTGTATCACTTTGTGTGTGTGTGTGGTTATGTGTGTATCACTATTTGTGTGGGTCAGTGTGTATCACTGTGTGTGTGTGTGCCAGTGTGTATCACTGTGTGTGTGTGGGTCAGTGTGCATCACTGTTTGTGTGGGTCAGTATGTATCACTGTGTGTGTGTGTCAGTGTGTATCGCTGTGTGTGTGTGTGTGTGTCAGTGTGTATCAATGTGTTTGTGGGGGTCATTGTGTATCACTGTGTGTGGGGGTCAGTGTGTATCACTGTGCGTTTGTGTGTGTGTGTGTGTCACTGTGTGTGTGCGTGTGACAGTGTGTATCACTGTGTGTGTGTGTTGGTCAGTGTGTATTACGGTGTGTGTGTGTGAGTGTGTGACAGTGTGTTTCACTGTGTGTTTGTGTCAGAGTGCATCACTGTGTGTGTGTGTCAGCGTGCATCACTGTGTGTGTTTCAGTGTGTATCACTGTGTATGTGTGGGTCAGTGTTTATCACTGTGTGTGTGTGGGTCAGTGTTTATCACTGTGTGTGTGTGTGTGTGGGTCAGTGTGCGTCACTGTGTGTGTGTGGGTCAGTGTGTATCACTGTGTGTGTGTGTCAGGGTGTATCACTGTGTGTGTCAGTGTGCATCGCTGGGTATGTGTGTGTCAGTTTGTATCACTGAGTGTGTGGGTTAGTGTGTATCACTGTGTGTGTGTGTCAGTGTGTATCACTGTGTGTGTGTCAGTGTGTATCACTGTGTGTGTGTCAGTGTGTGTCAGTGTGTATCACTGTGTGTGTGTCAGTGTGTATCACTGTGTGTGTGTGTGCATCACTGTGTGTGTGTAGGTCAGTGTGTCTCACTGTGTGTGTGTGTAGGTCAGTGTGTATCACTGTGTGTGTGTGTGGGTCAGTGTGTATCACTGTGTGTGTGTCAGTGTGTGTCAGTGTGTATCACTGTGTGTGTGTGCATCACTGTGTGTGTGTTGGTCAGTGTGTATCACTGTGTGAGCGTGTGTCAGTGTGTATCACTGTGTGTGGGTGGGTCAGTGTGTATCACTGTGTGTGTGTGTGTGTGTGGGTCAGTGTGTATCACTGTGTATGTGTGTGTAGGTCAGTGTGTGTCACTGTGTGTGTGTGTGTGTGTGTCAGGGTGTATCACTGTGTGTGTCAGTGTGCATCGCTGGGTATGTGTGTGTCAGTTTGTATCACTGTGTGTGTGGGTTAGTGTGTATCACTGTGTGTGTGTGTTTCAGTGTGCATCGCTGGGTGTGTGTGTGCCAGTGTGTATCACTGTGTGTGTGTCACTGTGTGTGTATGTGTGTGTGACAGTGTGTATCACTGTGTGTGGCGCTCAGGTTGCATCACTGTGTTTGTGTGTGTGTGTGCCAGCGTGTATCACTGTGTGTGTGTGGGTCAGTGTGTATCACTTTGCGTTTGTGGGTCAATGTGTACCACTGTGTGTGTGTGGGTCAGTGTGTATCACTGTGTGTGGGTCAGTGTGTATCACTGTGTGTGTGTGTGTGTGTGTGTGGGTATGTGTCAGTGTGCATCACTGTGTCTGTGTGGGTTAGTGTGCATCACTGTGTGTGTGTGAGTGTGTATCACTGTGTGTGTGTGTGTGTGTGTGTGTCAGTGTGTATCACTGTGTGTCTTTCAGTGTTTATCACTGTGCGTGTGTGGGTCAGTGTGTATCACTGTGTGTGTGTTGGTTAGTGTGCATCACTGTGTCTGTGTGGGTGAGTGTGTATGACTGTGTGTGTATCAGTGTGTGTCAGTGTGTATCACTGTGTGTGTGTGCATCACTGTGTGTGTGTAGGTCAGTTTGTATCACTGTGTGTGTGTGGGTTAATGTGCATCACTGTGTGTGTGTCACTGAGTGTGTGTGTGTGTGTATGTCAGTGTGTATCACTGTATGTTTGTGGGTCAATGTGTACCACTGTGTGTGTGTCGGTCAGTGTGTATCACTTTGTGTGTGTCAGTGTGCATCACTGTGTGTGTATCGGTCAGTATGTATCACTTTGTGTGTGTCAGTGTGCATCACTGTGTGTGTGTCGGTCATTATGTATCACTTTGTGTGTGTCAGTGTGCATCACTGTGTGTGTGCGTGTCAGTGTGTATCACTGTGTGTGTGTGTGTCAGCGTGTATCACTGTGTGTCCTTCAGTGTGTATCACTGTGTATGTGTGAGTCAGTGTTTATCACTGTGTGTGTGTGTCAGTGTGTATCACTGTGTGTGTGTGGGTCAGTGTGTATCACTGTGTCTGTGTGTGTGTGTGTGTGTGTGTGTGTGTCAGTGTGTATCACTGTGTGTCTTTCAGTGTGTATCACAGTGTGTGTGTCAGCGCGTGGGTAAGTGTGTATCACTATTTGTGTGGGTCAGTGTGTATCACTGTGTGTGTGTGTGCGTCAGTGTGCATCACTGTGTGTGTGTGTGTGTCAGTGTGTATCGCTGTGTATGTATCAGTGTGTATCACTGTGTGTGTGTCAGTGTGTATCGTTGTGTGTGTATGTGTGTCAGTGTGTATCAATGTGTTTGTGGGGTTCATTGTGTATCACTGTGTGTGTGCGTCAGTGTGTATTACTGCGTGTGTGTGTGTGACAGTGTGTATCACTGTGTATGTGTGGGTCAGTGTGTATCACTGTGTGTGTGTGTGTGTGTGTGTGACAGTGTGTATCAGTGTGTGTCTGGGTCAGTGTGCATCACTGTGTGTGTGTGGGTCAGTGCGTATCACTTTGTGTGGGTCAGTGCGTATCACTGTATGTGTGGGTCAGTGTGCATCACTGTGTGTGTGTCAGTGTGTATCGCTGTGTGTGTATGTGTGTCAGTGTGTATCACTGTGTGTGTGTCAGTGTGTATCACTGTGTGTGTATGTGTGTCAGTGTGTATCAATGTGTTTGTGGGGTCATTGTGTATCACTGTGTGTGGGGGTCAGTGTGTATTACTGTGTGTGTGTGACAGTGTGTATCACTGTGTGTGTGTGTGTGGGTCAGTGTGTATCACTGTGTGTGTGTGTGTGTGTGTGTGTGTGTGTGACAGTGTGTATCAGTGTGTGTCTGGGTCAGTGTGCATCACTGTGTGTGTGTGGTTCAGTGCGTATCACTTTGTGTGGGTCAGTGCGTATCACTGTGTGTGTGGGTCAATGTGTATCACTGTGTGTGTGTGTGTCAGCGTGTATCACTGTGTGTGTGTGTGTCAGCGTGTATCACTGTGTGTCTTTCAGTGTGTATCACTGTGTGTCTTTCAGTGTTCATCACTGTGTGTGTGTGTGTGTGTGGGTCAGTGTGCATCACTGTGTGTGTGTGTGGGTCAGTTTTTATCACTGTGTGTGTGGGTCAGTGTGCATCACTGTGTGTGTGTGGGTCAGTTTTTTTCACTGTATGTGTGTGGGTCAGTGTGTATCAATGTGTGTCTTTCAGTGTGTATCACTGTGTGTGTGTGGGTCAGTGTTTATCACTGTGTGTGTGTGGGTCAGTGTGTATCACTTTGTGTGTGTGTGTGTGGTTAAGTGTGTATCACTATTTGTGTGGGTCAGTGTGTATCACTGTGTGTGTGTGTGTCAGTGTGTATCACTGTGTGTGTGTGTGTGTGTGGGTCAGTGTGCATCACTGTTTGTGTGGGTCAGTGTGTATCACTGTGTGTGTGTGTCAGTGTGTATCGCTGTGTGTGTGTGTGTCAGTGTGTATCAATGTGTTTGTGGGGGTCATTGTGTATCACTGTGTGTGGGGGTCAGTGTGTATCACTGTGTGTTTGTGTGTGTGTGTGTCACTGTGTGTCTGCGTGTGACAGTGTGTATCACTGTGTGTGTGTGTTGGTCAGTGTGTATTACGGTGTGTGTGTGTGAGTGTGTGACAGTGTGTTTCACTGTGTGTTTGTGTCAGAGTGCATCACTGTGTGTGTGTGTCAGCGTGTATCACTGTGTGTGTTTCAGTGTGTATCACTGTGTATGTGTGGGTCAGTGTTAATCACTGTGTGTGTGTGTGTGTGTGGGTCAGTGTGCGTCACTGTGTGTGTGTGGGTCAGTGTGTATCACTGTGTGTGTGTGTCAGGGTGTATCACTGTGTGTGTCAGTGTGCATCGCTGGGTATGTGTGTGTCAGTTTGTATCACTGAGTGTGTGGGTTAGTGTGTATCACTGTGTGTGTGTGTCAGTGTGTATCACTGTGTGTGTGTCAGTGTGTATCACTGTGTGTGTGTCAGTGTGTGTCAGTGTGTATCACTGTGTGTGTGTCAGTGTGTGTCAGTGTGTATCACTGTGTGTGTGTGTGCATCACTGTGTGTGTGTAGGTCAGTGTGTCTCACTGTGTGTGTAGGTCAGTGTGTATCACTGTGTGTGTGTGTGTGGGTCAGTGTGTATCACTGTGTGTGTGTCAGTGTGTGTCAGTGTGTATCACTGTGTGTGTGTGCATCACTGTGTGTGTGTTGGTCAGTGTGTATCACTTTGTGAGCGTGTGTCAGTGTGTATCACTGTGTGTGGGTGGGTCAGTGTGTATCACTGTGTGTGTGTGTGTGTGGGTCAGTGTGTATCACTGTGTGTGTGTGTGTAGGTCAGTGTGTGTCACTGTGTGTGTGTGTGTGTGTCAGGGTGTATCACTGTGTGTGTCAGTGTGCATCGCTGGGTATGTGTGTGTCAGTTTGTATCACTGTGTGTGTGGGTTAGTGTGTATCACTGTGTGTGTGTGTTTCAGTGTGCATCGCTGGGTGTGTGTGTGCCAGTGTGTATCACTGTGTGTGTGTCACTGTGTGTGTGTGTGTGTGACAGTGTGTATCACTGTGTGTGGGGCTCAGGTTGCATCACTGTGTGTGTGTGTGTGTGTGCCAGCGTGTATCACTGTGTGTGTGTGGGTCAGTGTGTATCACTTTGCGTTTGTGGGTCAATGTGTACCACTGTGTGTGTGTGGGTCAGTGTGTATCACTGTGTGTGGGTCAGTGTGTATCACTGTGTGTGTGTGTGTGTGTGGGTATGTGTCAGTGTGCATCACTGTGTCTGTGTGGGTTAGTGTGCATCACTGTGTGTGTGTGGGTGAGTGTGTATCACTGTGTGTGTGTGTGTGTGTGTGTGTGTGTGTGTGTGTGTGTGTCATTGTGTATCACTGTGTGTCTTTCAGTGTTTATCACTGTGCGTGTGTGGGTCAGTGTGTATCACTGTGTGTGTGTGGGTTAGTGTGCATCACTGTGTCTGTGTGGGTGAGTGTGTATGACTGTGTGTGTGTCTGGGTCAGTATGTATCACTGTGAATGTGTGTGGGTCAGTGTGTATCACTATGTGTGTGTGGGTCAGTGTGTATCACTGTGCGTGTGTGGGGCAGTGTGGATCACTGTGTGTGTGGGTCAATGTGTATCACTGTGTGTGTGTGAATGTGTATCACTGTGTGTGTGTGTGTGTGTGTGTGTGTGTCAGTGTGTGTGTGTCAGTGTGTATCACTGTGTGTGTGTGTGTGTCAGTGTGCATCACTGTGTGTGTGTGGGTCAGTGTGTATCACTGTGTGTGTGTGTGGGTCAGTGTGTATCACTGTGTGTGTGTGGGTCAGTGTGTATCACAGTGTGTGTGTGTCAGTGTGTATCAATGTGTGTGTGTGTGTGTGTGTCAGTGTGTGTGTGTCAGTGTGTATTACTGCGTGTGTGTGTGTGTGTATGTGTCAGTGTGCATCACTGTGTGTGTGTGTGTGGTTTAGTGTGCATCACTGTGTGTGTGTGGGTGAGTGTGTATCACTGTGTGTGTGCGTGTGTCAGTGTGCATCACTTTATGTGTGTGTGTGTCAGTGTGTATCACTGTGTGTGTGTGGGGGGGGGTCAGAGTGTATCACTGTGCGTGTGTGGGTCAGTGTGTTTCACTGTCTGAGCGTGTCAGTGTGTTTCACTGTGCGCGTGTGGGTCAGTGTGTGTCAGTGTGTATCACTGTGTGTGTGTGTCAGTGTGTATCACTGTGTGTGTGTGTGTCATTGTGTGTGTGTCAGTGTTTATCACTGTGTGGGTCAGTGTGTATCACTGTGTGTGTGTGAGTGTCAGTGTGTATCACTGTGTGTGTGTGTGTCAGTGTGCGTCACTGTGTGTGTGTGGGTCAGTGTGTATCACTGTGTGTGTGTGTGTCAGGGTGTATCACTGTGTGTGTCAGTGTGCATCGCTGGGTATGTGTGTGTCAGTTTGTATCACTGTGTGTGTGGGTTAGTGTGTATCACTGTGTGTGTGTGTGTCAGTGTGTATCACTGTGTGTGTGTCAGTGTGTGTCAGTGTGTATCACTGTGTGTGTGTCAGTGTGTGTCAGTGTGTATCACTGTGTGTGTGTCAGTGTGTGTCAGTGTGTATCACTGTGTGTGTGTGCATCAATGTGTGTGTGTAGGTCAGTTTGTATCACTGTGTGTGTGTGGGTTAATGTGCATCACTGTGTGTGTGTCACTGAGTGTGTGTGTGTGTCAGTGTGTATCACTGTATGTTTGTGGGTCAATGTGTACCACTGTGTGTGTGTCGGTCAGTGTGTATCACTTTGTGTGTGTCAGTGTGCATCACTGTGTGTGTGTCGGTCAGTATGTATCACTTTGTGTGTGTCAGTGTGCATCACTGTGTGTGTGTCGGTCATTATGTATCACTTTGTGTGTGTCAGTGTGCATCACTGTGTGTGTGCGTGTCAGTGTGTATCACTGTGTGTGTGTGTGTGTGTCAGCGTGTATCACTGTGTGTCCTTCAGTGTGTATCACTGTGTATGTGTGAGTCAGTGTTTATCACTGTGTGTGTGTGACAGTGTGTATCACTGTGTGTGTGTGGGTCAGTGTGTATCACTGTGTCTGTGTGTGTGTGTGTGTGTGTGTGTCAGTGTGTATCGCTGTGTATGTGTCAGTGTGTATCACTGTGTGTGTGTCAGTGTGTATCGTTGTGTGTGTGTATGTGTGTCAGTGTGTATCAATGTGTTTGTGGGGTTCATTGTGTATCACTGTGTGTGTGGGTCAGTGTGTATTACTGTGTGTGTGTGTGTGACAGTGTGTATCACTGTGTGTGTGTGTGGGTCAGTGTGTATCACTGTGTGTGTGTGTGTGTGACAGTGTGTATCAGTGTGTGTCTGGGTCAGTGTGCATCACTGTGTGTGTGTGGGTCAGTGCGTATCACTTTGTGTGGGTCAGTGCGTATCACTGTATGTGTGGGTCAGTGTGTATCACTGTGTGTGTGTGTGTCAGCGTGTATCACTGTGTGTGTGTGTCAGCGTGTATCACTGTGTGTCTTTCAGTGTTCATCACTGTGTGTGTGTGTGTGTGTGTGTGGGTCAGTGTGCATCACTGTGTGTGTGTGGGTCAGTTTTTATCACTGTGTGTGTGGGTCAGTGTGCATCACTGTGTGTGTGTGGGTCCGTTTTTATCACTGTGTGTGTGTGGGTCAGTGTGTATCGCTGTGTATGTGTCAGTGTGTATCACTGTGTGTGTGTCAGTGTGTATCGCTGTGTGTGTATGTGTGTCAGTGTGTATCAATGTGTTTGTGGGGTTCATTGTGTATCACTGTGTGTGGGGGTCAGTGTGTATTACTGTGTGTGTGTGTGACAGTGTGTATCACTGTGTGTGTGGGTCAGTGTGTATCACTGTGTGTGTGTGCGTGTGTGTGTGACAGTGTGTATCAGTGTGTGTCTGGGTCAGTGTGCATCACTGTGTGTGTGTGGGTCAGTGCGTATCACTGTGTGTGGGTCAGTGCGTATCACTGTATGTGTGGGTCAGTGTGTATCACTGTGTGTGTGTGTGTCAGCGTGTATCACTGTGTGTGTGTGTGTCAGCGTGTATCACTGTGTGTCTTTCAGTGTTCATCACTGTGTGTGTGTGTGTGTGTGGGTCAGTGTGCATCACTGTGTGTGTGTGGGTCAGTTTTTATCACTGTGTGTGTGGGTCAGTGTGCATCACTGTGTGTGTGTGGGTCAGTTTTTATCACTGTGTGTGTGTGGGTCAGTGTGTATCAATGTGTGTCTTTCAGTGTGTATCACTGTGTATCTGTGGGTCAGTGTTTATCACTGTGTGTGTGTGGGTCAGTGTGTATCACTGTGTGTGTGTGTGTAGGTCAGTGTGTGTCACTGTGTGTGTGTGTGTGTGTCAGGGTGTATCACTATGTGTGTCAGTGTGCATCGCTGGGTATGTGTGTGTCAGTTTGTATCACTGTGTGTGTGGGTTAGTGTGTATCACTGTGTGTGTGTGTTTCAGTGTGCATCGCTGGGTGTGTGTGTGCCAGCGTGTTTCACTGTGTGTGTGTCACTGTGTGTGTGTGTGTGTGTGACAGTGTGTATCACTGTGTGTGGGGCTCAGGTTGCATCACTGTGTGTGTGTGTGTGTGTGTGTGTGTGTGTGTGTGTGTGTGTGTGTGTGTGTGTGTGTGCGAGCGTGTATACTGTGTGTGTGTGGGTCAGTGTGTATCACTGTGTGTGGGTCAGTGTGTGTGTGTGTGGGTATGTGTCAGTGTGCATCACTGTGTCTGTGTGGGTTAGTGTGCATCACTGTGTGTGTGTGGGTGAGTGTTTATCACTGTGTGTGTGTGTGTGTCAGTGTGTATCACTGTGTGTCTTTCAGTGTGTATCACTGTGCGTGTGTGGGTCAGTGTGTATCACTGTGTGTGTGTGGGTTAGTGTGCATCACTGTGTCTGTGTGGGTGAGCGTGTATGACTGTGTGTGTGTCTGGGTCAGTATGTATCACTGTGAATGTGTGTGGGTCAGTGTGTATCACTATGTGTGTGTGGGTCAGTGTGTATCACTGTGCGTGTGTGGGGCAGTGTGTATCACTGTGTGTGTGGGTCAATGTGTATCACTGTGTGTGTGTGAATGTGTATCACTGTGTGTGTGTGTGTGTGTGTGTGTGTCAGTGTGTGTGTGTCAGTGTGTATCACTGTGTGTGTGTGTGTCAGTGTGCATCACTGTGTGTGTGTGGGTCAGTGTGTATCACTGTGTGTGTGTGTGGGTCAGTGTGTATCACTGTGTGTGTGTGGGTCAGTGTGTATCACTGTGTGTGTGTGTGTGTGTCAGTGTGTATCACTGTGTGTGTGTGTGTGTGTCAGTGTGTGTGTGTCAGTGTGTATTACTGTGTGTGTGTGTGTGTATGTGTCAGTGTGCATCACTGTGTGTGTGTGTGTGTGGTTTAGTGTGCATCACTGTGTGTGTGTGGGTGAGTGTGTATCACTGTGTGTGTGCGTCTGTCAGTGTGCATCACTTTATGTGTGTGTGTGTCAGTGTGTATCACTGTGTGTGTGTGGGTCAGTGTGTATCACTGTCTGAGCGTGTCAGTGTGTTTCACTGTGGGCGTGTGGGTCAGTGTGTATCACTGTGTGTGTGTGTCAGTGTGTATCACTGTGTGTGTGTGTCAGTGTGTATCATTGTGTGTGTGTGTGTGTCAGTGGGTGTGTCAGTGTGTATCACTGTGTGGGTCAGTGTGTATCACTGTGTGTGTGTGTGTCAGTGTGTATCACTGTGTGTGTGTGTGTGTCAGTGTGCGTCACTGTGTGTGTGTGGGTCAGTGTGTATCACTGTGTGTGTGTGTGTCAGGGTGTATCACTGTGTGTGTCAGTGTGCATCGCTGGGTATGTGTGTGTCAGTTTGTATCACTGTGTGTGTGGGTTAGTGTGTATCACTGTGTGTGTGTCAGTGTGTATCACTGTGTGTGTGTCAGTGTGTGTCAGTGTGTATCACTGTGTGTGTGTCAGTGTGTGTCAGTGTGTAGCACTGTGTGTGTGTCAGTGTGTGTCAGTGTGTATCACTGTGTGTGTGTGCATCACTGTGTGTGTGTAGGTCAGTTTGTATCACTGTGTGTGTGTGGGTTAATGTGCATCACTGTGTGTGTGTCACTGAGTGTGTGTGTGTGTCAGTGTGTATCACTGTATGTTTGTGGGTCAATGTGTACCACTGTGTGTGTGTCGGTCAGTGTGAATCACTTTGTGTGTGTCAGTGTGCATCACTGTGTGTGTGTCGGTCAGTATGTATCACTTTGTGTGTGTCAGTGTGCATCACTGTGTGTGTGTCGGTCATTATGTATCACTTTGTGTGTGTCAGTGTGCATCACTGTGTGTGTGCGTGTCAGTGTGTATCACTGTGTGTGTGTGTGTCAGCGTGTATCACTGTGTGTCCTTCAGTGTGTATCACTGTGTATGTGTGAGTCAGTGTTTATCACTGTGTGTGTGTGTCAGTGTGTATCACTGTGTGTGTGTGGGTCAGTGTGTATCACTGTGTCTGTGTGTGTGTGTGTGTGTGTGTGTGTGTGTGTGTGTCAGTGTGTATCACTGTGTGTCTTTCAGTGTGTATCACTGTGTGTGTGTCAGCGCGTGGGTAAGTGTGTATCACTATTTGTGTGGGTCAGTGTGTATCACTGTGTGTGTGTGTCAGTGTGCATCACTGTGCGCGTGTGTGTCAGTGTGTATCGCTGTGTATGTGTCAGTGTGTATCACTGTGTGTGTGTCAGTGTGTATCGTTGTGTGTGTATGTGTGTCAGTGTGTATCAATGTGTTTGTGGGGTTCATTGTGTATCACTGTGTGTGTGGGTCAGTGTGTATTACTGTGTGTGTGTGTGTGACAGTGTGTATCACTGTGTGTGTGTGGGTCAGTGTGTATCACTGTGTGTGTGTGTGTGTGTGACAGTGTGTATCAGTGTGTGTCTGGGTCAGTGTGCATCACTGTGTGTGTGTGGGTCAGTGCGTATCACTGTGTGTGGGTCAGTGCGTATCACTGTATGTGTGGGTCAGTGTGTATCACTGTGTTTGTGTGTGTCAGCGTGTATCACTGTGTGTGTGTGTGTCAGCGTGTATCACTGTGTGTCTTTCAGTGTTCATCACTGTGTGTGTGTGTGTGTGTGTGTGTGTGGGTCAGTGTGTATCACTGTGTATGTGTGGGTCAGTGTTTATCACTGTGTGTGTGTGGGTCAGTTTGTATCACTTTGTGTGTGTGTGTGGTTCAGTGTGTACCACTATTTGTGTGGGTCAGTGTGTATCACTGTGTGTGTGTGTGTCAGAGTGTATCACTGTGTGTGTGTGTGTGGGTCAGTGTGCATCACTGTTTGTGTGGGTCAGTGTGTATCACTGTGTGTGTGTCAGTGTGTATCGCTGTGTGTGTGTGTCAGTGTGTATCAATGTGTTGTGGGGTCATTGTTTATCACTGTGTGTGGGGGTCAGTGTGTATCACTGTGTGAGTGTGGGTCAGTGTGTATCACTTTGTGTGTGTGTTTCTGTGTGTCAGTGTGTATCATTGTGTGTGTGTGGGTCAGTGTTTATCACTGTGTGTGTGTGGGTCAGTGTTTATCATTGTGTGTGTGTGTGTGTGTGGGGGTCAGTGTGCGTCACTGTGTGTGTGTGGGTCAGTGTTTATCACTGTGTGTGTGTGGGTCAGTGTGTATCACATTGTGTGTGTGTTTCTGTGTGTCAGTGCGTATCATTGTGTGTGTGTGGGTCAGTGTTTATCACTGTGTGTGTGTGGGTCAGTGTTTATCATTGTGTGTGTGTGTGTGTGGGGGTCAGTGTGCGTCACTGTGTGTGTGTGGGTCAGTGTTTATCACTGTGTGTGTGGGTCAGTGTGTATCACGTTGTGTGTGTCTTTCTGTGTGTCAGTGTGTATCATTGTGTGTGTGTGTCAGTGTGTATCGCTGTGTGTGTGTTGGTCAGTGTGTATCACTGTGTGTGCGTGCGTGTGTGTCAGTGTGTATCACTGTGTGTGTGGGGGTTAGTGTGTATCACTGTGTGTGTATGTGTGTGTCAGTGTGTATCACTCTGTGTGTGGGGCTCAGTGTGCATCACTGTGTGTGTGTGACAGTGTATCAATGTGTGTGGGAGGGTCATTGTGTATCACTGTGTGTTTGTGTGTCAGTGTGTATCACTGTGTGTGTGTGTCAGTGTGTATCACTGTGTGTGTGTGTGTGTGTCAGTGTGCATCGCTGTGTGTGTGTGTGTCAGGGTGTATCACTGTGTGTGTCAGTGTGCATCGCTGGGTATGTGTGTGTCAGTTTGTATCACTGTGTGTGTGGGTTAGTGTGTATCACTGTGTGTGTGTCAGTGTGTATCAGTGTGTGTGTATCAGTGTGTGTCAGTGTGTATCACTGTGTGTGTGTCAGTGTGTGTCAGTGTGTAGCACTGTGTGTGTGTGTCAGTGTGTGTCAGTGTGTATCACTGTGTGTGTGTGCATCACTGTGTGTGTGTAGGTCAGTTTGTATCACTGTGTGTGTGTGGGTTAATGTGCATCACTGTGTGTGTGTCACTGAGTGTGTGTGTGTGTCAGTGTGTATCACTGTATGTTTGTGGGTCAATGTGTACCACTGTGTGTGTGTCGGTCAGTGTGAATCACTTTGTGTGTGTCAGTGTGCATCACTGTGTGTGTGTCGGTCAGTATGTATCACTTTGTGTGTGTCAGTGTGCATCACTGTGTGTGTGCGTGTCAGTGTGTATCACTGTGTGTGTGTGTGTCAGCGTGTATCACTGTGTGTCCTTCAGTGTGTATCACTGTGTATGTGTGAGTCAGTGTTTATCACTGTGTGTGTGTGTCAGTGTGTATCACTGTGTGTGTGTGGGTCAGTGTGTATCACTGTGTCTGTGTGTCAGTGTGTATCGCTGTGTGTGTGTGTCAGTGTGTATCGCTGTGTGTGTGTGTCAGTGTGTATCAATGTGTATGTGTGAGTCAGTGTTTATCACTGTGTGTGTGTGTCAGTGTGTATCACTGTGTGTGTGTGGGTCAGTGTGCATCACTGTTTGTGTGGGTCAGTGTGTATCACTGTGTGTGTGTGTCAGTGTGTATCGCTGTGTGTGTGTGTCAGTGTGTATCAATGTGTTGTGGGGTCATTGTTTATCACTGTGTGTGGGGGTCAGTGTGTATCACTGTGTGAGTGTGGGTCAGTGTGTATCACTTTGTGTGTGTGTTTCTGTGTGTCAGTGTGTATCATTGTGTGTGTGTGGGTCAGTGTTTATCACTGTGTGTGTGTGGGTCAGTGTTTATCATTGTGTGTGTGTGTGTGTGTGGGGGTCAGTGTGCGTCACTGTGTGTGTGTGGGTCAGTGTTTATCACTGTGTGTGTGTGGGTCAGTGTGTATCACATTGTGTGTGTGTTTCTGTGTGTCAGTGTGTATCATTGTGTGTGTGTGGGTCAGTGTTTATCACTGTGTGTGTGTGGGTCAGTGTTTATCATTGTGTGTGTGTGTGTGTGGGGGTCAGTGTGCGTCACTGTGTGTGTGTGGGTCAGTGTTTATCACTGTGTGTGTGGGTCAGTGTTTATCACGTTGTGTGTGTCTTTCTGTGTGTCAGTGTGTATCATTGTGTGTGTGTGTCAGTGTGTATCGCTGTGTGTGTGTTGGTCAGTGTGTATCACTGTGTGTGCGTGCGTGTGTGTCAGTGTGTATCACTGTGTGTGTGGGGGTTAGTGTGTATCACTGTGTGTGTATGTGTGTGTCAGTGTGTATCACTCTGTGTGTGGGGCTCAGTGTGCATCACTGTGTGTGTGTGACAGTGTATCAATGTGTGTGGGAGGGTCATTGTGTATCACTGTGTGTTTGTGTGTCAGTGTGTATCACTGTGTGTGTGTGTCAGTGTGTATCACTGTGTGTGTGTGTGTGTGTCAGTGTGCATCGCTGTGTGTGTGTGTGTCAGGGTGTATCACTGTGTGTGTCAGTGTGCATCGCTGGGTATGTGTGTGTCAGTTTGTATCACTGTGTGTGTGGGTTAGTGTGTATCACTGTGTGTGTGTCAGTGTGTATCAGTGTGTGTGTATCAGTGTGTGTCAGTGTGTATCACTGTGTGTGTGTCAGTGTGTGTCAGTGTGTAGCACTGTGTGTGTGTGTCAGTGTGTGTCAGTGTGTATCACTGTGTGTGTGTGCATCACTGTGTGTGTGTAGGTCAGTTTGTATCACTGTGTGTGTGTGGGTTAATGTGCATCACTGTGTGTGTGTCACTGAGTGTGTGTGTGTGTCAGTGTGTATCACTGTATGTTTGTGGGTCAATGTGTACCACTGTGTGTGTGTCGGTCAGTGTGAATCACTTTGTGTGTGTCAGTGTGCATCACTGTGTGTGTGTCGGTCAGTATGTATCACTTTGTGTGTGTCAGTGTGCATCACTGTGTGTGTGCGTGTCAGTGTGTATCACTGTGTGTGTGTGTGTCAGCGTGTATCACTGTGTGTCCTTCAGTGTGTATCACTGTGTATGTGTGAGTCAGTGTTTATCACTGTGTGTGTGTGTCAGTGTGTATCACTGTGTGTGTGTGGGTCAGTGTGTATCACTGTGTCTGTGTGTGTGTGTGTGTGTGTCAGTGTGTATCACTGTGTGTCTTTCAGTGTGTATCACTGTGTGTGTGTCAGCGCGTGGGTAAGTGTGTATCACTATTTGTGTGGGTCAGTGTGTATCACTGTGTGTGTGTGTCAGTGTGCATCACTGTGCGCGTGTGTGTCAGTGTGTATCGCTGTGTATGTGTCAGTGTGTATCACTGTGTGTGTGTCAGTGTGTATCGTTGTGTGTGTATGTGTGTCAGTGTGTATCAATGTGTTTGTGGGGTTCATTGTGTATCACTGTGTGTGTGGGTCAGTGTGTATTACTGTGTGTGTGTGTGTGACAGTGTGTATCACTGTGTGTGTGTGGGTCAGTGTGTATCACTGTGTGTGTGTGTGTGTGACAGTGTGTATCAGTGTGTGTCTGGGTCAGTGTGCATCACTGTGTGTGTGTGGGTCAGTGCGTATCACTGTGTGTGGGTCAGTGCGTATCACTGTATGTGTGGGTCAGTGTGTATCACTGTGTGTGTGTGTGTCAGCGTGTATCACTGTGTGTGTGTGTGTCAGCGTGTATCACTGTGTGTCCTTCAGTGTTCATCACTGTGTGTGTGTGTGTGTGTGTGTGGGTCAGTGTGTATCACTGTGTATGTGTGGGTCAGTGTTTATCACTGTGTGTGTGTGGGTCAGTGTGTATCACTTTGTGTGTGTGTGTGGTTCAGTGTGTACCACTATTTGTGTGGGTCAGTGTGTATCACTGTGTGTGTGTGTGTCAGAGTGTATCACTGTGTGTGTGTGTGTGGGTCAGTGTGCATCACTGTTTGTGTGGGTCAGTGTGTATCACTGTGTGTGTGTGTCAGTGTGTATCGCTGTGTGTGTGTGTCAGTGTGTATCAATGTGTTGTGGGGTCATTGTTTATCACTGTGTGTGGGGGTCAGTGTGTATCACTGTGTGTGTGTGGGTCAGTGTGTATCACTTTGTGTGTGTGTTTCTGTGTGTCAGTGTGTATCATTGTGTGTGTGTGGGTCAGTGTTTATCACTGTGTGTGTGTGTGGGTCAGTGTTTATCATTGTGTGTGTGTGTGTGGGGGGGGTCAGTGTGCGTCACTGTGTGTGTGTGGGGCAGTGTGTATCACTTTGTGTGTGTGTTTCTGTGTGTCAGTGTGTATCATTGTGTGTGTGTGGGTCAGTGTTTATCACTGTGTGTGTGTGGGTCAGTGTTTATCATTGTGTGTGTGTGTGTGTGGGGGGGTCAGTGTGCGTCACTGTGTGTGTGTGGGTCAGTGTTTATCACTGTGTGTGTGGGTCAGTGTGTATCACTTTGTGTGTGTCTTTCTGTGTGTCAGTGTGTATCATTGTGTGTGTGTGTCAGTGTGTATCGCTGTGTGTGTGTTGGTCAGTGTGTATCACTGTGTGTGCATGCGTGTGTGTCAGTGTGTATCACTGTGTGTGTGGGGTTAGTGTGTATCACTGTGTGTGTATGTGTGTGTCAGTGTGTATCACTCTGTGTGTGGGGCTCAGTGTGCATCACTGTGTGTGTGTGACAGTGTATCAATGTGTGTGGGAGGGTCATTGTGTATCACTGTGTGTTTGTGTGTCAGTGTGTATCACTGTGTGTGTGTGTCAGTGTGTATCACTGTGTGTGTGTGTGTGTGTCAGTGTGCATCGCTGTGTGTGTGTGTGTCAGGGTGTATCACTGTGTGTGTCAGTGTGCATCGCTGGGTATGTGTGTGTCAGTTTGTATCACTGTGTGTGTGGGTTAGTGTGTATCACTGTGTGTGTGTCAGTGTGTATCACTGTGTGTGTATCAGTGTGTGTCAGTGTGTATCACTGTGTGTGTGTCAGTGTGTGTCAGTGTGTAGCACTGTCTGTGTGTCAGTGTGTGTCAGTGTGTATCACTGTGTGTGTGTGCATCACTGTGTGTGTGTAGGTCAGTTTGTATCACTGTGTGTGTGTGGGTTAATGTGCATCACTGTGTGTGTGTCACTGAGTGTGTGTGTGTGTCAGTGTGTATCACTGTATGTTTGTGGGTCAATGTGTACCACTGTGTGTGTGTCGGTCAGTGTGAATCACTTTGTGTGTGTCAGTGTGCATCACTGTGTGTGTGTCGGTCAGTATGTATCACTTTGTGTGTGTCAGTGTGCATCACTGTGTGTGTGCGTGTCAGTGTGTATCACTGTGTGTGTGTGTGTCAGCGTGTATCACTGTGTGTCCTTCAGTGTGTATCACTGTGTATGTGTGAGTCAGTGTTTATCACTGTGTGTGTGTGTCAGTGTGTATCACTGTGTGTGTGTGGGTCAGTGTGTATCACTGTGTCTGTGTGTGTGTGTGTGTGTGTGTGTCAGTGTGTATCACTGTGTGTCTTTCAGTGTGTATCACTGTGTGTGTGTCAGCGCGTGGGTAAGTGTGTATCACTATTTGTGTGGGTCAGTGTGTATCACTGTGTGTGTGTGTCAGTGTGCATCACTGTGCGCGCGTGTGTCAGTGTGTATCGCTGTGTATGTGTCAGTGTGTATCACTGTGTGTGTGTCAGTGTGTATCGTTGTGTGTGTATGTGTGTCAGTGTGTATCAATGTGTTTGTGGGGTTCATTGTGTATCACTGTGTGTGTGGGTCAGTGTGTATTACTGTGTGTGTGTGTGTGACAGTGTGTATCACTGTGTGTGTGGGTCAGTGTGTATCACTGTGTGTGTGTGTGTGTGTGACAGTGTGTATCAGTGTGTGTCTGGGTCAGTGTGCATCACTGTGTGTGTGTGGGTCAGTGCGTATCACTGTGTGTGGGTCAGTGCGTATCACTGTAGGTGTGGGTCAGTGTGTATCACTGTGTGTGTGTGTGTCAGCGTGTATCACTGTGTGTGTGTGTGTCAGCGTGTATCACTGTGTGTCTTTCAGTGTTCATCACTGTGTGTGTGTGTGTGTGTGTGTGTGGGTCAGTGTGTATCACTGTGTATGTGTGGGTCAGTGTTTATCACTGTGTGTGTGTGGGTCAGTGTGTATCACTTTGTGTGTGTGTGTGGTTCAGTGTGTACCACTATTTGTGTGGGTCAGTGTGTATCACTGTGTGTGTGTGTGTCAGAGTGTATCACTGTGTGTGTGTGTGTGGGTCAGTGTGCATCACTGTTTGTGTGGGTCAGTGTGTATCACTGTGTGTGTGTGTCAGTGTGTATCGCTGTGTGTGTGTGTCAGTGTGTATCAATGTGTTGTGGGGTCATTGTTTATCACTGTGTGTGGGGGTCAGTGTGTATCACTGTGTGTGTGTGGGTCAGTGTGTATCACTTTGTGTGTGTGTTTCTGTGTGTCAGTGTGTATCATTGTGTGTGTGTGGGTCAGTGTTTATCACTGTGTGTGTGTGGGTCAGTGTTTATCATTGTGTGTGTGTGTGTGTGGGGGTCAGTGTGCGTCACTGTGTGTGTGTGGGTCAGTGTGTATCACTTTGTGTGTGTGTTTCTGTGTGTCAGTGTGTATCATTGTGTGTGTGTGGGTCAGTGTTTATCACTGTGTGTGTGTGGGTCAGTGTTTATCATTGTGTGTGTGTGTGTGTGGGGGTCAGTGTGCGTCACTGTGTGTGCGTGGGTCAGTGTTTATCACTGTGTGTGTGGGTCAGTGTGTATCACTTTGTGTGTGTCTTTCTGTGTGTCAGTGTGTATCATTGTGTGTGTGTGTCAGTGTGTATCGCTGTGTGTGTGTTGGTCAGTGTGTATCACTGTGTGTGTGTGCGTGTGTGTCAGTGTGTATCACTGTGTGTGTGGGGGTTAGTGTGTATCACTGTGTGTGTATGTGTGTGTCAGTGTGTATCACTCTGTGTGTGGGGCTCAGTGTGCATCACTGTGTGTGTGTGACAGTGTATCAATGTGTGTGGGAGGGTCATTGTGTATCACTGTGTGTTTGTGTGTCAGTGTGTATCACTGTGTGTGTGTGTCAGTGTGTATCATTGTGTGTGTGTGTGCGGGGGGGCGTGCGGGGGAGAGGGCGTGCGGGGGAGGGTGTGTGTGGAAGAGGGGGCGTGCAGGGGAGGCGGTGTGCGGGGGAGGGGGCATGCGGGGGTGGTCGCGTGCGCGGGATGGGGTGTGCGGGGGAGGGGGCGTGCGGGGGAGGGGTGGTGCGGGGCAGGGTGCGTGCGGGGGAGGGGGCGTGCGGGGGAGGGGGCGTGCGGGGGAGGGGGCGTGCGGGGGAGGGATGCGTGCGGGGAGGGGAAGGGGGAGGGAGGGGGGAGGGAGGGTGCGGGGAGGGGGCCCGGGGAGGGAGTTGAGGGGGAGGAGGCGTGCGGGGGAAGGGGGGGCGAGGGGGGCCTGGGGGAGGGGTCGTGCGGGGGAGGGGGTGCGTGCGGGGGAGGGGGTGCGTGCGGGGAAGGGGGCGTGCGGGGGAGGGGGTGTGCGGGGGAGGGGGCGTGCGCGGGAGGGGGCGTGCGTGGAAGGGGGTGTGCGGGGGAGGGGGCGTGCGGGGGAGGGGGCGTGCGGGGGAGGGGGCGTGCGGTGGATGGGGCGTGCGGGGGAGGGGGCGTGCGGGGGAGTGTGTGTGCGGGGAGGGGGCGTGCGGGGGAGGGGGCGTGCGGGGGAGGGGGCGTGCGGGGGAGGGGCGTGCGGGGGAGGGGGCGTGCGGGGGAGGGGGCGGGCGGGGGAGGGGGCGTGCGGGGGAGGGGCGTGCGGGGAGGGGGAGGGGGTTGCGGGGAGGGGGAGCGCGGGGGAGGGGGTGTGCGGGGAAGGGGGCGCGGTGGAGGGGGCTCGGGGAGGGGGGTGCGGGGGAGGGGCGTGCGGGGGAAGGGGGGGCGTGCGGGGGAGGGGGTGCGTGCGGGGGAGGGGGTGCGTGCGGGGGAGGGGGCGTGCGGGGGAAGGGGGGGCGTGCGGGGGAGGGGGTGCGTGCGGGGGAGGGGGTGCGTGCGGGGGAGGGGGCGTGCGGGGGGAGGGGGGTGCGGGGGAGGGGGGCGTGCGGGGGAGGGGGGGAGGGGGGAGTGGGCGTGCGGGGGAGGGGGGTGCGTGGGAGGGGGCGTGCGGAGGAGGGGGTGTGCGGGGGAGGGGGTGTGCGGGGGAGGGGGCGTGCAGGGGAGGGGGGTGCGGGGGAGTGCGTGTGCGGGGGAGGGGGTGTGTGGGGGAGGGTGTGTGTGGGGGAAGGGGCGTGCGGGGGAGTGGGTGCGCACGGAGGAGGGGGCGTGCGGGGGAGGGGGCATGTGGAGGACGGGGCGCGCAGGGGAGGGGGCGCGCGGTTGAGGGGGCGCGCGGGTGAGGGGGCGAGCGGGGGAGGGGGCGCGCGGGTGAGGGGGCGAGCGGGGGAGGGGGCGCGCGTGTGAGGGGGCGAGCGGGGGAGGGGGCGCGCGGAAGAGCGGGGGCATGGAAGAGGGGGCACGCAGAAGAGGGGGTGGGCGGAAGAGGGGGGGACGCGGAAGAGGGGGGGCGCGGAAGACGGGGCACGCGGAAGACGGGGCGCGTGGAAGAGGAGGCGCACGGGGGAGGGGCACGGGGGAGGGGGCGCACGGGGGAGGGGGCGCGCGGAAGAGGAGGCGCGCGGGGAGGGGCCGCGCGGGGGAGGGGGCGCGCGGAGGAGGGGGCGCGCGGAAGAGGGGGGCGCGGAAGAGGGGGTGTGCGGAAGAGGCGACGCGCAGGGGAGGGGGCGCGTGGAGGAGGGGACGTGCGGAAGAGGGGGGGCGCAGAAGAGGGGGGGGCGCGGAAGAGGAGGCGCACAGAAGAGGGGGCGCGCGGGAGAGGGGGCGCGCGGAAGAGGGGGCGCACAGAAGAGGGGGGGCGCGGAAGAGGGGTGGCGCGGAAGAGGGGGGGCGCCGAAGAGGGGGCACGCAGAAGAGGGGGGGCGCGGAAGAGTGGGCGCGGAAGAGGGGGGCGCAGAAGAGGGGGGGCGCCGAAGAGGGGGGGCGTGGAAGAGTGGGCGCGTGGAAGAGGGGGGCGCGGAAGAGGGGGGGCGCGGAAGAGAGGGGCGCGGAAGAGGGGGGGCGCGGAAGAGGGAGGCGCCGAAGAGTGGGCGTGTGGAAGAGGGGGGTCGCGGAAGAGGGGGGCGCGGAAGAGGGGGGGCGCGGAAGAGTGGGCGCGTGGAAGAGGGGGGGCGCGGATTAGGGGGCGCGCGGAAGAGGGGCGCACGGAAGAGGTGGCGCGCGGAAGAGGGGGCGCGCGGAAGAGGGGGCGCGCGGGGGAGGGGGCGCGTGGACGAGGGGGCGTGCGGAAGAGGGGGGGCGCGGAAGAGGGGGGGCTCGGAAGAGGGGGCACGGGGAAGAGGGGGCACGCGGAAGAGGGGGCGCACGGAAGAGTGGGCGCGTGGAAGAGGGGTGGCGCGGAAGAGGGGGGCGCGGAAGAGGGGGGCGCGGAAGAGGGGGGCGCGGAAGAGGGGGGGCGCGGAAGAGGGGGGCACGGAAGAAGGGGCGCGCGGAAGAGGGGGGGCGCGGAAGAGGGGGTGCGCGGAAGAGGAGGGGCGCGGAAGAGGGGGGGCGCAGAAGAGGGGGGCGCGGAAGAGTGGGCGTGTGGAAGAGGGGTGGCGCGGAAGAGGGGGGCGCGGAAGAGGGGGGCGCGGAAGAGGGGGGCGCGGAAGAGGGGGGGCGCGGAAGAGGGGGGGCACGGAAGATGGGGGCGCGGAAGAGGGGGGGCGCGGAAGAGGGGGGGCGCTGAAGAGGGGGGGCACGGAAGATGGGGGCGCGGAAGAGGGGGGGCGCGGAAGAGGGGCCGCGTGGAAGAGGGGGCGCGCGGGGGAAGGGGCGCCTGGGGGAGGGGGCGCATGGGGGAGGTGGTGTGCGGTGGGGGGGCGTGCGGGGGAGGGGGGGCGCGGGCGTGCGGGGGAGGGGGGTGGGGGGGCGGGTGTGTGCGGGGGAGGGGGCGTGTGGGGGAGGGGTAGTGTGGGGGTGGGGGTGCGAGGGAGGGGGGTTGCGGGGGAGGGGGTGTGCGGGGGAGGGGGCGTGCGGGGGAGGGGGTACGGGGGAGGGGGCGTGCGGGGGAGGGGGGGTGCGGGGGAGAGGGTGTGCGGGGGAGGTGGGTGCGGGGGAGGGGGCGTGCGGGGGGAGGGGTTGAGCGGGGGAGGGGAAGGGCGGGGGAGGTGGTGTGCGGGGGAGGGGGGGTGCGGGGGAGGGGGGGCGCGGGGGAGGGTGGGCGCGGGGTAGGGGGGGCGCGGGGGAGGGGGGTGCGGGGGAGGGGGGTGTGCGCGATAGGGGTGTGCGGGGGAGGGGGGTGCGGGGTAGGGGGTGCGGGTGAGGGGGTGTGCGGGGGAGGGAAGTGCGGGGGAGGGGATGTGCGGGGGAGGGGGTGTGCAGGGGAGGGGGTGTGCGGGGGGAGGGGGTGTGCGGGGGAGGGGGGGTGCGGGGGAGGGGGTGTGCGGGGGAGGGGGTGTGCGGGGGGAGGGGGTGTGCGGAGGGAGGGGGTGTGCGGGGGAGTGGGTGTGCGGGGGAGGGGGTGTGCTGGGGGAAGGGGGTGTGCGGGGGAGGGGGTGTGCGGTGGAGGGGTTGTGCGGGGGAGGGGGGTGCGGGGGAGGGGGGTGTATGGGGGAGTGTGGGTGTGTGGGAGAGGGGGGTGCGGGGGAGGGGGGTGCGGGGGAGGGGGGGCGGGGGAGGGGTGTGCGGGGGAGGGGGGTGTGTGGGGGAGGGTCTGTGTGTGGGGGAGGGGGGTGCGGGGGAGGGGGTGTGCAGGGGAGGGGGTGTGCGGGGGGAGGGGGTGTGCGGGGGAGGGGGGGTGCGGGGGAGGGGGTGTGCGGGGGAGGGGGTGTGCGGGGGGAGGGGGTGTGCGGAGGGAGGGGGTGTGCGGGGGAGTGGGTGTGCGGTGGAGGGGGTGTGCGGGGGGGAGGGGGTGTGCGGGGGAGGGGGTGTGCGGTGGAGGGGGTGCGCGGGGGAGGGGGGTGCGGGGGAGGGGGATGTATGGGGGAGGGTGGGTGTGTGGGGGAGGGGGGTGCGGGGGAGGGGGGTGCGGGGGAGGGGGGGCGGGGGAGGGGTGTGCGGGGGAGGGGGGTGTGTGGGGGAGGGTGTGTGTGTGGGGGAGGAGGGTGCGGGGGAGGGGTTTGCGGGGGAGGGGGGGCGGGGGAGGGGTTTGAGGTTTATTAGATTTTATTAAATTGTCAATTTTTCACGGCCAATCAACCGAAGCCGCACTTTCAGACTGTGGGTGGAAACCGGAGCACCCGGAGAAAACCCATGCAGACACGGGGAGAATGTACAAACTTTGCACAGGCAGTGAGCCAAGCCGGGAATTGAACCTGGCTCTCACCTTCCCACTTTAGAACGCTGTGCACGCGATCAGAGACATCCCTGACCTTGGCACCCGGGCGGTAACAAACCATGCGGGAGTCTCTGTCCCGACCACAGAACCTCCTGTCCGTACCTCTGACCATTGAGTCCCCTATCACTACTGCTCTCCTCTTCTTCATCCCACCCTTTTGCGCTGTTGAAACAGACGCAGTATCAGAGTTCCGGCTGTCGCAGCTTGTCCCAGGTAAAGCATCTCCCACAACATTGTGTGCAGTTCTGGTCACCTCACTATAAGAAGGATGTGGAAGCGCTGGAAAGAGTGCAGAGGAGATTTACCAGGATGCTGCCTGGTTTGGAGGGTAGGTCATATGAGGAAAGGTTGAGGGAGCTAGGGCTGTTCTCTCTGGAGCGGAGGAGGCTGAGGGGAGACTTAATGGAGGTGTATAAAATCATGAAGGGGATAGATAGAGTGAACGTTCAAAGACTATTTCCTCGGGTGGATGGAGCTATTACAAGGGCGCATAACTATAGGGTTCGTGGTGGGAGATACAGGACGGATATCAGAGGTAGGTTCTTTACGCAGAGAGTGGTTGGGGTGTGGAATGGACTGCGATAGTGGAGTCAGACACTTTAGAAACATTTAAGCGGTTATTGGATAGGCACATGGAGCACACCAGGATGATAGGGAGTGGGATAGCTTGATCTTGGTTTCAGATAAAGCTCGGCACAACATCGTGGGCCGAAGGGCCTGTTCTGTGCTGTACTGTTCTATGTTCTAACAGTATCCAATTCAGTATACCTGTTGTGGAGGGGTATGGCCACAGGGGAACCCTGCTCTCTCTGTCCTTTCACACTGCCATTTCCCCTCCTTACAGTAACCCAATTTCCTGTGCTCTGCCGCTTAGGTGTAACTACCTCCCTAAAGCTACTGTCTATAAACTCCTCATTCTCCCGAATTAGATGGAGGTCATCAAGCTCCTGCTCCAGTTCCCTAACACGCTTTGCCAGCAGTTGCAGCTGGATCCATCTTTTGCAGGTGTTGTTGTCAGGGACACCGGAGGTCTCCCTGACCTCCCACATCCTGCAAGAGGAGCATTCCAATATCTTGCCTGGCATTTCTTTTTACTCTGGGGAAAAACATGAATAAACTTTCTGGGGAAAAAAACCTCCTCTCGATTTTGCCTGTTCTGGCCGAAGCCCGTTGAGTCAAAGCCCTTCAGCTCTCACTCTGCTCCCTGCTCACTCCGCTGCCCGCTACAACGATGCCCGCTGAATAGTGCTGTTTGCTACGACTCACACAATTTTTACAGATGCACCAAGAAAGCATTCTTTCTGGTTGTATCACACCTTGATCTGTCTCCTGCTCTGTCCAAGACTGCAAGAAACTACAAAGGGTCGTGATCAAAGCTCAGTCCATCATGCAAACCAGCCTCCCATCCATTGACTCTGTCCACACTTCCTGCTGCCACGGAAAAGCAGCCAGCATAATCAAGGATCCCACACACCCCGCACATTCTCTCTTCCACATTGTTTGTACGTTTTGATTCTTTATTCAGAATGAAAAAAGTATGAAGTCCAATCAGAGTCCCCACACGAGGGACAAACCAGATTCAAACTGGCAAGACAAGAATCTGCATCCCATTTGTCTTGATCAAACAAGATGGACGCTGACAGGATGAGGCATTGCAACACCTCCCGGGCTTTATCTGGGCTTCATCCTGGCTAAAAGGCCAAGATGGCGTTGAAACATTGCATCAGGTAAGGCCTCAGATTAATCTGATTGGCTACCCTGATCGCTTGCTCTACCCTAGCATAGGCAAATCATTCTCGCAGGCATCAGCACATCCCAAGTGCAATGGGCGAACCACATCCCCTGTCTGATCATGGTTTCACTCCTGCCACCTTCTTCCATTTGGGTAAAGATATAGAAGTCTGAAATGATGCACCAACCGTCTCAAGAACAGCTTCTTCCCGGCTGCCATGAATGGACCTGCCTTACATTCAGTTGATTTTTCTCTGCACCCGAACTATGACTGTAACACTACATTCTGCACCCTCCCCTTTCCTTCTCTATGAACGGTATGCTTTCTCTGTATAACCCGCAAGAAACAATACTTTTCACTGTATACTAATACATGTGACAATAATAAATCAAATCAAATTGCCTCCCCTCCCCATTGGCCCCTCCCCTCCCCTCCCTCATTGGCCCCTCCCCTCCCCCATTGTCCCATAAGACCATAAGACATAGGAGCGGAAGTAAGGCCATTCGGCCCATCGAATCCACTCCACCATTCAATCATGGTTGATTTCAACTCCATTTACCCGCTCTCTCCCCATAGCCCTTAATTCCTCGAGAAATCAAGAATTTATCAATTTCTGTCTTGAAGACGCTCAACGTCTCGGCCTCCACAGCCCTCTGTGGCAATGAATTCCACAGACCCACCACTCTCTGGCTGAAGAAATTTCTCCTCATCTCTGTTCTAAAGTGACTCCCTTTTATTCGAAGGCTGTGCCCCCGCGTCCTAGTCTCCCCTGTTAATGGAAACAACTTCCCTACGTCCATCCTATCTAAGCCGTTCATTATCTTGTAAGTTTCTATCAGATCTCCCCTCAACCTCCTAAACTCCAATGAATATAATCCCACGATCCTCAGACGTTCATCGTATGTCAGGCCTACCATTCCTGGGATCATCCGTGTGAATCTCCGCTGGACCCGCTCCAGTGCCAGTATGTCCTTCCTGAGGTGTGGGGCCCAAAATTGCTCACAGTACTCCAAATGGGGCCTAACCAGTGCTTTATAAAGCCTCAGAAGTACATCCCTGCTTTTGTATTCCAAGCCTCTTGAGATAAATGACAACATTACATTTGCTTTCTTAATTACGGACTCAACCTGCAAGTTTACCTTTAGAGAATCCTGGACTAGGACTCCCAAGTCCCTTTGCACTTTAGCATTATGAATTTTGTCACCGTTTAGAAAATAGTCCATGCCTCTATTCTTTTTTCCAAAGTGTACGACCTCGCACTTGCCCACGTTGAATTTCATCAGCCACTTCTTGGACCACTCTCCTAAACTGTCTAAATCTTTCTGCAGCCTCCCCACCTCCTCAATACTACCTGCCCCTCCACCTATCTTTGTATCATCGGCAAACTTGGCCAGAATGCTCCCAGTCCTGTCATCTAGATCGTTAATATATAAAGAGAACAGCTGTGGCCCCAACACTGAACCCTGCGGGACACCACTTGTCACCGGTTGCCATTCTGAGAAAGAACCTTTTATCCCAACTCTCTGCCTTCTGTCTGACAGCCAATCGTCAATCCATGTTAGTACCTTGCCTCGAATACCATGGGCCCTTATTTTACTCAGCAGTCTCCCGTGAGGCACGTCCCCTCCCCTTGACGACCACTGTCCGCTCCCCTCCCCTCCACTCCACTCCCACTCAGCACCTCCCTTTGCCCCCTCCTCTCCCCTCTTGCCCCTCCCTTCCCCGTGCCCCCTCCCTCCACAGCCAACCCCCCGTTTCACCTCCCCCTCTCCTCCCCCCCTCGTCCCCACATCCTCCCCCGCCCTCCTCCGCCTCCCCTCTTTCCCCTCCCTCACACAAAGAACAAAGAACAAAGAACAGTACAGCACAGGAAACAGGCCCTTCGGCCCTCCAAGCCTGTGCCGCTCCTTGGTCCAACGAGACCAATCGTTTGTATCCCTCCATTCCCAGGCTGCTCATGTGACTATCCAGGTCAGTCTTAAACGATGTCAGCGTGCCTGCCTCCACCACCCTACTTGGCAGCGCATTCCAGGCCCCCACCACCCTCTGTGTAAAAAACGTCCCTCTGATATCTGAGTTATACTTCGCCCCTCTCACCTTGAGCCCGTGACCCCTCGTGATCGTCACCTCCGACCTGGGAAAAAGCTTCCCACTGTTCACCCTATCTATACCCTTCATAATCTTGTATACCTCTATTAGATCTCCCCTCATTCTCCGTCTTTCCAAGGAGAAGAACCCCAGTCTACCCAATCTCTCCTCATAGCTAAGACCCTCCATACCAGGCAACATCCTGGTAAACCTTCTCTGCACTCTCTCCAATGCCTCCACGTCCTTCTGGTAGTGCGGCGACCAGAACTGGACGCAGTACTCCAAATGTGGCCTAACCAGCGTTCTATACAGTTGCATCATCAGACTCCAGCTTTTATACTCTATACCCCGTCCTATAAAGGCAAGCATACCATATGCCTTCTTCACCACCTTCTCCACCTGTGTTGCCACCTTCAAGGATTTGTGGACTTGCACACCTAGGTCCCTCTGTGTTTCTATACTCCTGATGACTCTGCCATTTATTGTATAACTCCTCCCTACATTATTTCTTTCAAAATTCATCACTTCGCATTTATCCAGATTAAACTCCATCTGCCACCTCTCCGCCCAATTTTCCAGCCTATCTATATCCTGCTGTATTGCCCGACAATGCTCTTCGCTATCTGCAATTCCAGCCATCTTTGTGTCATCCGCAAACTTGCTGATTACACCAGTTACACCTTCTTCCAAATCATTTATATATATCACAAATAGCAGAGGTCCCAGTACAGAGCCCTGCGGAACACCACTGGTCACAGACCTCCAGCCGGAAAAAGACCCTTCGACCACTACCCTCTGTCTCCTACGGCCAAGCCAGTTCTCCACCCATCTAGCCACTTCTCCTTGTATCCCATGAGCCTTAACCTTCTTAACCAACCTGCCATGTGGGACTTTGTCAAATGCCTTACTGAAATCCATATAGACGACATCCACGGCCATTCCTTCATCGACCGTTTTTGTCACTTCCTCAAAAAACTCCACCAAATTTGTAAGGCACGACCACCCTCTTACAAAACCAT
The DNA here is from genome assembly GCF_964213995.1 of Mustelus asterias. NCBI lineage: Eukaryota > Metazoa > Chordata > Chondrichthyes > Carcharhiniformes > Triakidae > Mustelus > Mustelus asterias. The sequence goes on along the minus strand of NW_027590282.1, from coordinate 147 downwards.
GCTGTCTGTCACTAATGAGATTGTTCCGTTCTAAATGCACATACATCCTGTCTCTAAGAATCCTCTCCAACAACTTCCCTACCACGGACGTCAAGCTCACCGGCCTCCTCCCCTCTCCTCCCTCCCCTCCTCCTCCCCTCATCTCCT